>NC_045148.1:11968182-12340682 GCF_008831285.2 Nymphaea colorata | reverse complement strand
TTTGCTTTCAGATTTGGGTAGAGCGACTATAAAATCCATGGAGATGTCTACCCAAGGCCTAGTTGGAATAGGCAATGAGTTTAGCAGGCTGGGAGGTTTAAGGGCCTCATACTTCTCTCTCTGGCATGTGTGACACTGCCTAACCATTTGCCTAACATCAGCTTTGAACCTTCCCACCACAACTGCCTTTTTATGCGACTAGCAGTCTTGGCCACACCCTCATGTCCTGCGGCTGGTGTGGAATGAAAGTGCTCAAATATTTCGCGCTTCAAGGGGGATCCCTTGGGTATAACAACCCTGCCTTTATGCTGCAAAAACTCCCCTCTAACATTGTAGTGTGGAATCGAGCCCGAATTATGCTGAATAGAAGCTCTCATTAACCGCAAACTATCATCTTCCCGTTGGGGTGCTAAGATCCTGTCCCATAAGTCGGTTTCCAAAACGGAAATCGTCATCAGCTGCTCACTAAGGCATGATAAAGAGTCTGCAACTGTATTCTCCAGCCCACGCTTTGTATTCGATGGTAAAATCATAGCCAAGAAGTTTGGCTAGACATCGCTGTTGTGTAGGAGTTGAAACCCTTTGTTTAAACATGTACCATAGGCTGTTATAATCGGTTCTCACCGTGAACTTGCGACTGATCAGGACGCCACTTCTCCACTGCCACAACAATAGCTAGAAGCTCTTTTTCATATGTGGAAAGTGGCTTGGCTCTACTTGTGAGAGCCTTGGACATGAAGGGTATCGAGTGTCTGGACTGACTAAGGACGGCTCCCACACCCGTGTCACTTGCATCAGTGTCAACCAAAAATTCCTTCACAAAATCGGGAAGTGCTAGCACCGGGGCTGATAACATGACTGCCATCAGCTGGTCGAGGGCTTTTTGGGATTGCTCGGTCCATACAAATGAGCCCTTTTTCAACATACGTGTCAAAGACGAAGCAATAAGACCATAACCTTGTATGAACCTTCGGTAGTATCCCGTGAGGCCTAGAAATCCTCGTAAACCCCTTGTTTCTTTGGGGACTGGCCATTGGGTAATACCATGAAGCTTTTCGAGGTCTGTCCTAACCCATTCTTTGGGCACAATATGCCTGAGGTACTCAATAGAATTCTGCCCAAAGTTACATTTTGATCGCTTGGTGTATAAGGAGTTGTCCCTCAAAATCTGTAAGACTCGTCTTAGGTGAGTTGCACGCTACTCCACACTCTTGCTGTACACAAGTATGTCATCGAAAAAGACTAAGATGAAGTCACGAAGGTGCTGCCGGAATAAATCATTTATGCACCGTTGAAAGGTGGCCGGTGCATTAGTGAGACCCAACGGCATTACGAAAAACTCGTAGTGGCCATCATGCATATGAAATGTCATTTTGGGTATGTCCACTTCTTCCATCATAGCAGTTGTGGTGGTTACTGGTGAGGGCTCAGACTCAGTTACAAAAAATACAAATTGAATCATTGTTTTTGGCAGTCGTGATGGAAGATATACCATAAAAGCTCTTTGAACATGTTAATAAGTCAAAGGAGTGGCCCCTTGCTGGGAATATAATAATTAGGAGGATGAGTCCTAGACAGTGGCGTGGAGGTAACGGGGCTCTGTTATCTTATCAAATTTATCTTATCAAATTAAGGTAGATGAGTAGTATTTCCTTGAGTTGGCCTTGGGAATCATTTTCCATTAATTTGCTTTTAACATGGTTATTTTTCTATATATATATAACAGACAGCGTCAGATCCATAAGTACTAGATGTATCAGAAATGACCTTGGTGTCTGCACTTTTTTCTATATGGATATTATATAAAAAAAATGAAAAAATTGTAAATTAACACTAGATAACTGAAATGCCCTTTCTTTTTTTTATCCTTCTTTTTCTGACAATACAGATAATTTATAATGAATCTAGCTAGCACCTACGTACATGTCACCTATATAAATCATATTAAAAAAAATCATTAATCCCGTTGTTGGCATTTCCTAAAACCATTAACAGCTGCGACCTACAGTTCAGTTTTTAATGTAGCACTTTTAGTCATTTCGAGTTCACTTCATGTAGCTAGTTTTATTAGGGAAAAGTTAACAAATACTAAACTATAGGCCTTTCGAGGCATCGCATTTTCAGGCATATACATAAGCAAAATAAACTGTGAATATCATTTTGTGAACGATATTTGTATACACAAGTAACATATGGCAAGACTATTATATTATATTATATTATATTATATTATATTATATTATATTATATTATATTATATTATATTATATTATATTATATTATATTATATTATATATGTATTGTTCACTTTTTAATATAGCACATTTAGCCATTTCGAGTTCACTTCATGCAGGTAGTTTTATTAGGGAAAAGTTAACAAACATTAAACTACAGGCAATTTGAGACACTACATTTTCAGGCATGTACATAAGCAAAATAAAGCTGAAATATAAGGAAGTGTTGTCGCTATTGCCAAAAAACTGCAGCCGTATGTACCAAGATCACTTGCGGTGGTAGATCCTATTGGCCAAATTACAGCCTTATAATTTTTCTACCCTACTGGACACAACTCCATCTAAAAATTCCCTTCGGTAGGGATACAAGGATGGAGCTAACCCCCAAATGTCGAGGTCTGGCCTACTACAAGAGTGTGGGTTTAGACTTTTACAACCGTAGCGCGTACAAAAGTGGCTCTCACCTCACACACAAACCATCACATTCATCATACATCCAACCATTCCTTAGGCGTATAAACCATCACCATCACCCTAGGTGGTCATGTAGCTTGGGTTCGTGTCCTTAGCTCACTAGCTTTAGAGGTAACCCAACCAGCTACATGCCTATAGGCAAGGCTATAAGCAAATATGCACCCACCCGCTTGTCTATAGGGTGAAACGGGTGCTCACCTAGCTGGAGCAAGTTGAGCGCATGACCAAGGTAAAGGCCAAAATGCCCTGGTATTCAGCAAGGTCTCCTCCGGACTAGTGCGAGAGCTCAGCAACACTTGAGAATCTCGGCTAATTCCTTGTCAACAAGAGGAGGACAAGTCACTGCTATATCAAGTTAGAATAGTCTGTATTTCAGGAAGGGTATGCAATCATCGTTCAGAAATGTAACCCCAAGATGACTGTTGTGATTTGGGGGAGGCAATCAGTGAATCGGTGTTGCCGAACAGCCTTCCTTCATCAGCTACAAGCCAGCTCATGGCTGCTGCCTGCAGTGCTCCTCCTTGCTGTTAGGCTATGCCTGAATGGAAAAAACAACAAGGCTGCTGTTCATAGAGGGTGTGATGTGCAACCTCAAGCGTGGAGATCATCACTGTGCAACCGTTTAACTAGGGTTGTTTGTAGTTTCCGGGGGGGAGGAGCTGTCGTCGGAAGCGCAGAGGAACGCCGTGTCTCCACGCGAATATCTCAAGGATCAGCACGTACTCAGCTCACGAACAAGAAACGCTCGGTTCGGTCCAGGTCTACCGGTTACTCTACCGCAGCTAGCCTTAGACAGAAAATGCAACAGGTGACTGATACTTCAAGGGAAATACAGATATGAGACCAGAGTGGAGAAGTGTCACTGAATCACAACATGAACCCCCAAGAGTAAGATGAGATTGGGGGCAAGCTTCGATTGACGCTGAAGCACACGCACTGCGTAGGGCAACTTTCACTCCTAGCTTCTCCTCCTCAGCAGGACCTCGGGACAGGGTATCACCAAGGTAAGAACAGAATCAACTCAAGAAGGGAATACATAAATGAAATGCACCGAGTCAAGGATCATCAATGGATTAACAGAAATATCCAAATTGACTAGCAGATTTGGGAAGCAGGTGAAGTCCCCTTCACAAGTCTGTTTAGTATTCGCAGGAACCAGTATGACTCAGTAAATTTTAGAAAAATCCTCGACAATCTATGTAACCATGGTGCGCCATTTTTGGTCTCGCACCCGCGTCGACGTGATGCGGGAGCGGGTGCGCCTCTGGTGCGCACTCAAATGGGTCAAACAATAGTCGGGTGTGGTCAGCCGCACCTGACTAAAATCATCTTTTTCATACTCGCACCTGACTCGTGTTTGACCCAAGTTGGGTGCGGTCAAAGGCGAGAAAGTCTAATTTGGTCCAATTTTTAGGTTTCTTCTTTTTATTTTTAAGTTTTTAACTCTTCCCTCTTCTTCGACCTTTCCCTCTTCCTCTCTTCTTTCTTCTTCCCTCTTCTTCCTCCCTTCTTCTTCTTCTTCCCTCTTCCTCGACCTTCAGGCTTCATCCCTCTTTGTCCCTTCTTCTTCTTCTTCTTCCCTCTTCCTCAACCTTCAGGCTTCATCCCTCTTCGTCCATTCTTCTTCTTCTTCCCTCTTCGTCCCTTCTTCTTCTTCTTCCCTCTTCATCCTTATTCTTCTTAATCCCTCTTCTATACGTCGCATTTGGTGGTCGGTGGAGCCGGCGAAGTCGTCGATTGCAGCCTGCCCTGCAGGGTGACCTCCATTCTAGGTAAGTAGCAATCTCTCTTGTCACCTATAATTTCTTGAAATGGATGATCCAATACGTAGTCAAAAATTTAGTTGTTGAATGGGGCATTTTGTCATGTTCCTCTGTTTTTCCACTGCCATTTGCATCAAACCAGAAAGCATCATTGGTAATACGGGGTTTGCTTGTGAAATTGTAGTCCCTCCAGGCTTCGGTGCTTGAAAGCATCATTGGTAATACGGGGTTTCTCAACTGTACATTTGAATCGGCATAAACAAGCTAGAGAGTAGAGAGGCATGGCAGGTTCCATGACTTGTCATCTTCGAAAGGCAGGCCCTGCTTCTGACCCATGCATAAGTTTCCAAATCCAGAAAGAGGAATCCGATTCCATGGCTGTTGGGGAGGGCCTTTTGGTCAGTTCAGTCCATAGATGCAAGGGCCAATGGCTGTTGGACAGGTTTTCCCTGCTACCCCCACAGATGGGGAAGTACAGTTAAGGTGTTAAAATCCCCTAGTGACCGCCGACCAGTTGGTAGACCTAAACACTCCCTTAAACCGTTAAAAAAATGACAGCAGAAGCCATAATAGTTTAGAAAGGAAGGAAATTAGGAAGTTGATAGCTCTGCTGATTGATTCATCACACCTCTTGGCAACAGTTATGTGCTTGTATTGTCGATTTCTTGGCATGGCTGCCTTTGATTTGGAGATAATAAAATACAATAAGAAGTCACCAGAAAATAAAACCTTAGGCTACACGTTAGCAATGTAATAACCATTAAGTTCTGACATCTAATCACAAGCTTGCCTTGTAGTCTTGTAGACAACTGCAACTACACCTCCTGCTGCTGACATTGAATTTCTTGTTTTTGATGAGTGCCTGCCAACACGATCTTAGCTCCGATTTTTCAAATCCCATGATCACGGGCAGAGAGGAAGATATGGAAGAGAACCAGAGTTCTTATTTAAATCAATCACCAATTGTCTTGGGCCTTGGAGCTTTTTCTCTTATATTTTAAGCTCACTTTGTTTGTTCATGTTGTCAAACACTGAATTGTTCATTCATTTCTTTGTCTGTTTCTTTGTTGGGCAAGCAGAGTACTGGATATCTTCACTCTTCAGCTTGACGTAGATGAGCATGGTTTTGTGAACTCAAAATTAGAGTATATTTCTTGTTGAATGTTGAATTGATGATTGATAGTGATATCATGATTAGGAACTTGCAATTTTGATCTTGTTATTTAATAATTTTGTGGTTTATAGACAATTTTTTGTCATATGCATTATATACATATTACTGTTATTATTATAAATAATAATAATATTAATAATAATAAAATACTCTCACCGCACTGCCGCACCTAAATTTTTTGAGATGTGTCGCGTTGGCACCCGCATCTGCACCCGCACCCCGCATCTTTGTGACATAGTCAATAATCGATTGCTCCTGAAATTTGGACCATTGGTAGAGGACACCTCAGGGAGTAGATGCCCCAAATTGGAGGTCGATCTGAGGTCTCCACAAGAAACGCGCCCGATTTCGTGATTCATGATGTCGCAGGCCTGTTCAGGTGAAAACGGGAGAGTCCTCTGGTGCGATATTGGGGATTCTCCTACAAAAATTGGAGATTTTTTCCCAAATCAGTCATAAAGTGCAAATCAACGGATTAGAACACTAATTAGGGACAAGATAAGTTAGATTTCAGTACTGTTTCGATTCAGAATCATCTCTATTGCTGGAAAATGAAGATCCGCCTGATCGGCAGTTGCATGCTCCTCAGCAACATCGGTTATCGCATGATTCCGACCAGAAGTCTTATCTCCCTCAATTCTCCATGGATTTCACTCAAACTTGGTTCAAAATCGCCGTTGGCATGTTGGAAAGACAACCATGGTGTCCATTTGTGCAAATGGTCTCCCAAACTCTTCAGATTTGCGATTGATCAGAGATATGTTGGTGACAAATTAGGGGAATGCGCAGGCGATGGTTCTCCCGATCGATTCCCAGCCCAATCCTCTCCAGAACAATCCGAATCTCGTCCACAAGACAAAATACTCATAATGAATCACAATGGACACAAACTTTTTGGCTAAACTCCCAATGAATCGACTGGAATCGGTGTTAGACAGTCCACCCAAAGGCCAATTGAATGTGCCTTTCTGGTCTGATCTTCTCGTTCATCCAGACCCTTTGATCAGTGAAATACCGGATGAATGAACCAGTGCTTTAGACCAAATCGAGTTGGAATGCGCACGGATGATCCTTCCATTGAAGACAATTGATCGGTACAATGAATCCCCTAAGGACAGTATCGACACTTGGCCCGCTACTAACTTCGGCCACGGTCTCGGCCAAATGTGTTGCACTACTCCCTGCCCTGTCTACGTGTGGCCCTCGCGCTCTCTCTCTACATTCCTCGACCGCGGCTGCGCCTGCTGCGACCATCAGTTGTCTATCCTCGGCTGTGTGCTCGACCTCGGCAGCACTGTCGGCTGTCCTCGGCACTTCCTTTGGTTTTAAATAAGTGATTTGAAAATTCAATTTGCTTTTAGGAATTTGGGTCAATTTTTTGGGCAAATTTGAAAAATCTTTAAATTGATTTTAATTTGAAGACCATTACTTTGGTTGAAAATGTGTCATTTTAATTTGATTTCAAAATTGGCATAAATATTGAAAATTGATTTGGATTGTGGTTTTGATCCAAGATTTTGGAAATTTGCTTGATAATTTAGAAATTTTGATTGGAAAATTGAATAGATAATTGAGAATTTGACTTGGAAAATTGAAGATGTTAGTGATTTAGATCTAGTTCCTTATTGTGAACTCAAGATCATTTCTTGATTTTGGATTAAAATTGAGATCAACTTGTGATTAAATTTTTAGAAAGAATGGCTAAGTTAACTTAGCAAATAGACCAAATTTTGGACAAAGTGGTTACGCTTTCTTAGCAAATGATTGATTTTTGAAATCTCTTTTTTCCACATCAAGTGATTAGGTCTAAGAAACATGAATTGTGTCCTAAATGAGTTTTCTATTTAGAGAAAAATTGGAGTTGCTTAGGTAAGTAAAACTTACTCTTTTGATGAAACATAAGTTCCAAAATTTTAGAAAGCATGTTGTTTTTAACGTATTTTGGCCAAATTAGGATATAGTGCTTATGTTTTTTCATGAAACTAAGTGAGATTTCTAAATTCTTGTTGCAATATGACTTTGTCACCTTTTGCAACTCAAAATGAATCACTTAATTTCTAGAGAAGGTGTGTGTGGTGCAATTGATTTGTGTGTGTTGAAAATGCATGAAAGAAAATGAAAACTATACGAGACATTCATTTTTCTCTCTCTCTTGATCTCTCAACATTTATTCAACATAAAATTCAATTCATGTTGTACACATACAAAGATTGATTTTTAATTGGAACATAGGACTTTTCCTAAGCGTGCTTGACATATTATTAAGCACAAGAGTTGGAAATGTAGTTTACAAGCTTGAGATTTAACATAAAATCATCAAATGATGAATATCATGCAAATAATGTTAAAATCAATCTTCAAAGTATATGGGAGACGTGGATAACAACCACTCTGTCTCAAAGCAGTCATAAAGTCAGATTTTATGCCGATTTATATAGTTGAAAATTAGAAATGTTGGTTCTAAGAAAGTTTTTTATTTTTTAGAAATGATAATGAATCATTGAAACTTTGCTTAACTTCTATCTAAGTTAAGTGTTTAAATCAACAAAAGGAACGTTCCTTTTCAAAACATGCTATCATTCATGTTGGACCTAGACATGAAGTTTTAGAAAACTTTCTTGTCTAAAACCAAATTAGATTTTAGATTTTATGTCAAAAGATTTGTCTATTCCTTGGATGATTTCAGCATATTTGATCTGTTTTTTAAGAAGAATGAAAGTTGGATTCTTCATATGATTTGCAATAATTTTCGATAAGGATTAACCCATGCAAATCTAAAAATTTATAAATGAAAACAGCAACTCCTAAAAGTGTATTCTAGGATGCCGATTTGAATGAGATTAGAATTTTTTTTAGTTCTATAGCGTGGCTGAAATTAATCATTGTTGTAACCTTAAAACTTTTAAGTTAAATTTTATGAAAAGATGCTCTGATTTCAGAATATGCATGCATTTTGAGCATGTATTATTGAAATATAAAAAATTTTGAGATGAAATATTGAATAATATTGGACTTTAGAACTAAGAAGATCAAAATGATGATTCTTTCTTTAAAGTCAGTTTGGAAATGTATTTCAACCTAACTTTAAAAGAGAAAATTGATTTTTAAATAATATATATAGGTATCTTGTCTCTTAAAATGAGATTTTGATAAGGGACTGTTTATCTTATTAACCGTGATAGTCATAGCTGGGTTAAAAAAATACTCAAGCTTCTTTGTCTATGTTGTTTCCGTGCAAGGTTAGATCACATTCATAAGAATGCATCTATCTCTAATAGGCAATTGAATTACATATATTGCAGCAAATATAAATCACTCTCTCACCGTGGAATCCTCTCATGGTGGAATGTTGAAAATGACTTTAGACCAGCTATTTTTCAAATGGGCATGACTTTGGGGCCCTTTTAAAAGATAGATTCATGGGTTTTTTTTTAGAAAATCTGATTCATGCAAGAAGAATGCACTAAAATGTACATTTGATTGTAACTAAAATGAAACTCTCTTATGAATATTAAACTTGAAAATAAATAGCAAGAAGCAAAAATAAATGAAGAACAATCTAGAATCACCCTTACCATGTTGTCGGCCTTGATTCTTGTAGCTTTTTTTTTTTTGCTTGTTCTCTAAATCGAGCAATCTTAAACATGAATTCAAGCTTTGATTAGAGCTTAGCAAAGCTAAAAGAAAAGAGTCATCTTGCTAAAATTTGCTAGAATAAAGATGGTTTTCCTTATACTAGAAATCCTAAGCAATAGTCCAATGAAGTGGCGTAGCTGAGCAAATCTAGAAACAAGGAATGGGAGAGAGACAGAGACAGAGGGAGCTTGGATAATGGCAGCTTCTGCTCTTCTTGGCGTCCTCTTCTCTTCCTCTTCTTCTTCCTCTTGGAGACAACTAAGGAGAAGAGAGAGACAACAATACATGAAAATGAAAAAAATCATTCCCCTCCTTTGGCCTCAAGGGGGGTTTAATAGAAATGAAGAAGGAGCGAAGGTGCCTTCACCTATCTCCTTAACTCTCTCTTAGAACATGCCCAAGGCTTGGGGACTTTGCCCCTTTTGAGCTAGTGGGTTATGATAGATCCATCTATGCACCAAGATAGAATTAAATTAATTTAAATTTTGAAAAATAGACTAATGTGGCACCCACCTCAGCCAACATTTAATTCGGCCAATGGTTAAGTGAATTTTGATTATTGGTATAGATACATGGATTGAGAACTTGACAAAGGAGGATTAAATGAGTTTTAATCCTCTTTAAAGGATTTCAGCCAAGCACACCTAGCCCACACGCATGAGCTGGGTGTGCTTGTCAAGGTCTGGTGAACTATGATCAAGACCTAGTCAAGTCTAACTTGAGTCAAGGTTTATGTTTTTAAACACTTGGTTTAAAATTTTGATGAAAATGCCCTTGACTCGGTTTTATTTTTCAATTTGAGCTTGCCATGTTCAAACCTAGTGACTAAGCTTTAAATCTTATGAATTGCAAATTCTTGTTGAAAATTTAATTTAATTTGAAAGGACTTGTGAAAATTCTGTCAAATTTGGTTTAAAAAGACATTTTTGTCCATAATTCAATTTGAAAATGGATTTAATTGGATCAAATTTATTTTGAAATATTGATTTTAAACTTGGTATTTGATTTGTACATTTGACAAATTCAAATGTGTATCTGATTTACATAGAATCATAATTTTGGGTTCTATGAATTCAAGTTGATCATGGAAGGACAAAGTTGTCCAAATTTGATCAAACTTGACCAATCGGCCAAAGTCAAAACTCATTTTGTGAGCTGAGGTTGACTTATTTTGAGTAAATTGGATGAATTTGAGTTTAGGAAGCACTTAATTGTGCTTAAATTGAGCTCAATTTTGAATTTTTACTTTAACTAGGTTTAGTCAAAGTAAACTTGATCTAGTCAAGGTCCATCACCGTCCAGTAGCTGGATCGTAGGGTAGACCTAGCCCTTTTTTGGTTTGACTAAGCTAAGCTCATGTTGACTGAGCTTAGTGAGGTGTGGCGTCACTTTTGGGTCCACCTAAGATGAACCTACTTGGTTTAAGTAGGTTAGTGGAATGCTACCATGGATTGGTTGGAACTGAGCCCCTATCCTTAATTAGAGGATCTTTCCAATCAATGGAGAGAGAAAGAGCTATAAATTTCACTATTTTCTCGTGAATTTAGTTATGATCTTATTTACCCCTCGTTGAAAATGATAGATGAGAGGAAATATTTTTAAAAGGAGGGGGTGCATGACCTCTTGGGTGGTTCTTGGCCACAGGAGCTAGGTGGGGCCCACACATGGGTCCCATACACAACATTTTGGATCTTAAATTGGATCCAATTTTTGAATTTGAATTTAGATTCAGATTTAAAATTCAGATTTGTTTTTCAAATTGAACATGGATCCCAAATGACAATTGCAATTGGATTTGAGTTTCTAAAACTTAATTTGGATCCAGTTTTGAGTATTGGGTTAGGATTTGGATTTGTAATCTAGCATTGGGATTTGTATTATGAGTTAAATTCTTGATTTGAAACTAGATTATGTTTAGATTCGAAATTAACTTTAACATTGAAGTTTTTTCATAATTGTTTTTGTGAAATTCTTTTGTAAGATTTTGAAATTGTATTCTATTAATTAAGACAAAAAATTGTGGGGTGTTAGCATATAATATATATCAAAGTGAATGGTGACACATCTAAAAACATCAAATCTGAACCATCGGATTTGATCAAATGGTTTAGATTTAACCTCTTTTTTTTTCATCTCACTTTCCTCCCTCTTCCTTTCTCTCCCTCTCCAGCGACTGCTCTTTCTCCTATCGTCGCCGAAGGGCTGCCGGGTGATGCAACGGCCCACCCAAAGATGGGTGGCTCATCAGGTGTGCCCTTCCACCCGACCCATCGTGGAGGGAAGGCCAGAAGGGGACGAGGGAGCCGTCGAGGCCCCCTTTCAATACCCATGAATGTGGAGCCGTCCATCTAAAGGCAAATGGATGTCACGGGCTGACTTCTTCGGCCCGTGCGGCACGGCAAGAACCTGATTGTCGTAAGCCTTCAAACCACCAAAAGGGGCGCAAAGGTAGTTTTAGAAAATAAGTGTATAAAGAATGTTTTGTTAATAAAGAAATCTCGCAATGTATTCAACTTGGAAAACTTGTACATCACGAGAAAGGTAAGCAAGAAGAATGATCTCAACTTTACTTATATAGGATGGCCGAAGCCGCTTACAGGATTCCAATGCCAACCACCCAAAACAAGAAATCTCAATACATGACACTTAGACCGGTAGGAGGGTACTCCCTTACAAGAAAACAAGTGTAAGCAAAGGAAGTACAATGCAAAACAAAGCAAATGACTGTACAGACTCTTAGACACAGGGGAACAGGCTCCCCCCTTCAATTCAAGCGCCGTCATCGGCGCCAGCAGCTTCATGATAGGCTTTGACTTCCAACGGGTAGCGCTGCTTCATGCGGAATGCATACTCCCAAGTGAGGTTGTGTTCGCCTATCCACTTCACTTGGTACTTCTTTGGCTTCTCTAAATAGTTTGTTTAGTGCTGAAGAATCTCTTTCATCTGACGGTCTGCCGCTCGCTTGGTCGACGGGCCTCGCTGTAAGATCGGGTCTCGTTCTGGGACGCTTCTGTCAGGGTTTTCCTCATCAAAGTAGAAGGGCTTCAGGTTACAGACATGAAACACTGAATGCACCTTAAAGTCTGGAGGCAAGTCTAGCTTGTAAGCTAGCTTCCCGATTCTCTTCAGCACTATAAAGGGTCCTTCATATTTATAAATTAATGACATGTGTCGACCATGAAAAATATCTGTGCGATCAGGATAGAGCTTCACGAGGACTTGATCACCAACTCGGAATTCCATTGGCCTTCGATTTCGATCTGCAAACTTTTTCATCTTCATGGCAGCCTTGTGTAAGAACGCCTTAGCCATTTCAATTTGTTCCTGGTAGGCAAAAGTGGGTCGTCCTTCTCTTGGGCAGTAAGAGTATGAGGCATCAACGACTGTTGTCTAGTAGCTATCTCGAATGGACTATGTCCAGAAGACTCACTCTTTTGTAAATTGTAGCAAAATTGAGCTACATCCAACAATTTTACTCAATTCTTTTGATTCGCACTGACATAGTGCTGAAGGTATTGTTCCAACAATCTGTTGATCTGTTCAGTTTGACCATTAGTTTGTGGGTGAAAACTCGTTGAGAATAATAAATCCGAACCCAACAAATAAAATACTTCACACCAAAACTTCTCTGTGAAGCGAGCGTCCCGATCACTGACAATGTTTTCCTGTACGCCCCAGTGCTTGACTATATGCTTCACAAATAACTCTGTCGTCTTCTCTACGGGACATTCCTTGGAGGCCAGGATGAAGGTGACGTATTTTGAAAATCTATCCACAACCACAAGGATGGAATTGAAGCTGTCAACTTTGGGTAAGCTGACGATGAAGTCCATGGAGAGGCATTCCCACGGACGTTATGGAATATGAAGAGGCTCTAGGAAACCGGCAGGCTTCTGATTTGTTCCTTTGTCCTGCTGACAAATTAAGCATGTTCTCACATATGCTTCAACGTCGTTGCGCATCTGTGGCCAGTAGTTGTCACGTTCGAGGAGTGCCAACATCCGCTCCTGGCCAGGATGGCTAGCCCACAACGAGTCATGGCATTCCTTCAACAATTCTCGTCGAAGGTTGCCCCATCTAGGCACGAACACTCGTCTACCTTTTGCCATCAAAAGTCCATCTTGCATCCAGAATCGTCGCGTTTTTTCCGCTTCAGCTGTTTCGACTAAGTGCTTGGCCACAGGGTCCTGCTTCATGCCTTCTCGAATCCGCCCGAGAAGAGCACTCTCGAGTTGTGCTTCGGATGATGCTGTCTGAGTAGCTTCCAACTCTGCCTTTCGACTCAGTGCATCGGCTACGACGTTGGTTCTCCCTGCCTTGTACTCCAAGGCAAAATCGAATTTCGCAAGGAATTCCTACCATCAGACTTGCTTAGGGCTCAACCTCTTTTGAGTTGGAAGTAACTTGTGGCTACGTTATTAGTCTTTACCACAAATTAACTTCCCAACAAGTAGTGTCTCCATGTACGAAGACAATGGATGATGGCCGTCATCTCTCTTTCATGAACAGAATACCAACGCTCCGCGTCCTTAAGTTTTTTGCTTTCATAGGCAACCGGGTGACCTTCCTGCATCAAAACTCTGCCAATAGCAAAATCTGATGCATCCGTGTGGACTTCAAACTTCTTCGAGTGGTCGGGTAACCTGAGCACAGGCTCCTACGTCAGGACCCTTTTCAATTTCTTGAAGGCATCTTCTTCAAGTTCATCCCAAGCCCAAGTCTGGTTCTTCTTCAGCAAATCAGTGAGAGGTGCAGCTATCAAAGAATACCCCTCAATGAATCACCGATAGTAATTCACCAAACCAAGAAAAGAACGTAGTTCTGGTACGTTGGTTGGCGGTTTCCAGTCTTGAATAGCCCTCACCTTTTCTGTGTCCATTCGCAGCTGACCTTTACCCACTACATGACCGAGAAAACTGATTTCTTATTGGCCAAATAAGCACTTCACATAGAGTTTGTTTTCTTCCAACACCTTGAACACTGTCCGCAGGTGTTCTACATGTTCTCCCATTGAGCCGCTTTACACTACAATATCATCAATATAGGCTACCACGAACTTATCTAAGTACGGATAGAATATCTTGTTCATTAGAGTCGAAAAAGTGGTTGGGTCATTCGTCAACCCGAATGGCATTACCAAGAATTCAAAGGCACCGTAGCGAGTGACACAAGTTGTCTTCGGCTCGTTGCCGTCAACAATCCGAACTTGCCAATATCCAGATCTGAGATCCAGCTTGAAAAATACTCGAGCTCTGCTTAGTTGATCAAACAGATCTGCAATCAAAGGTAAGGGGTACTTGTTTTTCACCGTTACCTTGTTCAGCGCCTGTAATCCACACATAACCTGAGCCGTCATATTTTGCTTGGAACAACACTGGTGCACCAAAAGGAGCTTTGGAGGGCCTGATTATACCTCCATCTAGCATCTCGTCCAACTGTCGCCGGAGTTCTTTCAGTTCTGCAGGGGCCATTTGATAAGGTGTCATTACCGATGGTTTGGCACCAGGAAGGAGTTCTATGGCATGATCCACCTCACGTCGAGGTGGCAGCTATCTAGGGAGCTCCGCAGACATTATTCCTGCGAATTCCGCTAAGACAGACACAAGCACCTATGGGACCAAACCAGGGGAGTCATTAGTCACTTCCCTGATTGCCACCAAGTACGTCTCTTCACCGTGTTTTAGACCTTTCTTCAACTAAAGAGCAGATATCATTGCGACCTTATCCTTATCCTTCTTAATTGATATTGTTAGGACCATACAAGGAGACTTATCATCCATGATACTAATCCTACGTAAGTGCGGCATTGGGACCATCTTTGCTATACTGAGGAGCTCCATGCCTAAGATCATCTGGAAATCATCCATCGGGACCACCGAGAAGTTGGCTCTTCCTGACCAACTCTCAATCTTCACAATCGCATCTCGGGCTACACCATGGATGAGTTTTGCCTCTGAGTTCACTGCCTTCATGCATAACTCTCCGTTCTCAAGAGTGAGGCCCAATCTCCTCGCCTCCTCATCTGAGACGAAGTTGTATGTGGCACTCATGTCTACCATAGCCATGGTAGGCCTTCCATTTTCAACTCTCGCTGAAAATCATCAAAAGTGTCTATTATGTAGATCTTCTTTTCAATGTTGAGTTGTTTCCTTCTCCACCACGCCACAACATCGCCCTCCAGCAACATAGCTGCAGTCTTGACCTGAAGGTCGTCCCCCACAACGCATTGCAGATCGAGATAGTATTCCACTTGGAATAAAAAGTTGTCAATCACTCGACTATCCCGAGTTTCATTATATTTCGCTGGCCTCTGAACGTCGACCTTCGCTAGCCGATCGTCACCTCCACCTACAGAGATCTATCACTGTAGAGTGCAGTTTTTTATCTGAAGTTCATTGACTTCAACTTGCAGTGTGGTCACTGTGTCAGTAAGTGACCGATTCATGGCCACGAGATCGGCCATTTGATCCCGCAGAATCTTCATCTCGTCCTTCATTTCTCTGAAGGACTAGGCTACGTTGCCCAACGCTTTTTCATGAGTAGTTACGTCAGCAACCAACTTGTTCACCATCTCGACCAGGTCTTCCTGACCTTGGGATGTACCCATCTCGTCAGAGTGGGCTACTCCCTTGCCCTTGGTGCTTCACAAATTATATTGAGTCGTCAAGACATCTTCTTCGATCAACGATCACCGGCGTGTAGTTCTACACCGACTCTCCAACCGCTTTCCCAGATTGAGCTCTAATACCAGTTGTCACAGGCTGACTTCTTCAGCCTGTGCGGCACGGCAAGAACCTGATTGTCGTAAGCCTTCAAACCACTGAAAGGGGTGCAAAGGTAGTTTTAGAAAACAAGTGTATAAATAATGCTTTGTGAATAAAGAAATCTCACAATGTATTCAACTTGAAAAACTTGTACATCACGAGAAAGATAAGCAAGAAGAATGATCTTAACTTTACTTATGTAGGATGACCAAAGTCGCTTACAGGATTTCCATGCCGACCACCCAAAACAAGAAATCTCAATACATGACACTTAGACCGGTGGAAGAGTACTCCTTTACAAGCAAACAAACGTAAGTAAAAGACTCAACATAAACAAAGGAAGTACAATGCAAAACAAAGCAAAGGACTGTACAGACTGCCGTCGAGACTCCCTTTCAATACCCATGATTGTGGAGCCGTCCATCTAAAAGCAAATGGATGCCCATGATTTTTTTTTTTCTTTTTCAACAACTCAACCACTGGTAGCAGTGGGCAAACTGCCACCGCAGTCCGCCGAGGCTCCCCTTCTCCACCCATGATCATGGGTGAAAAAGGGGAGACCCAACAACTCCCTTCCATGGATGCTGGCTGTAGTGCGCTCACTGCTACCGGTGGTTGAGTCCTAGAAAAAAAAAAAAACAATGACAGTCATGCTTTATATATATATATATAAGCAAAGTAAAGTGCGATTGTTATTTGTTATTTTAGGAACACCTTCTTTTCATTCAAGCATTTATTATGGATTTAGAGCACCCTGTTTGACAAAGAGGAAAGACAAGAAAAGTAAAAAGGAAGAGGGAACGGGGAAGGACACGAGTGGCGAGAGGAGTGCGATGTCAAACACGCGGAGGCCGTGAGCGCAGGGGAGGTGGAAGGAAGAAACGAACGAGTAAGAGGGTTGGTTGTGGGGCCCGCCGTGTCAGCAGGCCAGGGAAAATGAATCTTTCTTCCTTCCACCTGCCCTTCCCCACCACATCAGGGACGGAGAAGGCCGAAAGCGAAATATTCTAATTCCAGGATCCCGCTCTCCACGTTTCCTGTAATTACTGAATCACCCTTCCCCTCCCCGTGCTCTCCTTCCTCTCGCCCCCTCCCTACTCTTTCTTTCTCTCTCTCTGAAGTTTCCTCTTTCTTCTTAAATTAGAAATTGACTCTTCGTAGGCATTTCTCTATTAACGATCGAGAGAGAGAGAGATCCTTCTAGATCGTCATGCGACAAATTCGCTGCAATCGGCGCTCCTTTCCTTCTTTTTCTACTAAATCTTCTTCTTCTTCTATTTCCGCTTGGAGTGCGGGTGTTTTTCCGGGGGATCCCCTTTGAATGCGGTGGCCTGGCGATCTTCTTTCTCCCGTCGACCGTACGGAACTCGTTCCCGTTTCCATACTTTGAAGAAAGAAGAACGTTCGCGTGATTTGCATCTCGCAATTATCCTTCCTGAAGAACCCTTGAGTTTGATTGAGTTGGCGATCTTCGGAACCTTTTTTGTTGAATCCGAGGCGAATCAGGTCTCTCTCTCTCTCTCTCTCTCTCTCTCTCTCTCTCTCTTGCTTGAAGGATCACGATTCTTTTTCTTCCTTGAATTTTTGTGCTCATCGATCTTCAGTGCTGTTTGATGTTTCTCTGTTTCCCTAGGTCTCTTTCCGAGGAGGTTCGTCCTTTTGGTTTCTTCCTTGTTCTTGTGATTTGACCATTTGAGGAGAGTTTTCTTATCCTTCTTTTCATTTACTTTAGGTGCCAATCTGGCGTTCTTGCAAAGCATGTGCTCCTTCCAATAACGGAGGTTTGATTTCTCTGATGATTTTTTCAGCTTCTTCTCGTCTATCTATTTTATTTTTCAAAAATGATGTCTTGAGAAGGTTCATCATTTTCAATTTTACTTATTGGCAAAGGTCGTCAGCTTTCCTTTTCTCGTTTGGTTCTTTCTAAGCTTGATGCATGTTGCAAGGTTGATCACTGCCAATTTTATTTATTGGCAAAGGTCGTCAGCTTTCCCTTTCACCTTTGGTTCTTTCTAAGCTTGATTCATGTTGCATTTAGTCGAGGATCATATAGAGATTTGAAGTCCCTTAATTTACATTCGAAGTAAACGTTTTCTTATTGATCAATGGGGCGTTGGCAAGTATCTAATTATGATTCAATGCGTTCAGTTTCCATCAATTCCTCATCTGGGACCACCTAAAATTAAGGGCAATTTCTCTTTTTGAGAATTTTACTTGTCTTTGCTGTTTGAACCTGCTCGCGGTAGACTTCTTTTTTCCTGAATCTGATCTGCTTTCGTTTGGTGTTTGTTGGCCAGATTCTTACGAGTTTGGTGCATGCATTGAAGTTTGGTCCCTAGGAGTTCGATTGAGTGGTTTTCTAAAACGGGTGAAGAAACTCACATGCTTCCTTCCAGCAGGAATCGACTCCAGCCAAGGGCCAACCGACCGTTTTGGACCTTTTCAGGCATTTTTCTTTCTTCTTTTACCTTCTCGTCCCATGTCTTGGTTTCAGTTGACCACGTTATCTTCAATTTTCTTCTCATGGCTTCCTGACATGGTTTCCAAATTGCGTCATAACAGTCAGTTGTCCTCTTTGGCATTTGGTTGTGGAAAGTTTTCACTGAATTGCTTTTCTCCTGAATTCTGAACAAATGCATCTTTAGGTTTGTAGATTTCTTGCATCTTTGTTCCTACAAGTTTTTGGAAATACAAGTCTTCGATCTTCCTTGCAAAAAAGTGCTTAAAACCTAAAAAGGGTTCTTTTTCTTTTCTGGCGAGCATTTTCCTGGAGTTCTTGTGATAGACAACTGATCTGTTCTCCCATATAGGTATGGATTATGGCGATTCAAGACGAAAACCTCATCTTTTTGGGAAAGTTATTTTGGCTGCTATCCTCACCGTTCTCTGCATTCTTATTCTGAAGCAGTCGTCAGGCTATGGTAGCTCTAGCCCGGTAATCATTTCATATTTTCGTAATCTCCTAAAGTTGGTTAAGGAGTTTCGGTCGGCCATGATTTATGTACAATTCATGACTGATCTTGAGCATGTAATATAAGAAAAATTCAGTGAATCAAGCTGCCCTGCAAAAGTCCACATCCATGTGCATTCATGGAAATCATCGAGTGTTGCTATATCTTTAATCTTTCAATTTGCACTTTTTGAAGTATTGGTGTCTTTTTTTTCCTTTTTCTCTGTTGGCGTTTTAGTTCCCTGGGCATGAGGATGGTGTTACCCATGTCTTGGTGACTGGTGGTGCTGGCTATATAGGTTCACATGCTGCACTCCGGCTTCTAATGGATAATTATCGTGTAACAATTGTGGTATGTTTTGGTCACCTTTTAATTCAGTTCTTGAAGGTTTGCTTTGAAATTTTGTCTTATGGTGTGGGGCTCTGCTTGCTGAGGATAACTTACAACAACTGTATGCATTTTTCTTTTGCCTATGCATAACAGGACAATCTTTCAAGGGGCAACCTTGGTGCGGTGAAGGTGCTACAACAGCAATTTCCAGAGTCTGGAAGGCTTCAATTCATATATGCTGATCTAGGGGATGGAAAAGCTGTATCCTCCTGAAACACAACAGTGACATAAGTTTTGATGGAAATTAGAACATACTGTGTGCTTGTCTATTTTATTCTTTAACCTTATTAAGGTCAAAAAAATATTCTCGGAGAATGCCTTTGATGCTGTCATGCATTTTGCTGCTGTGGCATATGTTGGAGAGAGTACGCTTGATCCTCTTAGGTATGTTTTCTTTGTATTTTTGGAATTGTTTTGCAGAAGTGATTGTTTGCCTCAAATAAGTTGATTTTTGTTTGAGACAATTTCTGGGCAAAGGTTTTCTTGGAGACATTCACAGAATGTACTATTCCATGGGAATTCTTAGGAGTTCCAGACACTAAATAATGGAAGGCTATTAAACAAATTTGTAGCTTGTATCTGAATGGTCACTTGGTTGGACCAGCCACTGACTTGTGATCCCTGTCATTCAAGTCGTCAGGGACCAGTCTTGTCAACAACTCTGGCAGCTAGTCAACATTTAGTCATTTACCTACTAGGGTATCTTGAGTACCTACTGTAAAAGTTAGTTTTTTTTCTAATGTTTTTTGCCTTTCTCCAATTATATATTTTGTGTTTTTCTCTTGTTTAAATGTTCTCAACTACTGGCCATAGAGATTCACAGGATTCCTGTGGCGAACCTGGCTGTAGGTATCCACTTATACACACATACTATATATATATATATATGTGTGTGTGTGTGTGTGTAACTTATGTAGGTATGTATACATGTATAGAAACTTGTGCCTTCTACTTTATGTGCCTCGTGTGTGTACTCATTTTAAACCAAAGTCACATGGGTGCACCAAAATTGGTGAAGCACCCGAGTCAACTTGGGTGTAGGTGCGGCTCGACTCGGCAAACTGAGTTGGGTGTCGTTGACTGCACCCACTCTTGTTTTTTTTCCTCATCTTTTTTTCCCTCTTTTCTCTTTCCTCCCCCTATTTTATTTATTAAAACTATGAATTTTGTCTGATATAAGGGTAATCTTGATAAGTGTTGTACGTATCGTACGATATGGGTCCGTATCGTACGATATGTATCGTCGGGTTTTAAAAATGTGATACGATACACCACCTGTATCGTACAGTTACGATACAGGCACCGTATCTTAAAATATGGTTAGTATTTTTATTGATTTTTTATTATTTTTTGAGAATTTCTTATATTTTTTTGATTTTTTTTTAAAATACGATACGGTTACGATGTGTTACGATATTTTACGATACAACGTATCTTAAAGCCAGACCGATACGGCTTACGATACAGTTTTTACAACATTGATCTTGATAAAAAAAATTTAACAATATAGAGTATAGACAAATAAAATACTTATATAAGAGATTATGTATATATGTATACATATATCTATATGCCTTCGCTGCACCCGCACCCAATTTTTTTGGGAACTTGCTATATCCCACACCCGCACCAGCACCCGCATCCCGCACCCATGTGACATAGTTTTAAACCATCTATGGGGCTATAATCAGTGAACAACCTTACCCCTTAAATAAATTGGTAGGCACACAAATTAGAAGGCTCTATCAGAAAATGCGCTTTTGTCAAAAAAAAACGCGATAAATTAAATGGCCATTTAAAACTAAAAAAAAAGCGTTTTTTGAAAAATACATTAAAAACGAAAAAAACACTTTTTTAACCCGTTTTTTCTCTTTTTTTTCAGTTTCTTTAATGGAAAACAGTTTTTTTTTTCATTTTCTATTTTTTATTTGTTGCAAATCTGCTTATCTTGTGGTGTTTGTGTCATTAGTCTCACTTATTTTTTTTTTTCATTTTTAATTTTTTAAAATTTTTAAAAATTTACCATATTTTTCCCTTTTTTTTCAAGCTCGCCGTATTGTACCAGAGAAAAACCTCAGAGACGTTATTTGTGACTATGCTATATATATAGGTATATTATAAATGGTAGGCATGGTAGTTACACAAATTATAAGCATTATATATGTGTGTGTGTATGTATGTACTTATACACGTGTTTGTGTTACACTGGTGATTTTACATATGAACTGTTGAGGAACCTTTTTATTGTTGTGTAGTGCCATGTGCAATCAGCGAAGCATGTGGTTGACATGATTCATAATAGTTTTGATCTTTTCCAGTTTATGTGTTGTATCTGTGTGCCTCTTTGTTAATGTTAGTTTAGTCAACCGACTTGGACTGTCTCAGAATGTCAAAATGTCTATTTTCAGCTAGTTCCTTTAGGGCCTTGACTGATTTGAGTCTGACGGCTTGAATTTGACAACTATTGTAATATATTTCTTGCAAAAAGGTATTTATAAACAGAAAAATAGATGACATATACTTAAAATACATTCAAAATGAAAACTTACAGAAAACTTGTGAAATCAACATGATTCATATTTTTGGTCAATTTGAGAATATTCATTCACTCTTTAATAACTAATAATATCAGGCTATTTTAAAGGTACTTATGATCAAATGACCTGTCTATATGGGAAGCATATAAATCTTCACGTCTTGGCTCTATGTCTCTTTGTTGTGAATGCACTGATGTTTAACAGTGTTAATGAATTGTAAGCTTACTAATGTGGCTTACATAGTGTCGCAGACTGTGGCTTTTGTGTGTTTTTCTTCTTCTTTTTTAACAAGAATTTTTCCTTTGCTTGGTTGTACAATCTCTATGTTTGTTGTTATCACATCGTAAACTTGTTTTCTTGATTTCTGTGTATGCAGTAGTGAAAGCTTCTAGATACTTATTATCCTTGTTAATAGTAGGAGGAGTCTATTAGTTCAATTTGTTTCAATTATGATATTGTTATTTAAAAGATTAATTTGTTCCAATTATGATATTGTTATTTAAAAGACTAATTGTGAGTCAAATATTGGGTTCATTTGATCCAACTGGCTTCTGATTGCTGCTGTTTTCTCACATTGTACTTGTTAATTTTTAATTGACATGTCAAGTTGCTTTCAGGTATTATCATAACATCACATCAAATACATTGGTGGTACTTGAAGCTATGGCAGCGTATGGTGTAAAGACACTGATTTATTCTAGCACATGTGCAACTTATGGTGAACCAGATAAAATGCCGATAAAAGAGGATACTCCTCAGGTCAGAGTTTGGTAGATGACATGAGCAATGAAAATAAATGCCTTTGTAAACCAGCATCTTGTTTTCCTGAATGCAGGCTCCCATCAACCCATACGGTAAAGCCAAAAAAATGGCAGAAGATATCATCTTAGATTACTCCAAGAAGTCGGACATGGCTGTCATGATACTGAGGTTTGTTAGACTGACACCTGCATTAACCATCTTTGTTCAGTAAACTGGACTCTTAATTTTTATAAGAACACCTATTTTCTTTTCTTCCTTTTTTTTCATGACATCTAAAAATTTGATGGGAAGAAACCTTTTTACTTCCTTTTACTGTTATTATATGTACATTTTTCCATTGCAGCAATTAGTTGTAAAAAATCCTTTGTGCTCATGATGCATTTACTGTCTATCCTAATTTAGCTCCTGGTATGACCTTTCATGTTATGGATGCCTTAGTCGCTTAGTGACTTCTAATTGATTGTTACTTAATTGGATGGCCAGATACTTCAATGTAATTGGATCAGATCCAGAAGGAAGACTAGGAGAAGCTCCAAGGCCAGAGCTGCGGGAGCATGGTCGTATATCTGGTGCATGCTTTGATGCAGCTTTAGGAATTATTCCCCATCTCAAGGTATTGGTTTGTATAGGTTGTCTTTTATTGTGTTATGAGTTACTTTCCTCCTGGGTTTTAGATCATTCCATAATAGTCTTGCAGATGCTCTGACGGTTGTGTCAGTTTGTTGATGATTATTGTTTTATGATAGATGCCTATTCCTTATTCCAAATAAGCACTCCGGTTCTGAATACTGTGTGGTTGTTGAGTTGGTTACTCCCAATTTATCTGGGAACCTGAGGTTACATAAGTTAAAAAAGTAATTATGTGAAAGTCGGTGCGGACAATAATGTCTTAGACATGCATTACATGCTAATGCATGTCTGGATGCTAAACCAGTAGACTAGCTTTTAACAGTTAGCGTTTTTGAGCATTAACTGGTTCACATTTTCTGGCAGTTCCATGTTACTTAAACAAGGAGGCATGCTTCCTGCCACTGTGTGGCGGTTTGCTGGTGACAGGAGGGATTGTCTCAGGAGGGATGCAGGAGGATGATACCTCTCCTTTCTCCAGCCAGTCCCCTCTTCTCTCCAGCGAAATGCCAATGTTTGCGTATTTTCTGTTTAAATCTGACTCTTCAGCCAAACTAAACTGGAAACTGTTAAAGAATTTAGGCTGTTTGTTAGAATAAGCATGATCCTTCATGTAATATAAAGTTAGTGCAGTCCTTGCCCGGTGCATGAAGACTGCAATCATCCAATAGTACGAAAAGGCTGCGGGGAGTTAATATCACCTACCTGCCTGGTTTCTCTTTCAAACCTTTCTGTCTTTTGAACTTTGAACCTTGTTCTGAGAAGCACAAAATGCCATGTATTGTTTTTCCTTTTACACTTGTGGCGGGAGCTCTAACAATTATGTTATTCAGAAATAAAGTTTGCATTATTTGTTGAATGCAAGTAAAAAGGCATGCAGTATTGTCATCTCACAGCTCAGAAGTCATGAATTGCTGAATCCATGAGCTGAGAACCACAAAACATCTTTTCACATTGTTTAGTTCTTAGATTCTCTCAACTTCCACTTAATTGGGAACTTTATGGGAATACAATGTCAAATGGGTCAAATTTTAGCAGACTTGATGGTCATTGTGCAGGTTGCAGGGACTGACTATCAGACTGAAGATGGTACTTGCGTAAGAGATTATATTGATGTGACCGATCTGGTTGATGCGCATGTTAAAGCACTTGCCAAGGCAACACCTGGGAATGTTGGCATATACAACGTTGGTACTGGCAAAGGTAATGATCCATTTTTTTTTTTTTGGGTCCTTCCCCTTTTGCTGCTTCTCTTAGCCTCTGCTGGCCTGTGAATGTGGTCTCAGCTTGTGCATGTTGTTACAAAAAGGAAGACTTGGTGAATTTGCTAGAATTCGTGGTTAATTTTTTTTAGGGATAATAAATACATTGTTAGTATTTTTCAACTCAATTCAGGTAGATCTGTCAAGGAATTTGTAGAAGCATGCAAGAAAGCAACGGGTGTCAATATTGATGTTAAGTACCTAGCTCGCAGACCTGGTGATTATGCAGAAGTTTACAGTGATCCTTTGAAGATCAGGAGGGAACTAAACTGGACTGCTCAGTACACTGATCTGCAGGAAAGCCTAACAATAGCATGGAACTGGCAGAAGTTGCATCCAAACGGCTACGGTTCAAGAGTTATGGCAATGGATGCTTGACGCAACAACCAGTGGGGGGGTTTAACGGCCAGAGAATTTTAGTCTTTCTCATTTGTTGACACCTAATCTTTTTCTTCATGATCATCACCATTATTGGTGCTGTAGCTAGCCGGATACGGTGACCAGAGTGGAAATTGAGGCGTCACAGGCATGTGATAGATTTTGTCTGATGTATTAGAGGCGATCAGGTCAGGCATTTGTCCATTATTGTATGTTCATCACAGCCAAGTCAAATAAAAGCATATAGGAGAGGAGATTCATTTCTTTACTGTGCATACACACCTCGCTAAATACAGGAGGGACTTGCGAATGCAGAACAGCGTCCGTATCGCCTTTTTCTTACTGTTGAGATGCTCTCAGAAACTGTGATTTACTGTGCATACACACCTCGCTAAATACAGGAGGGACTTGCGAATGCAGAACAGCGTCCGTATCGCCTTTTTCTTACTGTTGAGATGCTCTCAGAAACTGTGATTTTTCCAACCTGGACAAACCTTTTTTAAAATAAAAAATCCAAGTGGTTTTAAATTGTTAAGGTAGAGAGCCTTGTTTCCTGATTGTCCTCACCAAATTAAGAGGGTGTTTTTCCACCTTTGGTATGACCATGTTGAGCAAAAAATATGATCAACCAGGTAAAAAGATGCCCATATAAGTAGGAGGCGGTGTTGCAGCGGTGACCTACTCCGATGGAGGAGATACCACCCACCTGCAAGTGTGGTTAAAACGTAAGAAAGTCTCGTTGGTGGAAAAAAGTCTAAATAAAAAAAAAATTAAACTAATTTAAAGCTTCTCTCTTTCATCAAGAAAAGTGGTCTGGCATCTGTAGTTGAGAACGATCAGAACCCTCGACATTCCTGGTGAAGAGTTGCATGAGATCAATTCTTCGAACATTGTCTTTTATTGGAGGGGAACAAGGGAATCAAGATGGCACTACAGGAAGCTGACTGGCCACGTGACAAAAAGACCCATGCTGTACATTCATGTTCTCATCTGGTTTCCACCTTTAGTTCTTACATATAGTTTAAGTCCAGCCTTCCTATAATATTGCAAACAGCCTGGTACTTTCGCAGTTTTTTCCTTTCGCAACCCCATCAACTGATTTTTTTTTTTGCAGACTTGTGGTCGGATTGACAATACCTTGCCCTAATAAATCTGCCAGCCCAGTAGCGGAGCCACATGGTGACTGGTGTGGGCAGTTGCCTTCACCAGCTTCACAAAGTCTATTTGCTTTTACATTAACAATTTGATATACATATAGGTGCCCCTAAAAGCATAAAACATATTGAATTAGTGTCCACACTCCACACCATTCAAAACTTTTTGGCTTGCTGGTGCGCCAGCTGACGCATCTTACAAAGCAGAATTTTGTCTATAAAAGCTAAGGTATGATCATGAGCAAAATTTTGTCCATAAGTTAATGCTAAAAATGAGGAAGTTGTTCAATTTTGTCTAGTAATACCATGAAATAATACTGTGGGCAATGCTCCCATGTTACTTGTCAAGTGCTATATATATATATATATATATATATATATATATATATATATATATATATATAAAATCCCAAAAAGAAATTGGTTCTTCATTTTTGTACTCTTTTTTCTCTCTCTCTCATGATTTCGTTTTTAAACCTCTTTTCACTTTAAAATTGGTGAACCAGTAAGGGACGGGAGCTCAAAATCCAGCACCTCCCAAAAGGAAACCGGTTTTTCTCACTTAGGCATGTGGAAGAACCGGTACGGTCTCCTGGACAATAGGAAGCATGAGGCACTTGAAAGTTGGACCCCAAATCCATGCATCGTCCCATCGTCTATGCCACCGCAGGAGCCCCTGCATTAATTTCCACCAATCAATTGAACCACTTGTGCAGATTTTGAGCTCTAAAATCCTCCAATGCCAGCAGTGTCCTAGCTAGGGTTGGGGGGCACGTGCCCTCCTTTATTATTAGTATTATTATTTTTAAAAATTCGTCTGTAAACATGCATTATATTTTTAAAATTTTTGGCCCGCAACTGGATGCCAGCAAAAAAAAAGGGCAGCCAAACGGTGAAGATCAGGGCAGCCAAACGGTGAAGATCATGACGAGATGAGTTGACACCTGGGACGCCAATGGACCTTATTTGGATTCTGTATGTAAAGTTAAAAGTTTCATATTTAAAAATGGATTAGACGTAGATTTCAATCAAGTTTCATATTGAATTCCAAATAATTATCTTAGATTTAATATCCATTCTTTTTTTAAAGTTGGTTCATGATATGTTTAAGGTTTGCAACAAAAGTATAAATCCCCAATGGGACGCAAAACAGGAAAAGTGGAACTAAGGATATTCATCAGGCCAAATATAAGACAGGTAATTAGGTACTAGGTTTACGATAGGCTGGGCTTGGTTTACCTGTTGCCCGATCAATATATATGTATATATAAACAGTGTTTCTGTATGCTCGCTGTCTATTTACCAAAAATTGGACGGCTTTCTCATCTCTTTCTCGATAGGGGCTACCATGTTGTCTCTCTTTTTCTCTTCTCTCCCTCTCGCTTTGACGACTGCTCTTCTGCCTGACCTGCAAATCTCATCCGGCCTCCGAATGGCAACTCGCTTCATTAGGTTACTTCGGTGAGGCGCTCGATTGGGGCCTCCCATAAGTCTCTTTCTCTCTCCCGCATGCTCTTGCGCCCATCAGGTCAGTATTGCCAGCGAGACGCCGTCTGACCGAAGCCCCCCTTCCTTCTTTCTCCCCGCTAGCTCCCCCCTTTCTTGGATGGCAGAAACCCTTTTTTCCTCACTTTTGGCACTTGATGCTCCATCACTCGTGCGTGAGCTGCCGAGGGGACATCCAATGCTGGAGACAGCGTCGTTCCTCTTTGTTCAACGCAAGAGACATTTCATGTCTAGTGACTGGGACCTGCACAGGTGAGCATTTTGAGTCTTTCACTCAAGCTCTGTTTCGTTTTTTCCCTTTCTGATTTTTGATTTCCCGTAGTTCTTCTTGGTCACCGGAATCTGATGCCATTGCTCTTATTAATTTTTAATACTATTTCATGCAATTTTGATATGACTTAACGATCTTCAGGTTTTGTGTTGTATAGGCTTCAGAAGAGTCGTACTATCCAAATCAAAGCTAAAACAGAGAAATTATGTGCAAAGTAGTGAAATTCTGTTATCAAGAGTAAAATAATTTTTTTTATTAACCCATACTTTTGGTCGAACCTAAGCCCTTTATTCTTAGCACATACTTTTTATTTGGGTTCGCATTTTTATCAACGTGTCATTTATTTTTAACAGAATTTGAATGGGTTCTTTAGTGAAAAAGTAAATCATTTAAGATACTTTGAAAAGATGAGTGTTAATGAATAGGCCTTTTGAGAGCCAGATTTTTTGTTGGAGTTTGTATGAAAAATTTTGAGCTAGACAGAAACCCTAGCTCTTGTTGGAGAAGAGGATCTCGACTTCTTCAGTTCTTCCTTGGTGATGCTTAATGCAGAGGAGGATTTTTTGGCAGCCCTAGGGTATGCCACTTGATGCCGGCCAATTGTCTGACTTGTGACGCAGCTCTTTCGTGTCCCCATGCCTTTGAACCCACACAAAGAGGAGAATAGGAGATTCAAAGAGGATTCTAGGCCACCCATGGTTCACTCAAAACCAGGATTCACGTAGGACCCCACCCATTTCTAGGTTAGTTTTTATGTTTTTCATCCTTGTAGGTCATGTATTAGCCCGTTTTCATGCTTTTTCCACATCTAAGTATAGAATTTCCAAGTTTTACATCCATGCATTGCTGTTTTGAGGAGAGTTGCTATCAAATCCGAGTGTTAGTTTGTCTAAATAGTGTGTGCATCGTTGATTTAATTGCTGGGCTTACGTACGTTCAGGTAAGACGTTTTTTAGAGTAGGGTTTGCTTGATTTTGAGCATCTTCTACGGTATAGTCGTTTGGTTAGTATTGTTTTCCAACATATTAATTTCATTTTCTAGCAGATTTTCTATTACTTTTTGTTATATCAACATAAAAATGTGTGTGCAACCATTGTTTTGTGAGTGTATTGTTGCATTTTCATTGTAGTAGGGTGTTAAGAGCAGAAATTAGGTGTAGGAGCTCAACAGCAGCTCCCTAGCTGTCTGGTGGCAGCCATTTTTTTTGTCGCTCCTCTTTAATTTCCTTCATTTACAACGTGTCGATTGATATTCAGTGTGCACTAGTGTCGATTAGGTAGTTTTGGTTCACATTTTGTTAATTCCTTAGTGATTGTGCTGTAAAAGTTTGTGCCTATTGTGATATTTCTTTAGTGGTGGGCTGCTGGCTGCAACAAGCGGCATTGATGCATATTTTCTTTTAGGTATACATATTTCCATCTTCAATTAAGTGAATGGTTCTGTTCATGTTTCGTTAACGAAGTAGTGGTTAGGCCATAAGGTTTAGGGGGTTTTGGGGTTTTTAGCCAGGCACAATGTGTAGGCTGCATCTAGCTCCAATTTTTTCTATACTTCTTCTAATTGCAGTCAAACTCAACAGCTATTTAATGTTTTTGGTTATCGCTTCATGGTTTTAATAATTATCTTGATGTTAAGTGGTCAAAGTTGCATCTTCACAACAACAAATAACATTTATGAATGGTCAGAAACCGTTCCTAAAGTGCAGGCAGACGTTCCTAAAAGTAGTTGGGAGCAGTCGAATGACCATTCCTAAGCCGTTTGTAAAACTGCTGTTCCTAATTATTTTTAGGAATGATCACAACTGTTCCTAGTGTAGACATTCTAGAACCGTCACCCCGATTGCTCCTAGATGCCTCATCCAATCACTTTTAGAAATAGAAACAGGTTGCCCCAGCCATTCCTATTACTTTGTACAATTATATATATATATATATATATATATATATATATATATATATATAAGATGAAAATCTTTATATTTCATTGAGACATCAAACATTTACTAGAAATGAAACTCACATGGAGAGGTTCTCAGACAAGCAGACTTATCCAGAAAATCATGTTACCGTTGAGAGAATAGACCACAATTTGCCACTATTTCTGGAATGAGCAAGCCAATTTGTTAGTGATGTGATGCATGAAGACCTTCTTTGGCTTATGACCTCCCTAACTAAAGCTACATCTTTTTCTGTCTTGCCTTGGTCTAAGGCGCTGTCACTCGTGTATCTTTCTATTAGAATTTCCTAGCTGCAATCCATGGACTATTGTGTAGCATGAAGCTTGGTTGCAGCCTATTTCACATGGGTGTGGGTACAATACAGGTGCGGGTACAACGATACAATTACGAACACAGCAATTTTGAAAATTTTGGATACGCAGATACGACAAATTTTATATTTTTAAAAATAATAAAATAAAAAAAATATTAAATTAATAGTTCATTTTTTGGCGTGTCCCCATCCGTATCCACGTGCCGGAGTGGGCACGTGGGCTAAACCCACGTATCCATGTCACGTAGGTTGCAGCCTTCGTGTAGCCTTTTGCCAAGTGTGTCAATCAAGTAAATAGTCTCCATTTCTACTTTCATGATGAAAAGATGATTGTGTGCAACTAACAATGCAGACACTCCCTTCAGGTTCAACATTACTGGCAAGTACCTCAGGTCCAACATTATGCTCCCTCAACCACAGATGGTGCTCCTCATTGTCATGGCACTAGAAATGCTTTTGAACCAAAAACAACACAGATAAGTCCATTAACACCAACTTCTTTCAATAATCAGTAAACTACCAATAAACAAAACTTACTGCCCAATATTACCATGGGAAGGCCAAGCACTTAAATGATAAATGATTAAATATAGAAATACAATCATGACGGCATGGCCTCACAGTTAGCAATCAATATGTTCAACTAATCTAGCCTATATAAAACCAGAGTGAAGTGCATTTTCATCAATTGTTAATCAATAACAAAAGATACACTTTCTTCGGATACAAGGACAACCAGCTTTACTTAGCCACAGTCCTTGAAACCCTAGATTCCCATTGCATTCCTCTTCACTGCAAATTGCAGAAATGCGTTTATGCTTGATGTCACATGAGAACAGTATAAAATACTCCGTTATAGATGAAAAGTGAAGGATTGTAAAAGAGAACCATTAACGAATTAGATGACAACAAAACATTGAACCCAGTTTCGTACCTTGCTACAAAAATCATAAAAGACAAAAATCATAAAAGTACTTTGTATGCTGATTGGCTAGCATTTCGTTGATCGGCCTATGCATACTGGCACCATAAGGTAAAGGAGTATTTTATACAGTAATCATGAAAATTGACTACCATTTTATTGATCAGCTTTGAAAATTGACATCTCCTGACGGACCAGCTGTATTTCAATTGGCTACTTGAACAGTTAAACCAACAATTGACAATATCATGCCAAGCATTATTGCACTCAAAGTTGGAGACATGGTAAGCTAAAAACAGAATTTGTAGACAAAAATTGCAACTAATGATCAAACTTTACAAGCAAAAGAGCACAAACCTTAAAGGAAGGAGATTGATGCTCCACCATGAGCCTGCTCCAGGTTTGATGGCCAATAGTAGATAGGCAGGGAGGGTAGCATTCTCCTCTAATAAGCAAGCCATCAATAATTATGTAACGAGCAAGTCACATGATGAAACACTACGAGATAATAATACACATTTAACAAAGTAAAATAGGCTTGAAGGATAAAAAAACATCAAATATGATTTTGTAAAAGACTTTCACATTATACTCATAATCTACTATTTTTTCAAATATTAACTATACAGTAAACAGTAATTACCTATTTCAAAAGAACCAAGCTACATGAAGATTTTTGCAGACAAAAATGTTTTCAGGATATATGAAGACAAATACAAATGCAACGTAATTGATTCACACTGCATCAGAAGTTCAGACCTATGAAAATCTAATTGACTGCATAAATAATAAAACAGCTGTAATGACTTGCCTATAACTCGAAACAAGTTCCAAAATATAGAAATCTTCTCATTATGCCACCACGTACCTCAATAAAAGAACTGCATCTTTAACTTTCTTGCTAGTGAATCCATCTTTGCTAGTGAATCCATCTTCTTTTGAAAAAGGCAGTAGTAGTTGGTCACCATATGGCTACTGTCAACCTGCAAATAAGCTAGAAGTACAAACTATAGGAGAACATCAGATCCATTGTGACTCAGATCGAACAGAAATGCACGAAACATTACAACCAAATCAAAACCATAGTGAATCTCATATCAGCTTAATAGCTCATGATATGACAATGCATGACTCGATGATAATTTTTTTTTAATGGTAACAGAGAGGGAGAGGGGGAGAGAGAGAGAGAGCGAGTGTACCTTATCAATTAGAGAGAGGGGAGGGAGGAGGCCTTGCTCCTCGATTTGCATCGAAAGCCTGTAGAGAAATAATTCAATTCAATAGTTCCATGTATCATTTTCTTATTACAGCTCAATGAGAGAGAATAGAATGCTTCCAGAATCCTCTTTGCAACCAGAATGTTTGTTGCCAGAACAGTAAACTCTCCCTTCCGGCGGACGAATGGCATCTACTGGGCAAGCCACCCTCTCATCGATCCTGGGCGCAAATGCTCATTGGCTCGCCTAAGTCTACAGAGGACGAGTTATTGCCAAAGGAAATTTGAGACATTGAAGGAAAACCTTGGATTATCGTCCTTGAGCAAACCATCAAAAGATTGGAGGAGCCTTTCTGATGGATTGCAATATGTTGTTTTATTGGAGGCTCCCAAAGGAGAAGTATGGAATACACGTACATTGACAATGGCTTGAAAAGGTTGTGGACAGAAGTTAAAAACCCTCATGTTTTCTTTTCTGGGTAAAGGCTTTTTTACGGTTCGTGTTGATAGTGAAGAGGAGGTGAAATATATCACAAGAGGTCAATGGAGATCGGGCGGTAGGGTTCTGGTTCCCGCTTCTTGGAAACCAGAGGATTCCCTGTAGATCTAGCCTTCAAGTCCCAGTTTGGATTCGATTACCTAGCCTGCCACTATTATTATGGAATAAAAAACATTTATAAGTTTATAGCTGCAACGTTGGGAGTATCTTTTCTTCCCGAAGATGAGTAAAGCTGTCTGAAGCTCCAAATCAGCTTTGTAAGAAAAATTGCTGAAGTGCCTTTAAGATCTGCCCCATAACCAGAGGTGACTTTACTGTTGTGGGGAGAAAACGCCTCTCATCTAGGAGATTGTCTATGAATCCTCCATAAAGTTCAGCACTAAACTTAAAATTAGAAATCTTACTAAGAACTTTAGGGTAGCTGTTGAAGCGGCTCCATCACAAAAGAAAATGGAAAAGTCTGAACGTGGATGGTCTTCGGTGAAGATTTCTAGAAGGTTTCCTAGAGGCACGGATGGAAAGAAGCAGAGGGAGTCTCAGGGCAAGGAAGGTTATGGAAAAGGAACGACTACTGCTAGTAGAAAATCTGAAAATAACAAACACAACCACTGTTTCAAAGTTCTTTTGCATACACAAGGGCAGGAAGTGGAAGAGTATGCAGACTGATGATGCTTAGTCTGACGCCCACTAGACCAACCCCACTAATTGTAATGGGCAACTTCTTCTGTATCAGCAAGGGCTTTCTGAGAACTTGATGCAAGACGCTTGCAGGGAAGAAAACACCACACGGCCGATAGAAGAGTCCTTCCCAGGTACTCCTGTTACAAATTCTTCGACACTTAAATTCTTATTTATTGCATTGCCTATGGTAAATGTTACCAAAATTAATGCTCATCTACAAGAAGAAAAGGATGGCCCAACTGGCTTCGTTCCACCCTTTTCCCAAGTGGATGAGGTGAAGGCCCACATATGGGAAAAGTAAATAGCATTAACTCTCCTAAAGATCGGTTAGGGCCTAATTTTTCTCCATCTGCGACAAAGAGGGGGAGTAAATCTAATGGCTTAATTAGTTCAATTTCCAAGAGACAAAAACTCTTGACCTCTTAAAGTTCTACCAAGAGTCTTTCTCTTCTTGTTGTTTTTTCAAATGGTAAAAGCAGAAATATTGATAATGTAGAAGATGGTTGTCTCCCTCCAAGCCATACGACGGAGAGGGTTAAAGCAGAACTTAAAGGGAACTTGGACCCCCACGACACCATTTTTGAAGATCAAAGTCCAAACTAATTTTCTAATCCCTATGATAATCTTTGCATGGAATATAAGGGGCCTTGTAAGAAGGTCAGCTTGCACGAATTGTATAGTTGTTTTGCAAGACATCATTTTGAAGATCAAAGTCCAAACTAATTTTCTAATCCCTATGATAATCTTTGCATGGAATATAAGGGGCCTTGTAAGAAGGTCAGCTTGCACGGATTGTATAGTTGTTTTGCAAGACATTAGTCTTGATTTGTGTTTTGTTTATGATTCAATGATGGATCAAACTAAATTTGAGAGCTGGGCTACTAAGCTTCACCATTACAAGGTTGTTTCTAATCCATAAATATAACAGAAATTCATTTTCATAGATATTGGATTTTAGGCTTCTTGCACTTTGAAGAACCAACTTGTTATTTTACAGTGTTTGGTGTTTAGCTTCCTCCAAACATGTTGCCCAAACGTGCAAGTTTCAACTTATGCAAAAAACTTACTTATAAACTCTCAGCTTCCTTCCACTGTTATAGGTGATTTGAATGCCTTAAGATGCCATTTGGATAAAATTGGTTGACAATAAAGTTGGGGAAGTTGTTCAGATTTCAACACTTGTTTTTGACTGCAATCTCACTATCATTTAGGACCCTTATACCAAATACTCTTGGTCAACAATAGAAGAGATGCAGATAATGTTCTTTATCGCCTTGATTTAGCATGGTCAGTCTCTTTTGGTGGAATAACTGTAGTTTTATTTTCGCTGAAGACTTTAGCGAGGACAGTTTCCGATCATAGTGCTTAAGTATTGTACATTAGAGAGGGAGATCAGCCGACTTAGGGTAAGAAATCTTTCAAAATGTTTAGTTGTTAGATGGAGAGGTCAGAATGTCTACAAATTGTTATTAATAGTTGGAAATTAATGCAAGGTGGGCTGTCCCATGATTCACTTGTTATTAAGGTTCACTTATTGCTAACATTACAAGTTACTAGAAGAAATTTGAGCTACTGGAACCAAAATTCGAAATTGCTTTGGAGATATCACTCAGAAGATTCTCTTTCTAAAAAATAAATTGGACAGAAATCATAGATTCGTAAATGGTGGTAGTTTTGATACTCATTATGAGTGGCTGCTTAGAGATGAATTAAGTTGAACTCTAAAAGAGGAAGAAATCTTCTGGAGGCAAAAAATCTAGCATTAATTAGCTTTCTAAAGGTGATAAAATAAACAGGGGAGGAGGATAATTGCTTCTATTTGCATTTATGGTCATAAGCTACAAGGTTCAAAGGCTTGCACAAACTTTTTCAAAAACTTCTTTGGTGATGATGGTGGTGGCGAACATGACTTCTTCACTGATTTACATGAGGATCCTTTTGTTCTTGCTAAGGAGAATGATGATCTTAAGAAGGTCCTAGATGATGATGAAATCGTGAAAACATTGTTTGGTATGTAAACTAAATGCCAGGACCATATGGTTTTGGAGTAGTTTTTTTAAATTATATTGGAAGATAGTGGGTGGGGATGTGACTCTCGCGGTGATTAAGTTCTTTATTACTAGCAAACTTGTAAGTCAGTAAAGAGAATTTATCTTCTTTTAATTTCCAAATTGCAGAGTGCGTTTAACATAAAAGATTTTCATCCTATTTCATTATGTAATGTTGTTTATAAAATCATCACTATGAAAGAAAGAGGAACAGTGAGAGAGAAAGAGAGAGAGAGAGACGACACAAAGAATGGCTAACTCTCTTGCGTTGTTATGCAAGGGATATCTTCTCCTTATATAGTGTGTAGCACGTTACAAGGTATGGAAAGAATACAACACTTCAAGAAATATGAGATAATTACAACCTGTAAGGAAATACACCATAACGATTGAGAGGAAGGGGAAAGAAAAGTTTGAATTCAAACTTTTCTTTCCTTAGTTGGGTTGCTCCTCCAATGACGTTTTCTCCTTGCTAAGTTTAGTGGATTTGATTTCCACTATTCCTCAAGGAAGATCTTTTACATTGCCAAGGTTAGTGGATTTGATTTCCACTGATTTCTCCTTGACAACGAGGAGGACCTTTTACACACCCCCTCAAGCTGAGCGTGGCAGGGACAATGCTCAGCTTGTCTCTAAATTCTTTGAATTTTGCATATCCAAGAGGTTCGGTCAATCCATCTGCTACTTGCTCGGGTGATCTAATAAAGTTGATTAAGATATGTCCCTTTGTTACATGATCTCGCACAAAATGGAAATCAACTTCAATGTGCTTTGTCCGATCATGAAAAACAGGGTTTGCTGCTAAGTATAATGCACCTATATTGTCGCACCACAGTATTGGAGTTCCAGTGCATGATATGCCCAACTCAATTAGTAGAGCTTTCAGCCATAAGAGTTCTGCAGCAACACATGCGAGAGATTTATATTCAGCTTTTGTACTTGAACGAGCCACGGTTCGTTGCTTCTTAGATGCCCAAGAAATAAGATTATTACCCAAGAATGTTACACACCCTCCTGTTGATTTCCTGTCTTCAGTACTTCCAGCCCAATCGGCATCAGCAAATGCGCTTAAGTGAAGATTATTTAATTTTTGAATGCGTAGTCCAAGCTGGCTTGTGCCCTGTAAATATCTGAGAATGCACTTGATGAGCCTCCAGTGGCATTCTAAGGGTTGATGCATGTATTGACATGCTCGATTTACTGCAAATGCCACATCCGGACGTGTGAGGGTGAGATATTGTAATGCTCCCACCACGCTCTGATAGAGAGTAGGATCTGAGAACGGAGCGCTAGACCCTGAAACATGGCCGGTAGACATAGGGGTTTGGACCGGCTTCGCGTTGGTCATGTGAGCTTTCTGTAATATATTGCTAAGGTAGGCTCCTTGCCGAAGAATCAAACAGTCGGGCTGCCTGGTCACCTCTATGCCAAGAAAATATGATAAATTTCCCAAGTCTTTGACTGAAAAAGATGCTCGAAGTTTGGCGAGAGTCTGATCTATGAGAGCATCGGATGATCCAGTGATAATAACGTCATCAACATAAACTAAGATATATATCTTTTCACACCCTTGGTGGAAAATAAATAGAGACGCGTCTGATTGGGATACCTGAAAACCAATGTTGTTGAGAAAAGTGCTTAGGCATTGATACCATGCTCGAGGAGCCTGCTTTAATCCATACAACGCTTTGTTGAGTTTGCAAACATGAGACGGGAAGCGTGGATCTTTAAACCCTTCTGGTTGGGTAATGTATACGTCTTCATTAAGAACGCCATTTAGGAATGCATTATCAAAGTCGAGCTGGCGAAGAGACCACGCATGTTGGACAGCAATAGTGAGAATGACGCGAATTGTAGTGGGCTTAACCATGGGACTGAAAGTCTCCAAATAGTCTATCCCAGCTTCTTGTAAAAATCCTCAAGCGACCAAACGTGCTTTATACCTTGAAATGGAACCATCAGCAGTGCGTTTGATCTTGTATATCCATTTAGTATCAATAATATTATACTCTGGGCATTGTGGAACTAGATTCCAAGTTTGATTTTTATGCAGCGCATCTATCTCTTGTCTCATAGCGTTAATCCAGTGAGTAACACTTTTGGCTTCCTTGAATGTGGCTGGCTCCTGCTCGACTCCTTCTTTGTTTGAGCGGAGAACGTCTTGGGTTTGAGAGAACCTGTCATAGAACGAGTAACCATTTTATGAGGTGACGCACCTGTTGTAGGACGTGTGACCATTCTATGTAAGTGTGTTAATGATCGTTGAGCAGGGGTGATGATGTCTTGACTTCCCCTTGTAGATGGTTGATCTGGAACAACAACAACATGTGATACGTCTTGCTTAGTGTGGATTGCTTCGGTCTGAGCCTCACTTGGTTGACCCTCTATATTGATTGTTGGAGAGATGACGACACTTTCTGTATGAGAGTCGCTCATTGTGATTTGTCCTGAGTTGGTTATATTGCACTTACTATGAATTTGTGAAGCCCACTGTTGAAGATCAGCTTCTTGAAGCGAGACATCACTTGTGTTGCTAGAGCCTCTAGAGTGTTCATCAAACTAAACATGACGAGAAATTATCACTCGCCTTGATTTAGGATCTAGACATACATATCCCTTGTATCGACTCCCATATCCAATAAAAATGCATGGAGTTGTCTTTGGCTGAAAATTGTTGTCATTACTCAACGTCAATAGTGGATAACACTTGGATCCAAAAACTCTAACACAGCTGTAATCTGGAACTTGATTGAATGTCATTTGAAATGGTGAATTTCGGTCTAGTTTGAGAGTAGGCAGCCGATTGATTATATAGACTGCCGTTTTAAAGGCTTCCACCCAAAACCGATGGTGAAGTTGAGCATCATGAAGCATGCTTAATCCGGTCTCAACTACATGTCGATTTTTCCTTTCTACAATCCCATTTTGTTCGGGTGTTTATGGACATGAAAAATGGTGCATAATTCCTTGGTTTTCCAACTCATTTTCCAGAATGTTATTGCAAAATTCTCCTCCATTGTCTGATTGAACAGTTTTGATAGTGGTTCCCAACTGGTTTTCCACAAGAGTTTTGAAATTGACGAAACACTGATATACGTCACTTTTATTTTTCAATGGAAACAACCAAGTAAAGCGGGAATAATTATCAACAATCAATAGAAAATACTTAAAACCATCTTTGGACTCTACTGGGGCTGATCCCCAAACATCCATGTGAAGAAGTTCAAGAGGTTTAGCAGCATGAAAAGATGACAAAGGAAACTGCAACTTATGCGCCTTTCCGATTAAGCAATGTTCACACACCTTTTTCGGAATAGGACTGCTTATTGAGATGTAACTGAGAGCATTAAGCAAAGATACTATGTTCCTATTTGCATGTCCGAGATGCCGATGCCATTCCTCATACGACCCTCGAACCTTCTTTATTTGTTGAGCCACACACGCCTTCTTGATGTCATCACTAGGTCTGGTCTTTACTTGAACCGGGTAAAGACCATTACTAGCTTTCGGTCCTCGAAGAAGTATTGCTCCTGTCTTGTGATCCTTGATCATAAATTCAGATGGAGTGAATTCAAAAATGCAATCGTTGTCAGATGTAAAACGACCCACAGAAATCAGATTGTGTGCTAACTTGGGAACATGTAGGCTATTTTTCAGAATGAAATCAGTCCCCTGTATGTTAACATGTAAGTCCCCAATGTGAGAAATAGGAAGACACTTACCGTTTCCAACCATCACGGATTTGGAGCCTGAGTACGTTTGCTTGTTCTCGAGATTGTCGCCACTGGCGACAATATTGTTTGTTGCCCCTGTGTTTGGATACCAATATTCATCACCCGACTCTTGTAATGTTAAGGCTGAAAAAGCATGAGGATTGATATCCCAGCACGTCTTGGCTGTGTGACCCTTACGGCCACAATATTGACACTCGACGATCTTCTTGGGTGGCACGGTAGTTTGCTGGTGGTGCGGCTGTGAAGGATTATTCGGATGAACACTAGTCATTTGTTTGTTGAACTGATTTTGGGTCAGCTGAAGAAATTGGTTTCTACCACGACCGCCTCTTCCTTGATAATAGCCTCGACCGCGCCCACGTCCGTGGCCTCGAATGGTGTTGAAGGCTGTTATAGTAACTTGTCTTTCCATAGGCGACTCGGTAACATCATTTTTTACAAGTTGAAGACGTGTTTCTTGATTCAATAAAAGATCATAAAGCTCGACAAAACTAGGCAATTTTGTTGAGGACGTGACTATAGAAGTGATCAAACTTTCATACTTTGATGGGAGTCCATTAAGTATGATTTGAACTAAGTCTTCACTTGGAGTGTGACAGCCAGCCGCATCAAGGGAATGAACTAGAAATTTGACTTTTTGCAAGTAAGAGGTCATGTCAGAGTTACCTTTCTTGATGAACATCAATTCTTTCTTTAATAACATGACTCGCAGTGGAGACGGGGAGCCATCAGATTTTTCCAACGCCACCCAAGCTTCTCGCGCTGAGTGAGTCCTGATTATTTGACCGAGGACAGCTTCGGAAACGGTGACTTTGATCCAACTCAAAACCAATTGATCTGATTTTCTCCATGCGGCGAACTCAGGATTGAGTTCATCTTTGTCATTTCTTGCAATCATTTCTGGTGGAGCTTCACCAGATCCGTCGACAAACATCATCAAATCTTGAGATATCATCACAAACTCAAGTTGACTCCTCCACAGTAAATAGTTATCTCTGTTTAGCTTTACAGAGACGAGACTTGCGATTGACGACGACGATGCCATGTGATTAGTGGCAAATCGAGCGATGATAGCCTCGGTGGGTCTTCCTTGTTCAGACACAAAAAGGAAGAGATGACACGTTCCTCGGTGAATAGGTGAACAAAAGAGAGTAATAGCGCGCTCCTCGGTGAGGCTAGAAATAGCGTGTCCTTCCCTTTTTTTTTGAGAGCTAGGAAAGGACTAACAGCGGTGGCCTTCTTTTTTTCTGTTGAGAGAAAAGGAGGCACACGCCTCGGTGAAAGCAGAAACAACACACTCGGTGAGAAGGAGTCGCACAAGCAAAAAAGGAAGGCACGCGCCTCAGTGAAACCGTGCTGCTGCCTGCTCGATGAAGACAGGAAGCAGCAGCGCACTCCTCGGTGAAGACCTCGGTGGCTTTCACTTGCTTGCCAAAAGCATGAAACCGCGCACACGTAGATGCAGGATGCGGAAGTCCACAGTGAAGAAACTGTGGTTGCAGTGCAGTGATTTGATTTCCACTATTCCTCAAGGAAGATCTTTTACATTGCCAAGGTTAGTGGATTTGATTTCCACTGATTTCTCCTTGACAACGAGGAGGATCTTTTACACACTAAACTTATGGCTGATAGAATGAAGATTATTTTATCTCACATTATTGTTCAAGAACAAGGTGTTTTCCTTTCCAACAGAGCTATCCACCATCACTTTCATTTTGCACATGAGGTCATAGCCTGCAGAAGAACAAAGGTCAGTCTATTCTCTTTAAGTCAGATATCTCCAAAGCCTATGGCAAAGTAAGATGGTCCTTTCTTTGGAAAGCTCTCTCATATTGCATTTTTGTGCTGAATGGACAAGTAAAATTATGTCTTGCATTTCTACTGCATGTTTTGCAATTGTCATTAACAGAAAGGAAGGTTCTTTCTTTCATAGCCATAGAGGTCTTCGATAAGGGGACCCTCTTTCACCTCTATTATTTACTATACTTATTGAAATTCTTTGTAGAAAATTAAAATGGTATGTTTAAAATGGAAAAATCAGGATTCCAAGGTGCATTGCTAATGTCACTTCTTGATTGGGAAACTTGTTTGCAAGACAATGTTTTGCTTTTCATTGGTGTTGATTATAGATATGTCTTGTCAGGTTTCACATCTAAAGCTGGGTTTACTACAAATCATTCTAAATGTGTCTTTGTTCCTTTCAATCCTCAAGAAGATAGATTGACGGCCATAGTTAATCCCTTTGAATGGCAGATCACCAGTCTTCCTCCTCCATATCTTGGCATTTCACTGTTTTATGGTAGCCTTAATGTTTTCTTGTTCGAAGACTTGTGCAGGAAAGTGGATTCGCATTTGGCAGATTGGAAGAGGAAGCTTCTTTCATTCTCTGGCAGGGTTTTTTGGGTGAACTATGTTTTGCAATACTAGTATAGGTTGTAAAGTGGAACGAGTAGAAATTTTATTATCTCTTGACTTTGTTTGCAGGTACACCAGCACGTCGATTAGATCTTAAGCGACAAGATTTGAAGCTCGAGGCATTTTGGGTATTTTGGCGACGCGATAGGTATGGTGGCATTCCAGGCAAATCCCTGCTGGAGCCAACTTTTGAATGTGTGTCTTTCAGGATCGTTGGATCCTATGATTGTGTTGTGATTGAACGAATACATGTATGTGATTGAATTGTTATGAGATTTGTTTTGTTTTTAAAATTGCTATGCAATTGCATGTGCATGCTAGCAATTGCAATTACTTAGGACAGATGAGGTGGGGTGTTGAGTCACTATCTCATCGATCCCGATTGTGCATTAAAAAACATCCTAGAATGATAATTACATAGGACAACTACGAGCCAATCACAGATTAAAACTACTCTTTGTGGTCTACTTAAGTTTTGAAAGATGTGTTTGATTAATGTGAATGTTGTAATAAGTTTCATATGCATTGTCGTAGGCATTATGTAATTGAATGACTTTAAAAGGTAGTTGTACCCATAAAATTATGATGGCTAGCTAAGAATGTTGACTATATGTGTAACCCTGGTGTAGAGGCATTTGAATGTATGAGTGCACTTGTGAAATGAACCAACCTCATGTGCTAGCCGGTTATTTTATGAATGTGTTATCATAATAAATAAGTAAGAAAGAATTATAGATGTAAGGTCAGTGGTTTATGGCAATGTATTTGAGAGATGTCCTGCCTTTGCTATTGGTCTCGCCTGCTCGAAGCGCAGGCAGTGCAAAATTCTAGGATATTGTTGTGTGATGTGCTTGGAGCGTTGGACTCCCACCTTCCTAACCTGAGTGTCCTAGGGAAGCCTAAGCAACTCTCCTTGGGATTCACACATCCATAGGTGAGTGCTATACCGCTACAGCATGAATGGATTCATATCATTTCGGGCCACCACTAGGGTTGTCTCCCAATTGTAAGTTGTCCATGGTATGCATGTGTCTGTGTTGCACCCACAGAAACTGTCAATTCACTAAAGTTAATATAAATGAAATTATTGTACATAAAAAGAATGTGAATGAAGAGTATGTGAAGGAAGTGAATATGCATGAAGTGAATGTGATCATTGAATGTGTTAATTGTGGCAACTGAGTGGCATTTACATGTCGTGGTATATGTGAGGGGCTTCCATGACAAGTCATGTGATTGCATGTCCTTTAATGACATGATAGTGACTTGCTTTCGTAATTGTTATATTCCAGATTTGAGCCCTTACCTTGGAGGGTTAGGGGTTTATCTGGTTTGTTGTTATATTACGAATTCTAACCCTTCTGTTGTTTACTTTTTCAAGTTTTGATGGACCCAGGGCAGCAAGTTGATCAGATGGCTGAACTCACATCCTACTGAAAAGATTTTGAGTCTATTGTAGTGCCGGCACGTCATGTTTTGGTCTCATTGATATCTTGTTTTTGTTAGATATCAATGTTGTGGTTTTGAAGCATTTTTGTCATATGTATTATTAAGAAATATGATGTAATTTTATACAAACTGAATTTATCATATAATGGAAAGTTGCACCATCGTCTTTGTTTTGCATAGCTTCTTTCTTTTTGAATCATTGTGTCGTCGCACCTCAACGTTTTATGTTTTAACAATAAAAAAAAAATATTTGAGGGTCAAAGGGTTGGGTGTGACAGGTGGAGCCAAGACTTTCCAGCTAAAGGGCACTAGACATTTAAAATTTAAGTTTTAAGGGGCACCCATATATAAGGTGAAGTTAAAAAGGTTTTAAATAAGGTGATTTTTGTTGCTTGATGTGGGCAATCTCCAATATCAGTCCACATGTGACTCTACCACTAGCCCTGGCATGTAATGCCCCAAATATGAACTCAATGGAAAATGATTTTCAAGATAAAGCGTTTCAGGAGGTGCATGCAGCTAGATATGTTTAGAAGTGTAGTTACCTTTAGGTAATGAAATCTGGGAGTCCACCCACTCGTCAAAGAAGGGCAGCTTTGAGGTACCAGAATTCATTTTTAATGTGAAATAATGGGACAATCATATACAGGTCGGTTTGTAAGGTTAGCATGAAAAGTCTTTGATTTCACATACGGTTGTGAGATATGCTATGGATATGGATTATGGACATCTCATTCCTGGGGAATATTGTCTGCATGCTTACCTTCATAGGCTACTTATTAGATGGTTATGGACATCTCGTGTCTGAAGTAAAGTTAGAACAGCGTACAGAAGAAAGGATAAGCACCGAGTTTTCTCTTCCATCAGGGGTTCGATGGCTACATCCATAAATTTAGTTCAAATCGCATTGCAATTCTTATCCTTTTGGCAACCGTTGCAAAACAATCTCTGAGGTTAACAGCCAGTAAGCTGCCCTGACAACTTTATCGTTGACAAAGATTACTTTCCAAATTGTGGTGCGTGGCACGATAGCCGAAACTTGCATTCTCGAGTCACTTTTATCAAGCTAACCAAATACATGTCGTTTTCATGCGTTAAGAAGATACGAAGTCTAATCAGTTGTTTAGGTTAAACTTTACAGGCCAAAAAATATTGTAAGTATTTATTTTAGAACCCTTACATAACATGATTAAGTTTTTAAATCGAAAATCGTGGGTAACAGGAAACCCAAACCTGTTTCCGTCTGTCAGGGGAGATGCCAACCTAGATATCTATTCCTTTCTTAAAACACATACCCAAAAGATGGGTTTCAACTAGGGCACTCTGAGGAATAACCGTAAACTAGTTTTCATTAAGAATGGCTGTAATAATCTGGTATGTATTTAACCATGATGAAGCACTAACTATAGTTGAAAAATGTTTAAAAACAATACCAAATATTCACTACAAATCATGCTTTTATCAGCAAAGGAGAAGAATACATTAGACTTCATTAAAGGATTACTTTATTCAGAAAAACCAAGATATGTATGCATAAAAGTAACAGATAAGGTATCATAATCAGACTTGCCAAAAGTTCACCTTGTTAGGATGCAAATGTTCAAGATTTTTATTATTATATTCTACTCTGCAACTGAATGAAATGGAAAAGGTCTTAAACTGCTTGATGCAACTGGATTTTGTACCGACCAACCACAAGAAACAGACCAAGATTCGGCGGACCAAAGCCATGACAACCAGTGCTAAATTACAACAACTAAACGACCATGGTCCTCTCCCCACCACGCGAAACCCCCTCAAGTCTACAAAAAGGACAGCGTTCAACACAATAAATGTGCTCTAGTCAGATATGGTAAAAAAAGAACGAGTTCCACCGCATTCAATCTAAGTTAGCTTTCAGCTAACAGATGCTAATGTTTGCTCACTGATGAGATTGGGATATTGTGCATTTGCCAGATACTGGTAAAGCCACCTCTTTAACAGTCCACTGAAGATGAGAAGGAATTTGGGAAAGAGCTGCTTCCCCTTGAAAATTGGCATCATGTAAGATGCTTGTTCCTTAATTTACAAAGCCTTCTGGAATCTTCAATATCGAGGAGTGAAACTCCCTCCTCATGAGCACAATGGAATTCTAACCGCCAAGAAAAAAAAAGAGCTGCTTCCTCTTTAACAGTCCACTGAAGATGAGAAGGAATTTGGGAAAGAGCTGCTTCCCCTTGAAAATTGGCATCATGTAAGATGCTTGTTCCTTAATTTACAAAGCCTTCTGGAATCTTCAATATCGAGGAGTGAAACTCCCTCCTCATGAGCACAATGGAATTCTAACTGCCAAGAAAAAAAAAGAAAAAAAAGTGTATAAACAGAGAGAAACCCACAAGACCCCTCTTACTAGACAAAAGCGGGACCAAATCTGGCAAGGCTTGGTTCATTTAAGAAAGGCCATGCTAGATACTCTAACTTAGCTTTACTGATCAGTGGCTGTCATGTCCCACTGCGCTCCTGATGTGTCACCACCTCCAGAATCTCGGCGCTTCTTCTTGCCTTCACCATGCCTCGACCTACGAGGTGCCTCGTCTTCACTCTCACTATCGTCATGTCTGAAGTTATTGGATACTCCAAAACTGTCCTGGAACTGCCCTTTCAAAGGTGGACCATATCTTGGCTCTGGTTCAATTCCATTGACCGGGCTTGATGTATCGGGAGCTCTACTCTGCTCTTGACCTGGTGGGAATCTGTCTCCACCACTACTCCTGTCAGTCACAGACCGCCTCTGATCCCTCTTACCCTGCCCACTGCTTCCGTGTGGAAGAGGTGGGGGAGGTGCACGGAAGGGCATTCTGATTGGCCTGCCAACCCGAGGTGGGATGCCAAGCCCACCCATAAATGAACCCCGAGCAGCACCCATCATCATGCTGACTCCACTGGGCTGGAACATTGCACCAGCCTGTGGTGGTCGGCCATGAAAAACCATCCCAGATGTTGGGCCACCTGCCTCCATAGGAAAGCTCATCCCAGAAGATTGACCCAAACCAGAGAAGTCACCAGGAAACCTTGGTGCAGCAAAAGGGCCAAAAGGGCGAGGTGCAACAGCAAAGACGTCAGGTATTGAGAACCCATCAGTTGGAACTGTCCCATAACCGAAGGCATCTGGACCCATCATGAATGGAGGATAACCCATGGGATTCATTCCAGCCACTGACCTTCCTCCACGAGCCAACAGAGTTGGAGGCCAAACAGGTCCTCCTCTCCCCTACCCCTAGCTTGCATCACACCAAGAGAATGGCCTGAACTCTCTTCTTCTTCGTCACTCTCCTCTTCCTCTTCTTCCTCGTTCTCCTCAAAAGGAACAATGTCAGGATTTTCCATGCCATCCACTGTACTGACTCCCTTAGTCTTTTCCTCCTCCCGCTTCGTCTCTGCTGCAACTGCAATGGCCTGAAAGTAATGGATGTTACATAGGCCACAAATTGATTTGTTGAATAAACATAAAATTACTAGAGTCAAGGAACAAGAAATGCACCATCAGTTCACTATCTGGCTCAAGATAGAGAAGAGAAGCCAGCTGCTCACCAATCAAAGGTTCAAGCTCTTGACAATCACGACTGATCTGAAAAATGCAAATCATGCCTATCATACATAGAAACAGAGTTCACAGATCATGTCATTCTCAAGATTTTGATGTTGTGCTAGCTGTAAAAGAGCTTTCCACCATGTATAAACAAGGTAGAAGGTTCAACCATCGAAGTTTGATATATTCAAAACAGAAAATATGCATGTAAATTATAACAAGTTATAGGGCATACCTTAATGACAGCAAAAAGGAAACCTAAGCCATTGAGAAACACATCCTATTGAATGCCGAAGATTGTACTTACCCAGAAGAAGATGGCATGCAATTCAATTTTCAGTAGCAGATCGTTGCATTTAGCAAAAGCAAAGAAAAAGAAGGCAGGAATCTTGAAACTGTTTACTTGTTCAGTTGACATTTACAACAGAAAACACATTAAAGATATGAAGCTGAAGACTTGAATCCATCTTCAAAGCTACCAACAAAAAGAAGATTCTCAATTTTGCCGATAGAGAAATGGAAATACTTCAAGAAAGGAATGACAGCAAACACAATACATAGGAATGGAAAGGTGAACCAAACCTAATGTGCAACTGGACAAAAAACATAACAGCAAAAAATATCTGTATTTACGCTAACTTCAAGCTGTTGCAAGGGAAGGAGGAAAGGCAACCAAAAGTAGGTGTTACATATTGACAGCAATCAGATCAATGCCCAAAGTTGTTCACCTGTGAACAAGAAGAGTGGAAAGGAGATTCTCTCACAGCATAATGGCAGCCTGCAGACCCTTGGGCATGCCCTCATTTGGATTAAATGTAAAGCCAAACTTTATACGACAAGACAACACAAGTAATAAGAGCTACAAATCTCTGCTACTGACTAAATAGGCCGATACATGTGTCTGACGTCAACTTTCTAAAACCATTCAGTTACATAGGTGATGACGTTTATCAGCCAATAAAGGCCGATACACTGAAATTTGGTACTGATAACAGTGATAGAAAGACGGAGGGTATGCTGTACATGTGTGATTTCTATGCTCATGAATTATCCCTTGGGAGTGTGAATCATGTCGTATTGAAGTAGGACGTGCATGCCTAGTGGATCATCTAAGTACCAACAAATACATGCACTGCCATGTTGTGTGTGTCTGTGTGTGGTGAAAGAGAGAGCAGACATGCAAAAAAAAAAGTACTTGCTGCAAAATAATGACAAGTTGATAAAGGTTATAAAAATGGGAACATATGATAGAAATGACGTTCAGATAACCTTACCTATTTCTGTACTCTATAGGGGTGGACAACTAATCAAGTAGATGTCAGGTCAAGTACTTGACCTGTTGATAGTAGTCTAATCCCATTCACAACCAAGTCATTTATTCACCAATTTTACAGTGGTGATCACATAACCACCAATGCATATTGTTGAAGTATGTTAGACGGGTCTCGGGACCGGGTCCAGATCCATACCCGATCCATCTTGTAGCCCTTGTTGGGCATTACTTAAGTCGTGTAACCCTAATCCTTATGGGTAATGAAATCTTAAGAGAGAGAGAGTCTGGCGGCTAGTGGGCAACCAGTTCCTCCTCATCCGTGGTTTTTTTCCTCTTGTTGAGGGTTTTTCCACGTTACATCGTGTTCCTCGTATTCTCTTTCTCTGTGCTCGTGTTTCTACATGGTATCAGAGCCCACGAGATTGGGACTTTTTTGGTGATCGTGGAGTTTTCTTCACCCGCCGCCGCTGCTGTCACCGTCGCCGCCGTGTACGACGCCGTTACCTTTCTGCTGCGTCGTCCGACGACGCTGTTGTCACCGCCCTTGCTGTCGCGCCGTCGCGCGCCCTGCTCCCTGCCGTCGTCCTCTGCACCATCGCCCTCTGGGTCTACGCTGCTCCCGTCCCTTCGTTGTCGCTAGTGCTTCTCTTGTTTTACCGTCGCTCGTGCCCTTTGTCGGCCTGGTCTGAGATTATGGCAGTTTCTTCCTCGTCGACCGTCAACACCATTCAAACTGAAATCGGGGCTTATAGATCTGAGAATGTTCCCGTTCAGGTCATTACTCTTCGTCTCACAAAGGAGAACTATTTCACGTGGTCGGCCGCTATGACTATGGGGATTGCTGGTCGTGGTCGGATTGCCTATATCGATGGAAGGAACCCTGAACCGGCAAGGACAACTGTGGGACACTTGGTTTCTTGAGGATAATCAAGTGAAAACTTGGATTGTCAACTCTGTTTCCGCTAATCTTCAACCCCTTATTCTTCGGAAGAAGACTGCAAGAGACATGTGGGTGATTTTAGAGCAAATGTATGGCCAGAAGAAAACTGCTATTCGAACTTACCACGTAATGAAGACTGTCTATGGACTTCGACAAGAGAACTCTTCTGTCGCAGATTACTATGGAGCTTTGAAAGCCAAGTGGGACGAGTTTGACTATCATTCTGATATTCCTTGGTATTGTCCCCAGGATCAGGCACTTTATGTTGCTAAGGAATGGGAAAAGAGGGTGTTTCTTTTTTTGGCCGGTTTGAATGATGAGTTTGAAGGTGTTAGAAGCCAGATTCTGAATTCTGAAGAGGTGCCCAGTATGGAAGATGTGTACTCCTGTATTGAAGCTGAAGAACAGAGGAGGCTGGTTACTACTGAGGGCAAGAGGGATCTCATGCCCTGTCATGAGAGATCCGCTCCTGTGAGTCGTGGTCCTGGAGGCAATATTAGATCTCTTCGCAGATGCACTCACTGCAAGAAGACTGGTCATACCGTGGATTATTGTTGGGATCTTCATCCAGAAAAGAAGGGGAACAAAGGGATGTCTTCTATTGGGAAGACGCTTGTGTCTGAGGTGCCTAAATCTAGTGGAGAAAAGGTCTCCATTTCTGCTGACCAGCTTTGTGAACTGAGGGCTTACTTGGGCCGGATCGATGTCAACCAGGTCGAGACATCTGATGAGACAAAGGCTAATCATGCACTTGCAGTTGTTGGTGATACAGGTAACTTTTCTGTGGGGGAATGGATTGTGAATAGTGGTGCTACTCACCACATGACAGGTAACCCTAAGTTGTTTTATGAGTATAAGTTATCTTCAAGAAGGGAACAAGTATCTCTCGCAGATGGTTCTTCTACCTCTGTGGCAGGCAAAGGGACTCTGTCCTTGTTGGACAAATTTCATGTGCGGGGAGCATTACATGTGCCTCAGTTTCCCTTAAATCTTTTGTCAGTTAGTAAACTTACTAAAGAGCTGAATTGTGAACTCATTTTTTCTGCCAATCGTTGTGTTTTGCAGGACTTGGTGACAGAGAAGAGGATTGGGATTGGTTTGGCGTCTGATGGCCTATATCGTCTTCCCATACGCGTGGCCATAGATCTGTTGACAGCGATCAGCAACACAGAAAAGCGAAGAGAAGATTGTCTTCAGTTCTTCTTGTACTGGCATGAACGCCTTGGGCATTTACCTTTTGGGATTTTGAAACAGTTGTTTCCAGATTTGTGTTCCCCTCTGAATTTGTCTTTGATTTCCTGTGATGTTTGTCAGTTTGCCAAACATGTGAGGGCTTCGTACCCCATTTCAACTAGTTGTATTAATGAAGCTTTTTTCTTGGTTCACTCGGATGTGTGGGGGCCTTCGGGAATTCCTACCCGTCAAGGTTTTCAATATTTTATAACCTTTATTGATGATTTCTCTCGGACCACCTTTGTGTACTTGTTAAAAGATCGCAGTGAGGTTCTTCATGTCATAGAAACCTTCATTCTCCTTGAGCATACTCAATATGGTGGCACTATTAAAACCTTCCGGTCTGATAATGCCCGTGAATATATGTGTCAGTCTGTTGAGGATTTTCTTCGACAAAGAGGGATTGTACATGAGACGTCTTGTAGTTATACTCCCCCACAAAATGGGGTGGCTGAAAGGAAAAATCGCAACTCCTTAATGTTACCAGGGCCCTTCTGTTTCAGAGAAATCTTCCCAAACACTATTGGGGTGATGCAGTTCTTACTAGTGCGTATCTCATCAACCGCATGCCCAGTTGTGTGCTGAATGGTCGGACTCCCCATTCGTTACTGCCTGGAAGTCGTCAACCGTTTCTTCTACCTCCTCGTGTTTTTGGTTGTGTGTTTTATTCATAATCACAGTCCCAATGTTAAGAAACTTGATACCCAGTCTATCAAATGTGTGTTTGTTGGGTATTCCCCTACTCAGAAAGGATACAGATGTTTTGATCCCACCACTGGTCGAGTTTATGTTACACGGGATGTTACCTTCTTGGAACATGCCTCTTACTTCGGTGAGAATCCTCTTCAGTGGGAGAAGTCTGTGGTCAGGAAAGAGTATTCTCAGGGTCAGGAGATTCAATTTACAGATTTTTTGGACTACAGGAAAGCTGAACCTCTTACAGTTGATTATGAGCATGAGAGGGAGAAAGGGTGTGACCCTTGAACTGAGAAGGAAGGCCAGCGGTTGTTTGGACAGGTCTACTCCAGACGAGGTGCTCGGACAGAGGAGGTGACTTGTGCGAGATCTACTTCCAATCCCAATGTCATTCCTTCTCTGGATGAACCAAGTCCTACCTCGAAGACTCAAGATGAGGTTGAAAAGAAAAATGAAGATCTTCCCATTGCCCTGAGAAAGGGTGTCAGGTCATGTACTCAACACCCGATTAGTAATTTTGTATCTTATTCCAGACTTGGCAAGGATTACAAGTGTTTTGTATCTTCTCTTTATTTGGCTGTGATTCCCACGTCTATTGCTCAAGCTCAAAGTGATTCCAAGTGGACTGATGCTATGAAAGAAGAAATGGAAGCCTTGAGAAGAAACATGACGTGGGAAGTTGTGAAGATTCCTGAGGCGGCTCACTTGGTTGGATCTAAGTGGGTGTATACTATCAAGTACAAACCAGATGGAAGTGTTGAAAGATACAAAGCTCGTCTTGTGGCCAAGGGGTTCAGCCACAAATATGGGATTGATTACTTGGAGACCTTTGCTCCCGTTGCAAAAATGAAGACAGTTAGAGTTGTTATGTCCCTAGTTGTGATGAAGGAGTGGAAGATGTACCAACTTGACGTTAAGAATGTCTTCCTCAATGGTGATCTCGAAGAAGAAGTGTATATGCACATGCCTCCAGGATATGAAGAACCAGAGAAATGTTGTAAGCTGAAAAAGGCCTTATATGGTCTCAAGCAGTCGTCCAGAGCATGGTTCGAACGACTGAGACGAGTGATGCAACATCATGGGTACAATCAAGAGTATGGAGACCACACTCTGTGAAGAAAAAGGAGGGCAAGGTCACTCTTTTACTTGTCTATGTGGATGACATGATTGTCACAGGCAATGTTGTAAAACGCGTATCGTAAGCCGTATCGGTCGGGCTTTAAGATACGCCGTATCGTAACGTATCGTAACCGTATCGTAAATTTTTTTAAAAAATAATTAATAAATCAGAAAAAATTTAAAAAAATTCGGAAAATTCATAAAAAAATCAGAAAAAATTAAAAATAATAAATTGTTCATAGAAAACATGTTTGAGATAATGATAGACTTATTATTGCTATAAACTTACGCGTTCATCATTCATAAACATCAAAATTCATAACAATAATACAATATCATTCAACAAAGCATAAGGCCATAAGCCATAAAGTGATAAAGTCATAAATGATAAAACATTCAATCAAGTGTTCAACAACCATAGATTCATAACTCCTATGTTTTTGATACATATAAAATGAAAGCACTCTTGACTTGACTCTCATTCATGATTCATCATTCATAATCTTCATCATCTTCATCTTCATCTTCTTCTTCTTCTTCATCGTCAAGAATTGGAAGATCTTCACCAACATATTCAGCACCAGCACCAGCAGTAGCAGACTCTCCTTCATCAACAAAGCCTTCTGTTGCTTCAACTTCAAGGTTGAAGCATTCAAGATCTTCATCATCAAATATTGTAGCTGGTTCTTCTTCAATCCATGGCTCTAGATCGTCAAAATTTTCCAAGCTGATAGGATCGAACTGAGATGTGTGCTTCCTTGCTAATGATTTTTCTAATTCTCTACATTAAATAAGAGAAAATTTGTTAGTATATAATTTCATATAAATATATTGTACATAAAAATGTAAACATTAATTAAGGTATATGCCTATATTACATTTGTTTCAACCTCATATTATATCGAACAAAGACAAGGTCATTCAACCTTTTATGTTCGAGCCTATTCCTTTTTTTGCTATGGATATGTTGGAACACACTCCAGTTCCTTTCGCATCCACTAGCACTGCATGTCTGGCTGAGGACTTTGACTGCAAAACGTGCTAGGTTTGGACAATCAAACCCATACCTATTCCACCACAAATCTAAACAAAAATATAACAAATCAATGTGAAAGTTTTAAAAGAATCAAATGTAACAAATGTAAAGTAAATTAAAAATTTCTATGTATTTACCTGGACGCATCGTTGTCCTGGCTCGAACGGCGGCAGGTAGTCCCATGTTCCGAAAACAACTATCATATAGATCCAACTCATTGTGCACAGCATCTTGTTCTGTAGAATCTTCAACTAACACATTAATACAATCTAACAAACCATGCATGACTTCTCTGTCCTTCTTAAATGTAGGAGAAAATCTAATTGCAGGATTTAGATAATAAGCTGCTGCATGAAGAGGTTGATGAAGCTGTCCAGTCCACCTTTTATCTATAATCTTCCATATGGGCATATATAACTTTTTCTTTTCCTTTAAGTTGTCTCGAATTGCCTCTTTTGCTTTGTCCATAGCCTCATATAAGTACCCTATAGAAGGTCTGTCCTCGCTGTCAGCCAACCTGAGAACCTTAACTAATGGAACACAAACCTTCAATAGCTTCACACATGATTCCCAAAATACGTTATTGAATATAATATCCACAACTAAAGAAGCATTTCTTTTATGAGCATGTGGATATGCAGCCCATTCTTCACTAACAAACATCTGTCTCAAAGGAGTTCTTTGTTTCACCACACTCTGCACAGTCAATACATTTGTGGCAAATCTAGTTTGTGCAGGTCGTATTAATTCAACTCCTTTTGTAAATTTTCTCATCAAACTCAATACATATGCATGATTATAGATAAATTTTGTTACCTCTTGACATTGGTCAATGACTGATTTCATATCATGCATCTCATTAAGATCTTGAAGCATTAGATTAACACAATGAGTGGCACATGGACTCCAATAAAATGTTCTATACTTTTGAAATAACAAATCTCCTGCAGCTCTATAATTTGCAGCATTATCTGTAATAAACTGTACAATGTTTGCAGGTCCAACTTCTTGTACAACATTATCAAAAACATTGAATAAAATCTCAGCAGTCTTAGGAACATCAGACAAGTCAAGAGATTTCAAGAACATTGTACCTTTAGGGCAATACACAAGAAAATTTACAAGTGTTCTTGACCTTGTATCAGTCCAACCATCTGACATAATGGAGCAACCTGTTTCCTTCCAACATAATTTCAACTCATCGCAATGCTCAGACACTTCTTTGACTGTATCCTGAAGAATTTTGCCTCTCAACTGATGATATGATGGCATTTTGAATCCGGGGCCTATAGAAGCAATTGCATCTGCCATGGCTTGGAATTGAAAAGAATTAGCTGCATTGAATGGAATACAGGCATCATAAAACCATTTCCCTACCTGCTTTTGTGCATGATATAGCATATCTTTAGATGTCATAGCAGCACGAATCTGCGGCTGACCACCTGGGCTGGTATATGAAGGGAAAAAACTCTTAATAGAGCCAACACTAGACCTACCAGTAGGAACTCTACCACTAGGTGGTCGCATACCACGCCTGGCCCTAACATCTGTTGTGCCTCTCCTCTTCCTTCCCGTTATGCCAGATCGACCTCCTTCATACATAATCCCTTTTCCTCTACGATCTCTACCTCTTGAGGTCTCCAAATCTGTTCTTAGACTGCTATCGTCTTCATCATCACATTCATAAGCTTCATCCTCTTCTTCTTCATCTTCCAAAGGCACATTATAGCCTACATCTGCATCTTCAATTTCTTTTTGTATTCTCTTTTGACGTAAAGCATGAAGCATATCTAAACATTGTTGACGCACAAATGGAGGCAAAGGTTTGTTTGGTCCTCCAACACAAGGAGACGCATCTTTGGAGGTCCCTGCCAAATGGTGTTTCATTCTAATAATCCCTCCTGAAAGTGTATTCCCACAGAAGCCACATTTGAGTTTCAAACGGTTATTCTCCTTCACCCTTTCGCACCATTGCCATGTAGGATCCATATCTTCAAAAAAAAAAACGAAATCCTATGGTAAACTTAATGAAAAACACTCAAAGTCTTCAAATCTACGATTATACGGTAAAAAATTAAGAATACATGGTAAGAACATGAGATTTCATACCTTACGAAGAAGAAATGTCTGAAATGAAGAAAACCCATTTCCTTCCCACGAAAATCAAGCACCCACGCACAAATCGACCACTTAATCTTCGATTTGACGATGAAAATCAAGTTCTTCACGGTCAAAATGAACGATCGCCCTCCCTCACGGCACTATCCAAGCGTTAGAAATGAAGAACGGAAGAAAAATTTGAAAAAGAAGCCGAATAAGTAGGTCTCGGCCCCCTTTTGCGTTTTTAGGCCGTATCGTACGATACGGGGTGTATCGCCCCGTATCGTACGATACGGGCCCTGTATCGTACGATACGTGCGATACAGGGCCGATACACCCCCTTTTTACGATACGAGGGGTGTATCGTATCGTTTTCTTCAAACGATACGATACGGGGTCGTATCGTACGATACGTACAACATTGGTCACAGGTAATGATGAGGAGGAGATCATCAAGTTGAAAGGGTTACTAGCTACGGAATTTGATCTCAAGGATCTTGGCAAGCTGAGGTATTTTCTTGGCATTGAGATTGCTAGATCTAGTACCGGCCTTGTGCTAAACCAAAGGAAATACACATTAGATCTATTGGAAGAGACTGGTAAATTGGGGTGTAGACCTGCTTCTACCCCACTTGACACTGGACACAAGTTGAGCCTTAGAGATGGAGAGCTGCTCTATGAAGAAGCTAAGGGAAGATATCAACGTCTGGTTGGGAAGTTGATTTATCTTACCCTCACGAGACCAGATATCACTTTTGCGGTGAATGTATTGAGTCAATTCATGCATGCTCCTACTGATGCACATTTGAAGGTTGTGGACAGAGTATTATGTTACTTGAAGAGAAATCCTAGCAAGGGACTCTTGTACGTGAAACAAGAGACTGTAGAGATCGAGGGGTATTCAGATGCAGACTGGGCAGGTTGTGCTGATACCAGACGGTCTACTACAGGGTATTGTATCTACTTGAGAAGAAACCTTGTCGTATAGAGGAGCAAATCTAGTGCAGAGGCAGAATATAGAGTCGTTGCTATGGGAGTGTCAGAGTTACTATGGTTGAAAATATTGCTGACTGATATTGGAATAAAGATTGAAGGACCTATGAAGATGTACTGTGATAACAAGTCTGCAATCAATTTAGCCAACAACCCTGTTCTACACGACAGAACAAAGCATGTTGAGATTGACTGTCACTTCATTCGTGAAAGGATTGATGCTAAGGAATTAATCCTACCTTACAAGAAGTCTGAAGACCAAACCGCCGATGTTCTGACGAAGGCTCTATCCTCTACTTCATTCGAGAGAAATGTATCCAAGTTGGGCATGTTTGATATGTATGCCCAACTTGAGGGGGAGTGTTGAAGTATATTAGACGGGTCTCGGGATCCATACCCGATCCATCTTGTAGCCCTTGTTGGGCATTACTTAAGTCGTGTAACCCTAATCCTTATGGGTAATGAAATCTTAAGAGAGAGAGAGAGTCTGACGGCTAGTGGGCAACCAGCTCCTCCTCATCCGTGGTTTTTTTCCTCTTGTTGAGGGTTTTTCCACGTTACATCGTGTTCCTCGTATTCTCTTTCTCTGTGCTCGTGTTTCTACACATATCCATCAATTGAAGGTGTCGACGGTACAAATTGTAAAACATTAACCACAAAGAGGAAAGAACCCAAAATAATTGCCCTAATTTCTTCCTCTTCAGATCACCTCTGCTCTTTGTATGTTGCTCGTGTAATGATACGCTATCTGGTAGAGGCAAGGTTTAGGTTGGCACTTTTAAAAGGTCACTGAGTCAAGGCTGCAAGAATGCAAAATTTTTAAATGTAAAAGGGACAGAGAAACGCAAATTTTACAATGCTTTTACAAGGATTGCTCCCTCCATACCCCACCCACCCCCACCCAAGGATTACACAGGAGCAATTAAACCTCAATGCACTCAACAGCTCCAACCTTGATTTGGCTCGCAAACCCTTGAAAGTCTCCAAAGGAGCACAGTATGATCCAGTGAAATGACACCCCTAGCACCAACATAGCTGCATACTTGTTTGGTTAGAAACAAAAGAAAAAGGAGAAAGAAAAGATTGTGGCCCACAACTGTGGCAAGGAGTTGAAAGAATAAATCCAGAAGATGTCCTCTATTTTGTGGGAACAGAAAGCAATTTGATCAATTCATGATGTTACAGATACACAGCTTGTTCATGCCTGGTCCAACAATGATCAATATTATGAAAATATGCACACAAATCAGGTGACGTAGATGTTATTAAACATAATAAACTTTTCCATCTCTGAAAATAGTTCTACGCATGTATCAGGCAAAAAAAAAATGAACAATATTGACATAGAAAATCCAACCTAAACGGTTTATACATTCTCAAAATGGCATTTTATAAACCCAAGTATGAATCTTAAAAACAACCTCCTGTTGTCTCTAATGAATAGTGAAATGTGGCTGCTGTAGCACCAATCAATCACTTGAATAAACAAGAAAAAAAAAAAGATAAGTTCACCATAAGTGGAAACAAGAAGTTACCTTCACAGGTAAACTTTCATTGTATGGGTTCCTTAGATGCCGAGTTTTGTGGAATGACAGCTCGCACAGCTGCAAGTGCAAATTAACTAATCAAAATAGATATTTGTCAGTCTATTCTTCACCAAAATGGAATAAGTGAAAAAGGAAAAGAGATGGGAATGACTAGTTAATACTCAAGCAAGTCATTTACATTATCGTTGCCCATTCCTACTCAATGGATCATCATCACAAATATCATCCTTGGGTTCTTATCAGTGAGATTTTTGTTGGGCCTTAGTTGGAAGGTTTGATTTTCTCAGGAAAATCGTAGAAATTTTAAAAAATATAAATATATCAAACTAATAGTCTAATAGAAAGTTTATGAATTATGAGATTTAAACTAAATTTCTCGCAAAAACATTTGACAAACAATAAAATAGCAATGAAAAACTTAAAATATATATCTATACATTAAATATTTGTTTTTAAAAAAGAATAAAAGTATAGCAATGTTTAATTTTGATAATGCTTTTAAAATATACAACAAGTTTCCATTTTTCATGTTTTACTTGTTATTGGTGATATTATTGCAGTAATTTGAAAATATCACTGATATCCATGACAAAGTTAAGGACACATAATGAAGGCACACATACGCATGACTTGAAGATACAAAATAACCATAAATATAAGACCAGACTTCTCATAATGGAGTGCTAGATAGAGGATATTCAATCAAGTGATATACGTGTGTGTGTGTGTGTGTGTGTGTAATCGTGATGTTGAATTTGGATTCCGACCCACTTTTTGAAAATTGAGTTCACCATAAATTATGATATTTATGCCTAATCAGATTGAATACCTTATCAGATAAGAGACTACTAAAATTATATTCAACGAAGGAAGCTTTGGAAAAATTAAAATTCAATACTTTATGTCTTCAGAAAGACTAACCCACACCAAGTGGTTCGTCAAGCATCATCACCTTTTTTATCACCACAAGGACAACACAAGTAACGACCCATAGAAATTCAAGTGCTTTTACAGAGAAAGGCTAAGCATCACCAATATAGAACTAAAAAGGTTTAAACTTAAAAAAGTAAGAGTCTCAACTTTCCTTTCCAAAATGGCACCTCAAAATTAAAAAAAACTAAAAAATGAAAAAGCTTTCACGTTCAGCTTTTTCAATTTGATCCTTAAGATATAGAATCCATATACGTGACTATCCAAAGGAATTGGTACCTCATATAAGAAATCTAAAAAGCAAAAGGTAAAGAAAGTTTTCAAGTCAAGCTTTCCCAATGTGATCCCCCCTAACTCTCTCTCTCTCTCTCTCTCTCTCTCTCTATATATATATATATATATATATATATATATATAATCTTTTTCCAATGTAGCTCCCAAAAAATCCGAAAGTCTTTCACATTAAAATTTTCCAACTTGGCCCAACATAAACCTGAAATAACCACAGCAAAAGGTAGCAATTGACAGAATGGATAGTTGCTACCTTTAGCCATTTGACAGAAAAATTTCGACCATAGTGTGCAGTCCCATGAGCATACTTCCATCCACCACCTCCAAACCCACCAGTTTTTGACATCATCCTTGCACATCCCTGCAGAATGTAGTTTTTTAAAGAAATGTAAGACCTATGTACCAGTCACCATGTTCAAATTGACATAAAAGAACTACAGAAAGAAGGCTGACATAGTAATTGTAATGTAGAACATTAATATCAGAAACCAAACCCTCATAAGAAACTGCAAGTCCATTGCTTCTTGCAACTCTGTTTGCATAATTTCAGCAAAAAATTGATTGTGTGTGTATATATATATATATATATATATAAACTATGAAGAGAAAGAATTAAAATTTAAAAAAATCAATATCTCATGAACTTCGTTTTTAGTTTCTCACATTTTCTCTATAGAATTTTAGCAAAAATTGAGCAAATTAATCCCAAAAAATTTATAATACCTGAAAGTTCCGTGTACGATTGATTGAGAATATCAATATCACATTCTCTGATGTGTCGAAAGCCTCATTTAGTTTTGCTTCATTACTTCGTTGTGTTGCCCAAATCCCTTTCTGTACAGAAAGGTCCAGATTTTCTCGATTGCAACTCTTAACAATAAAATACCTTATTTGCCAATGATATAAAAGAACAAAATTAGTATTAGTTAAATAAAAGGCTACACAAGTTACTGCTGCAATCTACAGAATTTCTAAGTACACGAGCCATTCAACGATGAGCTAAAATATCTGCAAATTCGGAGCATAAGAAAAGTGCAGTGCATAAAAGGAAAGAAATTAAGTGGTTAACCAGTGAAACGGCATGATGCTATATAACATAGTTTTGGTGGTCAATATGTCAAAACAAGTCAAAACAATGTGAAATGCATAACACGATCTGCAGCCATGGAGCCCAAAGCTAGATATATAAGGTGAAAATTTGTAAATTTACAGCCTGTTTGGATAACAGGCAAAACAACATTAGTAACTGCGTTATAAGTTAGACAGCATTTTGGATGACATCCTGTAAAAATCAGTTTTTGTTAAAAAAAAATCGTTCTTTTAATCAGTTTCTGAAACATGGTTTGTGTGTTTGGGCGACACCCAAAATGATTTATTAAAAACTTGGTTTGTTAGCCAGTTTCTGAACATAGTTTGTGTGTTTGGATGACACACCCAAAACAATGTTTTCTATGAAAAACCTGGGGGAGGCTTGGTTATTCATTCCCTTTTGGAAATGCTGTTTCGTCAGCCAAACATGTCTTAAACAGAATTTTGCCTCCAAAAAGAGTGTCATCCAAACATGCCCTGAGTTTAGTCTTCAAAATCAGCTTCATGAGCAAATGAATGACAAGACCTGCAGGGGGAAGCTTTTCCAGAATCAAACTGGGTTTACAAGGAGAGCCACATTTATTTTTTTTTTAAATGGTTTGCAGTTACTAACAAATATTAAGAAAGATAACCAAGTTATTGTGTCCAAACAACAACTCGGTTGTCATATTAAGTGAAAAAGTTTATTACATCACCAAACACTCGGACATGGTTTATGTATTCTACAAAACTAAGTTACAAAGATTAGTTTTGTACAAAACTCAATCATGTGCAAACTAAACTTGCATGGGTTTCATCCAAATGGATCCTCAATCTTTTAATATTGAAAAATCATATACAAAAAGACAAAAATAAGAAAAAATAGCTAAAAATGCTCCCTGCAAGAACACATGACAAGCATATCTTACCTACAACATGAACCTCTTCATGAGAAATAATAATTGGTCACTTCAATTACTCAAATACTTAAATAGCTATCAAATAAACAAGTTTTATTAGGTACGACTTACTACTTGCAGCCTAAGCCAATGTAATTTTCATCAAGTTTGATTTTTTTTTATTTTGAAAAGAATAGATAAAGGCTTATAAGGAATACTGTGAAAGTCCGGATTTTGATGCATGAATCAGTCCCACTTTTTTTTTTTAACTTCTAGCATGTAAGAATGGTTTCATAAAAGCCCAGTACATAGACAAGCTTAGAGTTCAGTCTTTAGGAATATGGTCCAAAGAAGAAAGCAATTGCAGCTTTATGTGTTTTGAAAGTGTAATGTAAGATACACCTCGCATTGTGCATTTGTACTGCAATGTAGTTTCTATTGTACCAAAGTTGTACCTTAGTATGATTACACACCTAAAATGCAACAGATCAGTTTTCCCCATAGTACATATGTGTTATAATGTATAGTGTGATATGTATGATACTTGCAACACTAAGTCAAAATAACCACCACCCACCTTAACAAGCCATGGTACAAACATTTAAGCTAAAGATAGATGCAATACAGTTTCATCAAATTTACCATCCACTGATTAGATGCAACAAGAGAAGAATGACCATGGAAATGGATAATGATGTGGGAATTCATAGTCGAACAAAGAACTTTAAAGGGAAGTAACCTAGCGAATGGATAACAAATACTAGCTAAGCCTTTTTTTTTTCCTTTTTTGACATGTAGCAGGCCTGTCGACCTAGATGCAGTGCAAATTTGAAGATCTAATATGAAAAGCAGAAAAGAATTTAGTGCTCAAGTCTTTAGCACATTGGTTTTCTTTCTTTTTTAAAAAATGTATCAATGTTTTCCATACATTTTGAATGTAGAGCTTAGTTTTTTTTTTTTTATAATAATTGAATTAGATCTATTGTCATCATACTCACAAACATATTTCATGCATTTTTACCCGTGAGGATTTTCTCGGATATTAATAAGGAAGTTTGTTTTATAGAGATGCTTGGTCCTTTTTAGGAATTAAAAACTTAAAATATACAAAAATGTAACCAGCAGTTTATGAAATTTTTAGTTTTCCGCAAATTTTTGTGCAATAAATTAGTAAAAGAATATTAAATGGTTAAAAGAAACCAAAAGACACATTTAGCATACAGTAAAATTCAAAAGCTTGGGAAAGTAGATGAGAATATCATGAGATTTTTGCAAAAATTGAGTTGGCAATATTTCAAATATTTCAAAGTACTGCAATGGGTTACCCTTTTCTATTTGGAGCTTGAGAAATTGAGAACATTGATATAAAAAAATTGAATTTTTGAATGGGATTAGGATTTGAAATTGAAATTTCTTTTTTGATATAATTTGAGATTGAAATAGGATTTTTGAAATAGGATCTTTGAAAATGAATGGAGCATTGAAGTAGGATTTTGAAATTGAGTTCTTGAATTGATTATTGAAAATTGGAGATTTGGGCTAGATCTTATAAATTCTTAGAATTGGAACTTATTTTTTTTTAACAGATTTTGGTTTTATGAAATTGGTTTTGGAACTTAGAGATTGGAAATTTCTAAGTTTGGGAAGGGCTGGAAATCGACCAATATTTTGATATTTTGAACTTGATTTTTGGGAAAACTTGATCTCACTTGATTGGCAAGTTTGGAAATTGGAATCTAGGATTGTCTTGTTTTGGGCAACTTGAATTGGAATTTTGATTATGAAATTTGCTAGATTCAAGTTTGAAAATTGATTTGGTTTTGGAGAAAAAAATTGATTTTGAAAATATAGGTTTTTGCAATCATTTTTGAAATTTTGTGTTTTTGCGACAAAAGGAAATGAGTACTCAAGTTTTTTGTTGCAGTTTGATTACGGTAACGACTCTAACTTGACTCACTTAGATTTTGCAAATGTGATTGATTGCATTGGTGAAGTGTGTGTGTATGCATACATGAGATAAACTATATGCTGATTCATGCTTCACTTGATTTCTTGCCATACATAATTTAATTTGGATCTCATGTTGGTCTACCTTGGGAGTGAAAATGTAGAACATTTTCCAAGCTTATTCTTAATATCAGGAAAACTTTTTGGAAGTAATGTCCATATTCTTGATTTTGGAAAATTTGATTTCAAAATTGGGTTCTAAAATGAATTAGATAAAGACAAGCTTCAATGCTCCTAACTTTTTGTTTAAGAATTTTGGAGATTTTGAGAAAATCTTCTCTTTGGGTAATGAAATTTGTGTATTAGTATAGATTAGAGCATTACTTTTAGTATAGAAGTGAGATTTGGTTTAGATAAGTTGATTTCAACTTGTTTTTGGCATAGGATATTGGTAAAGTAGGTTTCTTAGATCAAGAACCTAACAAAAAATTCTTCGTATTGAGTCTAGAGAAATTTAAGCTGGCATTTTGTAAGATTAATTTTGAGTTCAAAATGGCTTGCTTAAGGACATAGATAGTAGATTGTTTTGATTTTGAAAATGATTCGCTATTTGAAAATGCATTATCCAAATACGCTTGGTAGGAATATGATTCCACTAACAATTTTGGATTTGACCAAAATGAGAAAGGAGAATGGTTCTTAGATTCAGGTGCAGCTACTCATGTGACAGGAAATGCAGGTACATTGACTAACTTATCCCCTCATTACGGTAGAAGTTGCATTATAACACGTGATGGAAAATCTCATCCCATTACACATATTGGAAATGCACATATTCCATTGTCATCCTCGTCTCTATCACTGTCTAATGTTGTTCTTGCTCCCAATATCAAAAAGAACATCATATCCATTTCTAAACTCATTGATGATACAAGCTCTTCTGTTGAATTCACACCTTCTTCTGTCTATGTCAAGGACCTCCAAACGAAGAAAATGTTCGCTAGAGGGGAGCGTCAAGGGAATATGTATGTCCTCAAGGAATGTCTACCCAAGGATTCATCCACTTTTGATATAGGATTGAAGACATTTTCTCTTTCTCATAATGCGACATCAGTGCCAAGTTCTTGCCATTTTCAATCAAAAGTAAAGGGCCCTAACCAATTTTTGGAGTCTGATATGTGGCATAGTCGGTTGGGACACTGTGGTCGACATTTCATTGAAAAACTTGTCACAGATAGTCTCATTCCAAGATCAAGCTTACCTCTTACTTCAAGTGTCAAAAAATGTTCAAGTTGTGGACTTTGTAAGAGTCATGTTTTACCTTTCCATAATATAAATGAAAGGGCTTCCAAACCTTTTGAAACTATTTTTTCTGATGTATGGGGGCCAGCCCCTATTGATTCCATGTCTGGATCAAGATATTATGTCTTATTCATTGACTCTTACTCACGTTTCACCTGGATTTACTTCATAAAACACAAATTAGAAGTACCCCACATATTTCGAAACTTCTATGTCATGATTCAAACCAAATTTTCATCCAATGTAGTGCATTTTCAATGTGATGGAGGGGGAGAATATTCCTCGCTTGATGTTATTGAATTTCTACGTGAAAAAGGGATAACTAGACAAATCTCCTGCCCTTACACACCACAACAAGATGGTGTAGTGGAGTAGAAACATCGACATATAGTTGAAAGCGCCGTGAGCATGATGCATGATACTAATGTGCTCATTTCCTTGTGGACTGAAGCCTTCCATACTATTGTATACATAATAAATTGTTTGCCTATGACACTCTTGATGTCTAAATCGTCATATTTTACACTCTTTGGCAAACAACCTGATTACAAGAACTTGAAGGTTTTTGGTTATGTATGCTATGTTCAAGTTGATGCTACCTTGAGGAACAAGTTTCAAGACAAAGCTATTCAATGTGGATTCGTTGGATATGCTGATGAATATAAAGGTTTTCGATGCTATGATCCAACAACTAAACGTATCAAAATTTCAGGAAATGTCATTTTTTATAAACATAGTTTTGATGATACAAATGAAATGCCTATGACCATTGAATCTTATGATCCCTAGACCAGTACACAGTTATTCAATGTAGATCCTGCTATAGAAAATGATGAGCCTCAAGGTGAAGATCCAGAGAGAGCAATACAACCGTCGGATATAGCTCGAAGTGAAAATCAAGAAGATCCAACACAATCATCAAGTCATCACAAAAGCAATAATGAAGAACAGAGCAACGATTCACATCGGTATTCGAGTCTTATCTACAGTCGACGACTAAGGGACAGAGATGCTCACAGTGAAGAAGGCAACATGCCCCACCTTAGAAGATCCCAACGCATTTGTCATCTCATTCATAGGTGGGTTAGCTATGATTCTTTATCACTTGATTTTCAGTTATTCATGGCAAAAGTTGGCAAGGAGGAAGAACCTACTTCATTTGATCAAGCATCAAAATCACATCATTGGAGAAAGGCTATGAAAAAAGAAATGGATGTATTGCATGAATGTGGAACATGGGAGATCGTTCCAAGACCACACGGAAAGAACGTAATGGGCTCCAAATGGGTATACAAAATCAAATACAAACCTGACGGCAGCATAGAAAGACACAAAGCAAGGTTAGTAGCAAAAGGGTTTACACAACAATATGAAGAAAATTATGATGAGACATTCAGCCCTGTGATCAAAATGGGAACAATTCGCGTGATTATATCATTGGCAGTTGAATATGGATGGAGACTACATCAAATGGACGTGAATAATGTTTTTCTTCATAGTGATTTGAGGGAGGAAGTATATATGGAACAACCTCTAGGATATACGAAAGGAGACTCTCATACATGGGTTTGTAAACTAAAAAAATCTATTTATGGACTTAAACAGGCCTCACACTCGTGGTTTGACAGTTTCTCTTACAAGATTCAAGAATGTGGTTTTCGGAGATGTCCTCCAGATCACTATCTTTTCATTTATCGAAAGGAAAACATATTTACTTTACTTCTTATATATGTTGATGATATTGTTATCAAGCTAAAGTTTGGATGATGCAAAACTTCAAAATGAAAGAGCTTGGTAATTTACGATTCTTTCTTGGAGTAGAGATTGATAGGCACAATAATCGCCTCACATTGACACAACAGAAATACACGTTGGATCTGCTGAAAAGGTCAGGTATGTCTGATTGTAAGCCTGTTGGAACTCCTAGTGTTCTAAATCAAAGACTAAGTGCGCAAGAGTGAAAATATAACTGTTGGACATCAACTTATGACATTCACAGGTGCAGATTGGGCTGAAGATCCCGATCAAAGAAAGTCCATTTCTGGTTTTTGTATTTTCGTTGGACGTAATCTTGTGTCTTGGAGTTGTCGAAAGCAAAAGGCAATAGCAAGATCCATCACTGAAGCTGAATACAGATGAATGCCTGCGGGTGCTGCTGAAGTTACATGGGTTAGACATTTGCTAGAAGACATTGGAGAAAAGATTAAAACGTCAATGTTAATGTGTGATAATCAAAGCGCTATTAACATTGCCTTTAATCTCATACAACATGGTCGAACAAAGCACATTGAGATTGATCAGCACTTTGTTAAACAAAAGGTGGAAGACAAGGAGATTCAGCCTATTTATGTTCGTACAGATGAACAAGTTGCAGACTTATTTACAAAAGGATTAACGAAGCAACGATTCTGGTTTCTAAAAGGCAAGTTGTACATAGTGCAAAACCTTGCACAACTTGAGGGAGGGTGTTAAACTATAAATCCTTCACCAGCACGTTGAAGAGGAGTCTCTTAGGATTCCACATCCTTGTAAAATGTATTAAGATATTTAATGTCCTTGTAACATGTGAAGAGTCTCCTAGGATTCTATGTTGTAGTTAATATCCTTGTAATATGTGAAGTCTCCTAGGATTCTACAATTGGAGACTCTTAGAATTCTGGAAATAGGATTATAAATAGAGGCCGTGCAAACCATTTTGGTCATGGCTTCTTCTTCTCATCTTCTTCTTGTTCACTCTTCCTCTCTCTATATTCCTGCGTGAATGCTGATTTCAGAACTCAGATATTGGTGCTTGAATTTCTTACAAGTAATAGGGCCCCGCCCATTTCCTGGGACAGACCCGTCCAACCTATTGTTTCAACTATCTCCCCTTTATTAAAAGACTCATTTCGTTACAGTCACTACCAATTGCCTCCTTCTCAGGACAAGCACCTTGTCCTCAAGGTGTGAAGTTGGGGAATCATTGTTGTATTTCTATAATCTCCTCCCAAGTTGGTTCAGGAGCATCCTTCCCTTACCATTCAACCAGCCAGTTCCAAGACTGACCAGATGTTCAGACTGAGCACCGCTGTAAGACTCTAAATGGCTGAGAAGAGTCATTTGTAGTTGTCGGAAGTGGGCTCAGTTCCATCAATTTCTCCCTTCGCTGGTAGCATGGTTCAGCCTCGAAACATGAAACACTGGGCGGATTGCAGAATCTGTGAGTCAGGCTAATCTGTAGGCAATCCTGCCCACCTTGCCTTAAATTTGAAAGGGCCCAGTATGTCAAGCTGTGAGTTTATGAAGTCCTGCTGACCCGCATGCCACCTTTCCTGCTGGAAAAGTTTTCAAATACACCTAATCCCCCACTTGAAACTCCTTATCTCGGTGATGCTGATTATGTTTCTGTGTCATTCGATTTTGAGGGGCAGCTAATCATGTTCTAATCACTTTTAACACCCTATCATGGCATAGTAGCTGAATGCCCACGTCATTGAGCTGCACTCCTTGTGGATGGTACCTCCGCAAGTCCACGGGGTCTCCCATACACCAATTTGAAGAGAGGCATGCCTATAGCAGACTGTGTAGCCATGTTATAAGCATATTCAGCCCATGACAAGTAATTTGTCAAATTATGGGGCTGCTATTCAGCGTAGCACCTTAAGTAAGTCTCTAAAGTCCTGTTCGCAACCTTTATTTGCCAATCCGTTTGTAGATGGTATGAGTGCTCATACACAGTTTGGTTCCTAGCAATGCAAAATACTGCTGCCAGCAGTTACAAAGGAACAAAGGGTCTCGGTCACTCACAACCGTTTGTGGCATGCTGTGCAACTTACCTACCAGTGCCTGAAATATTTTTGGATCATCCTTAGCTGTGAAGGGGTGTGCCAAGAGTATAAAGTGGGCATATTTTGAAAGCATGTCGGCCACAACCAAAACAACAGATTTACCTTTTGATTATGGTAGTCCTTCGATCAAGTCCAGCAAGATGTCTTGCGCATAGGAATCGGTAAGGTTTGTAGAAGCCCAGCAGGTTTCAAGGTTTCATAATTGCCACTGACAAGTGTCACAGGCCTGAACGTACTCACATATTTCCCTCTTCATCTCTGGCCAACAAAGTATACGGCAGATGCATTTTATAGGTGTCTGCTATTCCTTGTTGCCCTACTTCAAGAGAGTCATGGTATATGGCCAGTAATTCTTTGGTCAAGCGGGGTACATAGATCCTATTCCGAAAATAGACATAGGGTTCTTGCGATCGATGAAGCACGGGTGAGAAACAGGAGCCCACGTGATGGTATCGACTCGCTCCAACATCGACACACGTTTGACACAGCACGGACATGCTGGTATGCAGTGTCTGGTCCGTTGACCAAATCTGAGCCCATGTCCATCCAGTTATGAACTAGGTCAGTGCTGACCAAGCACAAATCTGTCCACTTTACCTAGGCTTTTTTCCTCCCCCCACCCCCATTTCATTTGATTTTAGCTGACCTTCGTTCCTCCACCTTCCTACCCTCCCGTTCCTGTTCGTTGTTCCACCATTCCGTTGGGTCCCTCCACCGTCCACCCACTAACTTCATCTCGCCAGCATTAGGGTTACCCGTCGTTGTCCTCCTTCTTCCCTTCCGCCCATACTCATTACCTCTTACGCCTTCACCAACTCCTCTCTGCTGCTGCTCTGTTCCATTCCTGTTCAAACGACTCCGACTCCATCCAACCGTCGTACTCCTTTCTGGCGTACATGCTGTAACTTCTGCTGGCCACAGGTAAGCCATCGCTCCTAAATATTACTAGCTTCTGCCTATACCTGCTAGCCTGCATGCTTACTTCATTGCTTTCTTATCTTCTTGTTTGTTCCTGTTAGTCTGCATGCTGCTTTCTTTCCTTGCTTTTTCTTCCACCTTCCATAGGATATGAGACATTGCAATCCATGCTGCAACTGTCATGTCGTCTATTACAATCTTCAGAGTTTGTGTCCTCTACTACAATGTCCATAGTGCTTTGTTATGTAATACTCTTTGTAATTTCTATAACTATATGTTAATTATGTGTTTGAGATATGGCTGATATGGTGCATACCTACTACTCGGTTTCTTGAGGATAATCAAGTAAAAACTTGGATTGTCAACTCCGTTTCCGCTGACATCCAACCCCTTATTCTTAGGAAGAAGACTGCTAGAGACATGTGGGTGACTTTGGAGAAAATGTATGGCCAGAAAAAAAAGGCTATCCGGACTTACCAACTAATGAAGACTGTCTATGAACTTCGGCAAGGGAACTTATCTATAGCAGATTACTATGGGGCTTTGAAAGCCAAGTGGGAGGATCTTGACTATTATTCTGATGTTTTGGCATTATTCCCAAGATCAGGCACTTTATGTAGCTAAAGAGTGGGAAAATAGGGTGTTCCTCTTTTTAGCTGGTTTGAATGATGAGTTTGAAGGTGTTAGAAGCCAGATTCTGAATTCAGGAGAAGTGTCGAGTATTGAAGATGTGTATTCTTGTGTTGAAGCTAAAGAACAAAGAAGGCTGGTTACAACTGGGGGAAAGAGGGATCTCATGTCATATAATGAGAGATCTGCTCTTGTTAGTCGTGGTCCTGGAGGCACTACTAGATCTCTTCGTAGATGTACTCACTGCAAGAAGACTGATCATACTGTGGATTTCTGTTGGGATCTTCATCCAGAGAAAAAGGGTAATAAAGGGAGGTCTTCTAATGGAAAACAAAATCTAGTGGAGGAAAGGTCTTCATTTCTGTTGAACATCTTCGTGAACTGAGGGCTTATCTGGGTCGGATCGATGTAAATCAGGTTGAGGCATCAGATGAGACAAAGGCTAATCAAGCTCTTGCCATTGTAGGGGATAAAGGTAACTCTTGTATGGGGGAATGGATTGTGGACAGTGGTGCTACTCACCACATGATGGGTAACCCTAAATTGTTTCACGAGTATAAGTTGTCTTCTGGAAGGGAACGAGTATCCCTCGCAGATGGTTCCTCTACCTCTGTGGCAGGAGAAGGGAGTCTGTCCTTGTTGGACAAGTTTCATGTGCGAGGAGCATTACATGTCCCTCAACTTCCCTTAAATCTCTTGTCAGTTAGTAAACTTACTAAAGAGCTGAATTGTGAACTCATTTTTTCTGCAAATCGTTGTGTTTTGCAGGACTTGGCGACAGGGAAGAGGATTGGGATTGGTTTGGCGTCTGATGGCTTATATCGTCTTCCCATACGCGTGGCCACGGCTCTTATGACAGCGATCAGCAAGACAAAAAAACGAAGAGAAGATTGTCTTCAGTCCTTCTTGTATTGGCATGAACGCCTTGGGCATTTACCTTTTGGCATTTTGAAACAGTTGTTTTCCGATTTGTGTTCCACTCTGAACTTGTCTTTGATTTCTTGTGATGTATGTGAGTTTGCCAAACATGTGAGGGCTTCGTACCCTATTTCTACTAGTTGTGTTAATGAAGCTTTTTCCTTGGTTCACTCGGATGTGTAGGGGCCTTTGGGAATTCACACCCGTCAAGGTTTTCAATATTGTATAACTTTTATTGATGACTTCTCTCGGACCACCTTTGTGTACTTGTTAAAAGATCGCAGTGAGGTACCTCACATCATAGAGACCTTCATTCTACTTGTGCAAACTCAATATGGTGGAACCGTTAAAACCTTCCGATCAAATAATGCCCGTGAGTATATGTGTCAGTCGGTTGAGGATTTCCTTCGAAAAAGGGGGATTGTGCATGAGACATCCTGTAGTTATACTCCCCCACAAAACGGGGTGGCTGAGAAGAAGAATCGCCAGCTCCTTAATGTCACCAGAGCCCTTTTGTTTCAGAGGAATCTTCCCCAGCACTATTGGGGTGACGCAGTTCTTACTAGTACGTATCTCATCAACCGCATGCCCAGTCGTGTGCTGAATGGTCGGACTCCCCATTCGTTACTGCCTGGAAGTCGTCAACCGTTTCTTCTACCTCCTCGTGTTTTTGGTTGTGTGTTTTATTCATAATCACAGTCCCAATGTTAAGAAACTTGATACCCAGTCTATCAAATGTGTGTTTGTTGGGTATTCCCCTACTCAGAAAGGATACAGATGTTTTGATCCCACCACTGGTCGAGTTTATGTTACACGGGATGTTTCCTTCTTGGAACATGCCTCTTACTTCGGTGAGAATCCTCTTCAGGGGGAGAAGTCTGTGGTTACGGAAGAGTATTCTGAGTCAGGAGATTCAATTTATAGATTTTTTGGATTACAAGAAACAATAACCTCTCACAACTGTTGATGTGCCTAAGAAGGAGGAAGGGTGTGACACCAGAACTGAGAAGGAAGGTCATCGTTTGTTTGGACAGGTCTACTCTAGACGAGGTGCTCGGACAGAGGAGGTGACTTGTGGTGCGAGATCTACCTCCAATCCCAATGCCATTCCTTCCCTGGATGGTATCAAAGTATGTGGTTAGGGAAGAGTATTCTCAGAGTCAGGAGATTCAATTTACAGATTTTTTGGATTACAAGAAAGAAGAACCTCTCACAACTGTTGATCTGCCTGAGAAGGAGGAAGGGTGTAACATCGGAACTGAGAAGGAAGCTCATCGTTTGTTTGGACAGGTCTATTTTAGACGAGGTGCTCGGACAGAGGAGGTGACTTGTGGTGCGGGATCTACCTCCAATCCCAATGCCGTTCCTTCCTGGATGAACCAAGTCCTACCTTGAAGACTCAAGATGAGGTTGAAAAAGAAAATGAAGATCTTCCCATTGCCTTGAGAAAGGGTGTCAGGTCATGTACTCAACACCCGATTGGTAATTTTGTATCTTATTCTAGACTTAGCAAGGATTACAAGTGTTTTGTATCTTCTCTTTCTTTGGCTGTGATTCCCAGGACTGTTGCTGAAGCTCAAAGTGATCCCAAGTACGCTGATGCTATGAAAGAAGAAATGGAAGCCTTGAGAAGAAACATGACATGGGAAGCTGTGAAGATTCCTGAGGCGGCTCACTTGGTTGGATCGAAGTGGGTGTATACCATTAAGTATAAACCAGATGGAAGTGTTGAAAGATACAAAGCTCGTCTTGTGGCCAAGGGGTTTAGTCAAAAATATGGGATTGATTATTTACAGACTTTTGCTCCAGTTGCGAAAATGAAGACAGTAAGAGTTGTTATGTCCCCAGCTGTGATGAAGGAGTGGAGCATGTACCAACTCGATGTTAAGAATGTCTTCCTCAATGGTGATCTCGAAGAAGAAGTGTATATGCGTATGCCCCCAGGATATGAAGAACCAGAGAAATGTTGTAAGCTGAAAAAGGCTTTATCTGGCCTCAAGCAGTCGCCCAGAGCATGGTTTGAACGACTCAGTCGAGTGATGCAACATCATGGGTACAATCAAGGGAATGGAGACCACACTCTATTTGTGAAGAAAAAAGAGATCAGGTTCACTCTTTTACTTGTCTATGTGGATGATATGATTGTCACAAGAGATGATGAGGAGGAGATCATCAAGTTAAAAATGTTACTGGCTGCTGAATTTGATCTCAAGGATCTTGGCAAACTGAGGTATTTTCTTGGTATTGAGATTGCTAGATCTAGTATTGGCCTTGTGCTAAACCAAAAGAAATACACATTAGATCTGTTGGAGGAGACTGGTAAACTGGGGTGTAGACCCGCTTCTACCCCACTTGATACTGGACACAAGTTAAGTCTTAGAGATGGAGAGCTGCTCTGTGAAGCTAAGGGAAGATATCAACGTCTGGTTGGAAAGTTGATTTATCTTACCCTTACGAGACCAGATATCACTTTTGAATGTACTGAGTCAATTCATGCATGCACCTACTGATGCACACCTGAAGGCTGTGGACAGAATATTGTGCTATTTGAAGAGAAATCCTAGCAATCGACTCTTGTATGTGAAACAAGAGACTGTAAAGATCAAGGGGTATTCTGATGCAGACTGGGCAGTTTGTGCTGATACTAGACGGTTTACCACAGGGTATTGTGTCTACTTGGGAGGAAATCTTGTTGTCTGGAGGAGCAAGAGACAGGATGTGTGTTCTCGATCTAGTGCTGAGGCAAAGTATAGAGCTATTGCTATGGGAGTGTCAGAGCTACTATGGCTGAAAATATTGCTGACTGATATCGGGATAGAGATTGAAAGACCTATGAAGATGTACTGTGACAACAAGTCTGCGATCAACTTAGCCAACAACCCTGTTCTACACGACAGAACAAAGCATGTTGAGATTGATCGTCACTTCATTCGTGAAAGGATTGATGCTAGAGAGTTAGTGTTACCTTACATGAAGTCTGAAGACCAAACTGTTGATGTTTTAACGAAAGCTCTATTTTCAACTTCGTTCGAGAGAAATGTATCCAAGTTGGGCATGTTTGATATGTATGCCCAACTTGAGGGGGGGGTCTCGGGACCGGGTCTGGATCCATACCCGATCTATCGTGTAGCCCTTGTTGGGCCTTACTTAAGGATTGTAACCCTAATCTTGAATAGTTAATGAAATCTTAAGAGAGAGAGAGTCTGGCTGCTAGTGGGCACCAGTTCCTCCTCATCTATGGTTTTTTTTCCTCTTGTTGAGGGTTTTTCCATGTTACATCGTGTTCATCGTATTCCTTTTTTCTATATTTCGTGTTTCTACAGTGTGAATATGTTATTCTGTTGTAATTTTTTGATATATACGTATGTGTGTGAATATGTTATTCTGTTTGTAAATTTTTTGATATATGTGCACGTGTGTGTACGCCCGTACCCCTACACCCAAATTTTTTACACCCAAATTTTTTGAAAGTGGTCTGTACCCGTACGGCCGTACCTACACCGGTACCTGTACCCGTACCTATGTGACATAGTGTAGTCAATCTCAACCACTTTAGAGACATATATCAAAAGAGGAAAAAGCTCCTGGTGGTGGAGGCAACATACAAATGTAATTTTTATCGTGGACGATCACGGGTTCATCTACACATGTTAAAGCACCTTTATTATTACACATCTGTGAGCAAGGAGTCAGAGCATGCCAACAGCTAGGCAAAGACACATTGAGAGAATTGGAAAAAAAAAAAAAAACAAGAGGCAGATGAAGTGAAAAAAATTTAGGTAAAACCAAGTGAACATTCTGTTTGTGACTGTTGGACAAAGTGATGATATGTGGAAGAAAAGAAAAAAAGGGTTTAAAAACTAATAAAACAATAGAAGGATCATTCAGAAATATGAGTAGAGCAGAAATGGATAAAAGAATAGCTAGATTTTTTTACGCAAGTTCACTTCCATTTACATCGTTGACTAACTGCAATCTAGTTGGTTATGTGCCTCCAAGCTCAGAGAATTGAGAACACTACTTCTAGTAGATGAGAGCAATTATTTGAAAACTTATTAAAAAAGAAAAAATTGGAATGGAATGAACACGAAGTATCTATTGTTTCTGATGGGTGGACAGATATACAACGGCGACCATTAATAAATTTTATAGCATATTCACTTAATTGTTTGTCCAATTTTTCTAAAGTGTGTTGATGCATCTAAGGAGTATAAAGATACAAAATACTTGAAAACAGTTGTTACTAGAAGTGATCAAAGAAGTTGGCAAAGAAAATGTAGTGCAGATTATTACCGATAATGTCAGTTTGTAGTCGTGCGGGTATGAATTTATCAAGTGACCCTAAATATAGTCATAATTTCTAGACGCCTTGTGTAGCACATAGCTTAACTCTTGCACTGAAGAGTGTCTACAACCCCTCAAAAGACGACTCAAAAGCATATAGTCTATGTTCATGGATAGAAAAACTTGAGCATGACGTTAAAAATATCAGAAATTTTGTTGTAAATCATCACCATGCTCTCTCCATATGCAATAAACATTATGACTTGAAGTTGTTAAAGGTTGCTGAAACACGTTTTGCTTCCCCCATTGTAATGTTCAAAAAATTTAAGCAAGTTAATAGTGCAATGATGTTGATGGCAACTGACAATGATTAAGAATTTTATCATAGTGATGATGACGAAAAGGTTCAGGCAGTTAAAAAGTGCAGTTTCGATGATAAATGGTGGGACAAAGTCACATGTTTCCTTCAATATACAAGCCTATATGAGAGATGGTAAGAGAGCTTGATAAAGATGGTCCCATGCTGCATAAAGTTGATAAAATGTGGGTTATCATGATTGAAAAAATTTATAATATATAAACATGAGAAAAACGATATAGCTCTTGATGACTCAGATTTCTTTAATCATGTGCATGAGGTTCTTGTAAAAAGAAAGCAATACTCCTCTGCAAGGCATGGCACACTTGTAACGCTCACTGTTTTTGGACAGGTCGGGTCGGATCGGAACCCAGACCCGGACCCGAACCCTTGGCATGAAAGAGCCCGACGCGAGGGCTCTTCTCCCTCGCCTTTCCCTCTTTTCTCTCGTCTATCTCCTGGGTACTCACGGCCAGTGCAGAGAAGAAGAAGACGGAGGTGGTGCAGGCGGTGGCTGGATCGGCAGCGGCGGAGGTGGCGACGGCAGCAGCGGAGGTGGCGACGGCGGCAGCGTGGGTAAGCTCTCCTCTGCTGCCCTATCTTCTCCCTCTCTCGTTATTTCTGCTGCCTTTCCCGTTTCCTCTTTTTCCCCTTTCGTCTGCTCTCTCTCGCATCTCTCTCTGCCCACGCTCACTCTTTCTCTCGTCTCCTTCCCCTTTCTCATTCACGCTCACCTCACTGCTGGCCTTTTTCCCCTTTGACCGAACCCTCTCCCCTATCAGTCCCCCTCTGTTTTTCTCTCTCTCTCCCTCTACTCGACCTCCCTCTCTGTCCACGCTTCACGCTCTCTCCCCATTTTCTGCTTGTTTTTCTATTTTCTCCAATCGAGCACTCTCTCTCACTGATTTTCACTATTCTATCACTGTTTGATCCGATTTCAGCTTGGGGATTTGTCCTCCCCCTCGTAACAGCGATTAGAGAAGGCCTTGGTGGTGGCGGCATTGGAGGATTTTAGCCGTTTGGGGACCACTTGGACTCGTGAGGTGGCTGCCGGGAGGATTACAGCAGTTTAGACCTTCAAATTGGGGTGAGCAAGGCGAAATTGAACATATTTTATGATATATTTTTCTTTGGAACGCGTATAATTATTGTTTGAGCATGCTAGAAGGTAGAATTGATAGTTAGGGACGCATGCAAGCGACCTTGCTTTTTGGGAAAAGTGTAGGATGATGGGAGAGAAGAGATGATTCGTGTTTATTATGATCTTTTATGCATGATAGGTTGTTTTCTTTTCGATGCTATAGGGAAGCATGGTAGAGTTAGAGACGTTGTGGAGAAGCGTAGGACCGCCTTTGGGGAATGCTTGGAGCACCCTTGATGTCGTGGGTGGTATGTGTAGTAGGAAAAGGGTGCGCATGTTGGGAAGACGCCTCAACTAACGAAAAGTTTATGAGAAATGCGTTAAGGATGGATTGATCGAAGCATTGGGGTTTTGACGTTGGGTGGAAACGGCAAGAAGTTGCGTAGTGGCCTATTAGAGGGCGTGTAGGTCGACACTACCTGTCGACACTCTCTTGAGGCGATGACACGTGCCTCAAGGATTTTGTTTGGTATTTGTTTGAATTGTTTAGGTATCTAGTAGGAGTCTTACCTTTTGTTTATGTCTGCAGGTGCTCCGGGCACGTCCCGTCGACCTTGAGTTCGAAGCCCGAGGAGTTTTGAAGAATTTGGTGAGCGCGCCACAGGTATGGCGGCATTCCAGGCAAATCCCTGCCTGAGGCCAATGTGTGATTGTGTGTTCCTAGGATCAGGGGATCCTAGGATTGTGATGTTAATTGATTGATTTCCTTATGAATGAGTATACGTATGTTGCTTATATGATATGAATGGTTTAGAAAAACTATTAGTCGTTTGTTTTGAAAAGGTTACGCATTTGCATGTGCATGCTAGAATTGATAACTGTTTAGGACAGATGAGGCGGGGTATCGAATCGAGTGTCTCCTCGACCCCAATTGTGCATTAGAAAGCATCATAGAATGATAACTGCATAGGACAGCTACGAGCCAACCGCAGATCGAGACTACTCTCTGTGGTTTGGCTAAGTTTTTCAAAAGATGTGATTGATGAGATGATTGTTATGAATGTGTATGTTGTTGCATATCCATTGTCATGGGCAATGATGCAAATGGATGATTTGGAGGGTAGTTGTACCCGTATGGTATGACGGCTAGCAATGATTGTTACTGTATGTATAGACCTCATGTGAAGGTAATCGGAGGTGTGGGTGCACTCGTGAAGTGTACTAACCTCATGTGCTAGCCAGTCATCTTGTGAATGTGTAACTATAATGATAAGAATGACTAACTAAGAGATAAAAGGTCAGTGGGATGTGGCTATGTGTTTAGGAGACGTCCCCCTTGTTTGCCACTTGTCTCGCCTGTTCGAAGCGCAGGCGGTGCAAGGCCCCAGGGTACTGTTGTGTGTTGTGCTTGGAGCGTGGGCTCCCGCCTTCCCAACCTGGGTGTCCTAGGGAAGGCTGAGTATCTCTCCTTGAACTTCACACATCCATGGATGAGTGCTCTACTGCTGCAGTGGATGAAATGGATCCATACTGTTATGGGCCACCACGGGGGTTGTCTCTCGGCTGTAGGCCGCCCCTAGTGTGCACGTGCTTGTGTTGCACCCACAGGAACTGTTAATTCACTAATGTTAATGAAAATGTAATGTAGATGATTGTATATGTGACTGATGTGCATGTGATGGATATGAAAGCATGTGATTGAATTGTGTATTGTGGCCATTGAGTGGCTTGTACGTGTCGTGCTCTGACACGATATGATGATGAATGATTTTGATAATTGTTTTTTGTTTTGAGCCCTATCTAAGAGGGTTTGGTATTTTCCTGGCTTGTTGACATACTGTGAAGGCTAAGCCTTCAGTGGTTTCCTTTTTCAGGTTTTGGCGGACCCAGGGTAGCAGGTTGAGCAGATGGCTTCACTCACGTCCTACTGGGGAGGTTTTGGGATGTGTCTTTTGTAGTGCCGGCGTGTCTTATTTTGGTTTTATTGATGTCTTGCTTTTGTTAGGCATCAATTATATAGTTTGGGGCATTTTTGTCATACATAGATATGATTTTGTATGAATTGAAATGATTATATAAATGAAAGTTTGCCCCATTGTTTTGAATTGCTTGGCTCATCGTCTTTTTGAATCGTTGTGTAGTCACACCTCGTTGCTTTATGTTTAGAAAAAAAAAAAAATAATGTTTGAGTGTTAAAAGGTCGGGGTGTGACAACACTAGCTAAGTATTACTCACAAAAGTAGCCGAAAGGAGGTGTTGGTCGTGTCCCTCCTCATCGAGATCCAGAAATATCAAAGCATAGGTCGCTATGCTTGGAAAGACTTTATAATGGTCATCATACATTGAAGATAGTAAATAGTGAGTTTGTAAGTTTCCAAATAGGAACTTGGATTCACTAATAGCTCTTATGGCACGAAGGGATGAAAATCCTCTAAACTGGTGGGCAACTTATGGTTCAGACACTTCAGAGACACCAAATCTCCAACATCTTGCATTGAAATCATTGTGTCAACCTGCCACATCATCACGTTGTGAAAGAAACTGGAGCACATATGCTCAAATTCATAATATCAAGAGAACAAACTCACTACCAAGAGAGCAGAGGATCTCATTTACGTTTACTCCAGCCTACAGTTGCTATGTCAAAATTGTAACGATTACAGGTATCTTTTTATTTTAATCTTTGATTTCAATAATTGATTTCTTGTTTACTTTTTTTCTCATTAAATATTAAGTTAAGTTATATAGCATTGCAGTTCTGAAACATCTAAGTACTGGGATGTAAATCTGAAGGAGCCTAGCATTGATGAAAAACATGATTTGAATACTTCCAATATGGACTTTGTGGAGCCGGATTCCTTCCCATTTGGATGATATTGGTGAACCAGATCAATGACAAAACAGTCGTTGGAAACTTAATTATGAAAGAGAACTTTGTATTCATTTATTTTGTTAAATTTAAGATCAATGTAACCAATTTCGATGAGATCAAACTTAACTTGAATTGTTGAATCATGATTGTATGGTGAGTGACCCATCGGGGGGCAACGACCGGTGAGGTGTCGTCGGCACAGACGAGAGGGAGGCGACATCCCCTCCCTCTGCAAATGGCAAGGCATTCGCTTTTTTTTTTGTCACTATATATATATATATATATATATATATATATATATATATATACTGTAATTTTGAATTTAGCCCACACTCGTACCCAAACCCACACCCGTACACATGTGACATAGCTTGCCATCTAATATGCTGCATTCAACCAACCCCATAAGTTTGCAATCAATCGGGTCATAGTCACAGCTGGGAAGGGGTGACACCTTGCTATATTTCTGTTTCAAATTGTTTTGAAAATCCATCTGCTGCATATTCTATGACCCTTTTTTGTATCTCACTTCAAAGACATCATGTCAATTTCAGCATCCATGTCTGTTGAGCAGGGGTATGGATTCTGGTCTGCATACAATTGTTAGAATGTATGTATATATAATATATACATATATATCATATATTAGTCAACTAATATAATATGTCTTATATATATATATATATATATATATTATATATATATATATACATATATATCATTGTCACAGAAAACGCATCGTATTAGAAAAAAACGCATATAATACGCCAAAGCAAGGTCAATAGTATAAAATGTGAAACAAAAAGCGTCTTTTTTAAAAAACTGCCAGAAAATAAAAAACGTGAAAAAAACGTGTTCGTTTCCCAAACAGATGCCATTGGTTTTGATATAGTTTTCCACAATATAAATGTTTGATACTGGATCATTTATCCAAGAAGACGATTGGAGAAAATTTTAGGACAAAAGATCTCTACTACATTCATTTTTTAACCTTTCAAGACTCATGCAATACCATCAAGAAATGTGATATTCAAACTTGGCACCAAAGCCTTCATTTCAACAAATTGTTGGTGCTCTCTCTTATCTCTCTATAACCAAACCAGATATCACTCATGCAGTTCATGTTATAAGTCAATTCCAACAAAGACCCACTTGAGTACTGTCACGATGAGAGAGAGAGAGCCCAAAAGAATACTCCTTAACGTAACCCTAATCTCAAGTTAAAGAGATTAGGGCTGGTGGTACAGAAATTACAAAAACAGTTCAACAAGTATAAGAAAATATTTAAAGACCTACTCTTTAACTTTTTAATATTGCAAAAACCCTCTTTAACACTCCCCCTCAAGCTAGAGCATATATGTCAATCATGCTAAGTTTGTTACATCCTCTCAGGAAATCACCTATGGGAAGAGCCTTAGTGAAGATATCAGTTGTCTGAACTTCTGAGGAAACATGAACAGTGTTAATACTTCCTTCTTAAACTAAGTCCCGAACATAATGACAATCCACTTCAATGTGTTTTGTCTTCTCATGAAAGACAGGATAGTTTGCAATATAGGTCGCTGCCTTGTTGTCACAATACATTTTCATTGGGAGATTCACTGAAACACCCAACTCTAGAAGCACTGATCTGACCCATGACATTTCAGCCGCAGTTTGAGCCATAGCCCTATATTCCGACTCAGCACTAGATCGAGCCACCACATTCTGCTTCTTGCTCCTCCAAGAAATAAGATTGTCTCCCTCAAAGACATAAAAACCTATGGTAGACAGATAGATCCTACATAATCAGCATCACTATACGCTTCGATGTCAACACCTTCTCCCTTTTTAAACCATAACCCCTTTCCTGGGGCTGATTTCAAGTATCTAACAATCATTAGAGCAGCATCCCAATGAACCTGTCGAGGTTTTTCCATGAATTGATTTAGCTTATTCACAACAAAGCTAATGTCGGGGCGAGTGACGGTCAAATACAGCAGTTTCCCTATAAGAGATCTGTAAGATCTAGAGACAAAAGGCTCTGATTCATCATGATGTATATGAATGCGGGGATTCATGGGTAGTGTGGTAGGTTTAGCCCCCAATAAACCTGTTTCCTGCAGAAGATCAAGCACATATTTTCTTTGAGATACTACAACTCCTTTACTACTACGGGCCACCTCAATACCAAGAAAATAACGGAGTTGTCCAAGGTCTTTTGTGACAAAGTGTTTCTGTAGAAACTCCTTTGTCTGAGCTATCTCTTGATTACTATCCCCAGTGAGAACAATATCATCAACATATACAATCAATATCACTATAGCATATGTGTCTCGCTTGATAAACAACGAGTGATCAAGCTGAGATCTTCGAAACCCACACTTAGATAAAACCTCAGTCAGCTTATGGAACCATGCACGGGGACTCTGTTTAAGTCCATAAATGGCCTTCTTTGGTTTGCATACCTTAGCACACTCCCCCTGTCGCTCAAAACCCGGTGGTTGCTGCATATAAACTGTTTCAGAAAGACCTCCATATAGAAAGGCATTCTTCACTTCTAGCTGAAATAGAGGCCACTCCCACTGGACAGCAAGAGATATAATCAGTCGAATAGTGCCCAACCGAGCCACTGGCCAAAAGGTCTCAAAGAAGTCAACTCCATAAGTTTGTATATATCTTTTAGCGACAAGACGTGCTTTGAACCTTTCAACTGAGACGTCAGAATGATACTTGATGGTGAACACCCATTCGGAGCCAACCACATCACAGTGCATCGGTGGATCCACCAAATCCCAAGTCTCCTGAGAGATAAGAGCATCCATTTCCTCTTGCATGGCTTCCCTCCACCGTGAATCTAACAGGGCTTGATGGTGAGAAGACGTGACTAGACATAGCTCGATCAAACTGCACCAAACTTGTACTCAGATAGTCAGTAGAGATAGAATTAGAAATCGGATGTAGTATGCACTGTCGCTTGCCCTTGCGAATAGAAATAGGGAGATCATCTGTGGAGTAGTCGTCATTTATACCTGAGTTAGGCTTATCAGTGGAACTTACTTCTTAAGAAGACTCTGGTGGGTGGTTTGGAGAGAGACCAACACGGCGAGTGTAAACTAAGGGAGGATCATGGAAACGTTCACGTGACATAGGTGGAGAGGGAGGGATCGACTCAAGTGACACGGGTGGAATAGGAAGAGGAACAGATACAGGCATCTCAGACGTAGACGGACTCGAAGGGGAAAAATAAGGACGATACTCAAAGAATGTAACATCTGCACTGATAATCTCTTTCTTGGTTTGGGGATCAAAGCACTTATATCCTTTCTGATTGGCAAAATAAATACACATTTGATGGCTTGGGCAGCAAGTTTGCTTTTGTCTGGGCCTAGGATATGTGCAAAGCAGGTGCATCCAAATACTTTGGGGGGTATATGAAATAATGATCGATCTGGATATAAAATTTGAATGGGGATACGTTCTTAGATGGCTGATGAGGGTAATCTGTTAATGAGATAGCATGTAGTAAGAATAGCATCACCCCAAAAATAGGCAGGTACGTGAGAATGCAACATGAGGATGCGGGCCACATTTAGGAGTTGTCGATGTTTGCGTTCAGCGACACCATTTTGTTGGGACATGTGAGGACAAGTAAATTGAGGTGGAATTCCATGATTAGCATAAAATTGAAGTAGGACGGAAGACTTGAATTTGAGAGCATTATCAGTGCGAATATTTTTTACAAGGAAGCCAAACTGAATTTTTATTTCCTTGACAAATTTTTGAATAATACCATATGTCTTAAGATCTTTCTCGTAACAAGAATACCCAACTGACTTTGGTAAAATCATCAACTAAAACAAGATAATACCGAAAACACGAGCGAAAAGGAACACGACTAGAACCCCACACATCCACATGAAGGAGATCAAATGGACTTTGACTAGAAGGATTCTGACTCGAAGGAAAGCTACTCTGTGTATGTTTACCTAACTGGCAAGCATCACATAAGAAGGACTCTGATGCAGAGATATCTGGAAACATTCGACGAAGTTTGGACACTGATGGATGACCAAGTCTGAGGTGCCATTGGAAATGAGAAGTCCTCGAAGGGAATGAAGATGAAACAACATCTACTGAAACAGACAAGAAGTAGAGACCCTCACGCTCATAACCGCCACCAATCATCTTCCCAATTGGTAAGTCCTGAAAAGAACATGAACCAGGATCAAAAATGACTCTACATTGTAAGTCAATAGTCAACTGCTTAACAGATAACAAATTAACAGGAAACTGAGAAGCGTATAGCACATGTGTAATAGTGCCTAAGTGTGGGAGGTAGATATCACCGCTGTCCAAAATAGGAGACAACTTGCCATCAGCCAGTCTGACATGTTGTGGTGTAGAGAATCTGATTAACGAGGAAAACTTCTGTGATTGATTACAACAATGCCTGGAGGCGCCAGAATCTATCATCCATATCGTATTATCAGTGGAAGCACCAACAGAGAGGGCTAAGTCTATTACAGCAGTATTGGCAAATGTAGAGGCAGATCTCTGAGCAAGAACAAGATCATATTCATCCTTACTTAAGTTAAGGGAATATGACATGGGTATAGGAGGCCCAGTAGAAGACTCAACCATAGATCTTGTCGCCCTTGAGGGATTTCCAGCCATAGTAAACTCCCAAAAAGAATTTGACGCACAATATATGTAGGTATAAGATGTAGTAGCAGCAACAATGGAGAAAAGTATCAGTTTACTCCACTTTTAGTTGATGATTGTAGCAGCTCCACTTCTATTCGTCTCACATACGACAGCACACACACCTCGCAGAACACAATTCTGCTCCACATAAACAGCCGATGACTTTACATATGGCATATCAATCCTGCAACGAAGCTCTAATCATCACACACGACCAACATACTCTGATCACGCCAGAAACTGCATCCACGACCAGAGAGACTGCTGCTGATTTCTACATATTACAGCATACTGTTGATTTCAGAAGACTGTTGCTGGCCCACGTACAAACTTTCAGAAGATTGCTGCTGATTTCTGCATATTGCAGTAGACTGTTGCTGCTCTACTTTCAGTCGCCCCACCTAGGATCAGCAGAGCACCATCCACGACAAGAACAAAGCTGAAACAGCCTTCACGATCAGCAGATCAACTCTGCTCCTCATGCCAAACGCTGCTCCACACGATCTGAAGTTTCACATCCACAATCTGTAGATCATCCTGCTCCTCACGTCAAACTTCATCCACACCAAACAGATTGACTCCACAAACAGCAACCCCACGCTCCCAACTGATTCAGCCCTTCACAGTCAACGTAAAAAAAAAATAACATCCACGAGATCCACTTAGGGATCTGATCACACCTTCCACATAGGCGTGATCAGGCCCTTCTCCACGCAGCCCACCCAACCTGTATTCTCTTACCATCTCCTTATTGGGTGATAAGAGGGAATAGAGATGGGCGACGAGAAGAGGGAGGAAGAGGTCGCCAGAGAAGAGGTCGAAGGAGGAGATGGTCGCCGGAGAACTCACTTGGCTGTCGATGCCGGAGAAGGCTCTGATACCATGTCACGATGAGAGAGAGAGAGCCCAAAAGAATACTCGTTAACATAACCCTAATCTCAACTTAAAGAGATTAGGGCTGGTGGTACAGAAATTACAAAAACAGTTCAACAAGTATAAGAAAATATTTAAAGACCTACTCTTTAACTTTTTAACATTGCAAGAACCCTCTTTAACAAGTACATATGGGGGCAGCAATGAGAATTGTGTGTTATGTCTCAAGAATACAATCAACAAAGGGTTTTTCTTATCTTTCTTTTTCAAATTAAAATTAATTGCTTATACAGATGTTGATTAGGGTGGAGATCCTAATAATGGGCACTCCACCATTGGTTTTTGTGTGTTTTTAGGGAATTCGTTAATTTCTTGGCGATGCAAGAAACAAAATAAGGTGCCTCTATAATTAACTCCGAAGCTGAACATCGAGCCATGACATCTACAACAATGGAACTTGTGTGGCTCAAAAGTTTATTGAAAGATATGACAATTCATCTAGTTGATCTTGTAATGCTTTGTTGTGACAACAAGAGTGCAATTTGTATCACTAGCAATCACACGTTTCATGAAAGAACAAAGCATATAAAGATGGATTGTCATTATGCTCATGAAGTGTTTCTTCAAAAAAGCATTGAACTCTCCTATGTTTCATTTGAATATCAACTAGGAGATTTATTTACCAAGGTGCTTCCTGTTGTCAGGTTTCAATTTCTTCTTGGCAAACTTTCAGTCATTACACCGTAAGTTTGAGGGGGGGTGTTAGAATGTATGTGTCTAGATTTATATATATATATATATATATATATATTCCTTGTTTCTTATTTTCTGTTTTCTTTTCTTTTTTGATTTTTTTTTTTTTTACTTTGACTGGGAGTTGATGAGTCCCAATGGCTAGATTTCTAGCTGATGGAACTAGTCCAACATCTAATTCTATGGCTTCTTGTGCATTCACCCTCCATATAAAGGTGACTATTCACATTCTTTGTAAGGCTTTTGAGCCTGATTCTCTTCAATCTCTAATACATCTTTTTAGTTGTTATTTCAGCCCGAGCGTTGAGTTAGTTTTGGAAAACATTTTCAAGTTTACAACAATATTGCAAGTTATGGTGGTCAGGATGCACACAAAATCTTCTTCCTATGACGTAGTGATTCCATTTATGGATTGCGGAGACCATGGCTATCAATTCTCTTTCCTAAGGAAATCTCCCCTAGAATTTCTCCCCTATAGCTCTACTGAAATAAGCAACAGGATGCTGGTTTTGATTGAGGACTGCTCCTATGCCAACTTCGGAAGCATCTGTCTCCACTATAAAGGGTTGTGAGAAGTCAGGCAACTTCAAAACAGGTGCAGTAGTTATGGCTCCCTTCAACTAATTAAAAGCTTGTATTTTGCCCTCCTTCCATTCAAACTGGTTGTTCTTCAACACGGTGATGAGAAGCGCAGGGATAGTCCTAAAGTTCTTGACAAATTTTCAATAATAGCAGGCCCGAGAGAGAGAGAGAGGGTAGGGTTTTGAAAGACTTGCACCCCATAGATATTTCTAGGCAGGATGAATTTGGCTCGATCTTTAACCAACTCATATATAAGGTCGAGTCGTTGATTAAAGGTCACGCATGACTCAATTGTACATAATGAGATGAATCGAGCTTAAACGAGTTGAATTCCTCCAACTCAAACTCGACTCATTTAATGGCTCGAGTTTAAGTTTGAGCTCAAACTCGACTCGTTTATAAACGAGCCGAACTCAAGTCTAGCTTATATGGGTGGGTTTGAGTCGAGCCCGAGTTGGCTCGACTCATTGTGCAGGCCCACTCCTTCGTGTGGTGGGGCATCTCCCTCATCATCATGGCCAAATTTTGTTGCTCAGCCATCACTATGGCGACCATTGACTGTACTCTTTGGTCAACCTCTAGTTTCTAATCGAGCTCTCCGAAGTTTTTTTCTACATTCTTCATTCTTTCCCCCATCACCTGTTGAGCTTCCTTTGATTGTTTCTTGAAGTTCTCCAAGACTGACAATGTCTCTCTAGTCATCAATCTTCCCTCGCTTTAATACAGCAAAGGTTAAACACACACACATGCTAAGACAACGAATTAGGGCAAATCTCTCCTCTTGGAGGATGTTCGTTTCATTAGTCATCGTGATATCTCTCCAGTCACCATCCCGAATATGTATAAGGTGATTACAAGCTCGATTAGTAATAGGACCCAACCCATTGCTGGAACAAACCCGACCTACCTATTGTTTCTACTATTTTTCCTTAATTAAAAGACTCATTTCATTACAGTTACTACCACATTGCCTCTCTAGAGCATTTGGGCATCCTAAAGATTGCATAGCTATAGGGACTGTTACCGGTATCTTTATGCTAACAGATATAAGAAGGATGACCAACACAAATAGCAACCTCAGCCACTGGATTAACTCCGTAAGTTTGTATAAAGTCACAAGATGAATGGCACACATCCTGCCAATCAATTTCCTCTCTTGATTCATTTGTCAAAATGTTAAAGGCACTGAAGAACCACTTCAGTAGCTTCTATGATCAAAGAAACTGATTAAACATATAAAAACAAGCAAAATTTGGTAAAGAGAGAAGTACTGAATGCAACACAGAGATCCACCAGCATCAGTCTATCAGATAAACATCTGCTAGAACTAGCAACAATGACAACCACTATATTTAACTACTTGAAAAAATAAGAGATTTATATGAGACACCAGAAGTCCTGATCATCCTCAGTCAATAATATGTTGAAGCAGAAGATAGGCTCTACAAATCACAACTAGAAAAATCAACAAAAGCTGTCATTGATAAACAAGTTGATTTCCAAGATAATCATCCATCATAATCATAAAAAGGAATAACAATGTGAAATTGCTCGGGAAAACTTACCTGTTTCAATAGGCGAACATAAACTCAAAAAGAAAAACTGAAGATAAGAGACTAGAAAAACCAACCTGGATTGACCCTTTGGGAGTGGAGAAGCAGAAGATCTGTTAACTTGGTTCAGTAAACTGTTTGAAAGATTTTGGGTCTGACTTTGGCCGGCCTGTTGTTGTTGGGGAACCTGATTTTGTGACTGCTGATGATGCATAGTAGCACAATCTCCAATGGAAGAAGGTTTTGCTGTTGCTCCAGAATTAACTGCCACAGAACCTTGTTGAAACTGGGTCTTTTCACCTTGTGGTGTATAACCAACATTTCTATGTTGATAAAACCTGTTTGAAGGACCTGAACTAAATGAACTCAACTGCTGAATCTTTTGAAATACTTCTTCTACTGATGGTGGAGGTCCAGGAAGCTTTGCATGCCTGTAACGGCAGTCAGGCCCATTTGGACAGAATCCCAGTTTGTACCTACGCGTATTTAGTGACATCAGACATGATCCAAACTTGCAGCTTCCATTATATCAAAGAAAAAACCAAGTCAATATGCACCATCTAGGTAGCATTTATGATGTTTTTAGGCAAAGATTATGGAAAACTGTGTGATAGCTTGTGCATTTATAATCAAGGTGGTAAACTTAATAGTTATTATTGTGAAAAAGCCTTTTAAAAGAAACGATACGACAGTTCAGAGATGCAGGAAAAAAATGATCGAAGACTAAATCTGCATGCATCAAACAAAGAGTATAGCTGCTATCTAGTGTCTCTGTAGTGAAACTTTGCAAACTGAAGATATAACCTTGACAAGTATCAAATGTAACAAAATCAGAAGTAAAACTTAGAATTTCACTATACAGCATATGCATAGAATTGCAGAAGGATCTTTCTATAATTCTATCAGCTTAAATCTTCATCTTGTTGAAGTCCATAAGATCGTAGTGGAAATTTTAAATCTCCAATACCATTTAGTGGGAAAAAAAAGGAAGATTCTGCGAAAAAGAATAAAATTTCACCCACCATCTCTACTAATAATCACTAACCCGCTCAAAGAAAACAAAAGCCTCATCGAAAAAGACTGGAAAATTTCACCCAGAAGCTCTCTTTTAACAATCACTAAGGCGGGTTGAGAGAGCACACCCAGAGCGATCCCAAATTTCAGGTTGCTATAGGAAGCAAAAAGAGCTGACCAGGGTCTTCTTCCTTTTGCATGAGCTGCCCGCCCTGAGAAACCGAACCAGACTTCACGATGACAGCACCAGCACTTCACCATTGCACCAAGCAACCCCTCAACCTTTATAGCTAATGAAATAAAGAAAGTCAAATCGATAAACAAACCCTCGAGATTCTTATATGAAATTATTCCCGTAGGTCTGATACTTGCCCCCCTCTCCCACAAAATGAAGAAGAAAATAAAAGGGGGAAAAAGAAAAGGTGAAAGATTAACTCCTAAACAGTCATTTCCCCTTTTCTCTGATACCCAACTTTCATCAAGAGGGTACGCCTCACTTTAATCGATTGAGCAACCATAGAAAATACCCAAAACAAACGCGCGTCCACCAAACGGGCAATTATTTTGTTACATCATAAATACCAAATTTCATCTACGAAATTAGAGTAACACATCCAATAGTTATTCCTATATCAAATGAAAGCCATGAACCAAGGAAGCGTAATCCAAGGAAGAAAATCACAACATAAACCAAGACCCCTCTGTGTTACAACAAGACCCATAACGTCAGGCTAGTCACAATCACCAAAAAAACAAAAACAGTTAAGCTTCCCCAAATAAGAAAAGCAACACACCCTTGATTCCTTCCTTCGGCCAGCCCTACAGAACCATAGAAAGTTTTTTTAAAAAATGAAGGCAACAAAACACAGAGGGATCGTACATGTTGCACTCTTTGATATCCTCGTTAGTGTGCTTGTAGACGCAGTCCTGCTCTCGGCACTCGCCGTACAGGCGGAAGAAGCGACAGACGGGCATTCGCGCCTTGTCATACTGATGGAGAAAGCCGCAAGCATCGCCCTTCATGCAGAGGCTCCGCAGCCAGTGACGGCATACCGTCTGTCGGAAGCTCCTGCGCGCCATGGGGTTTACGGCGGCGGCCGCTGGGTCGACGGTTGAGGATGCTGGCAGGCCGCTGACGCCAGCGGGGGCGGAAGGATCCGATGGGGCGAGGGGAACGGTGGCAGTTCCACCGGGATTGGCGATGCCGGCGTCGAGACCACCCTCGAAGTCGAAGCTGAGTGCTCCATCCTGCTCATCCATGCCTGCCCGTTCAGCTCCCCCTCACTGTCTAGGATCTTGGGTTTAAGAGCGAGGATCTGCCCTTTTGCCCACTCTGGAATCCTGACACTTCCTTTGGTTCCCGTTCCAAGCCTCGGACGGAGTATTGAACAAGAGCTGTTGTGTGAACGTCTGAATGAGAGCGCGTTGTCCTAACGCCAGGATGGAGTCAATGGTGATTCTGGTACGATTTCTCTCTCTCTTTTTCTCTCTCACACTCCAAATGACGTACAGTGTGATTGGGCAAGCTTGATGGCGCCTTCCCAGGAGATGGCACGTTGCGTTGCATCCCCAGTTAAAGTTTTTGGAGCAGGCCCATTGCGGGCGCCTGTCCTCCTCGGTTTGATTCATAGGGGCTCGCACATTTTGGGCTTTGACTCTTAAGCTATGTCAGTGATCGTATTTATTATTATTATTATTAATTTATTATTATAATATATTAATATATATAAATATATATGACAAAAAATTATAAACATTATATATAATATATATTAATATTATATAAGATTCTAACAAATATCTAAACTTAGATATCTGCTTTAAGAAGTAACATCTGATCACACGGAGTTTATATTTGACTCAATATCTTATCCAAATCAAGCAAGGGCAAGTAATATCCGATAGGGGTCAGGACCCGATGTGGGTAGGCCTGGGCGTCGGGCCGGTTCGGGTTCGGGTCAAATATTTTCCTTATCATGCACAACTTGAGTGAGCCCGACACGACCCAAGATCTTAACGGGTCCTGCCCGGTTAGCATTCTCTAGGCCCAGCTCGGCCCGACGGCCCATTAGGTCTTCTTTCATCCGTCGCGCCCTCCCTCCCTTTTCGCATTTTCCCATTCGTCATCATCGAACTGCGGTTGTCTTTTCCATGGCTGTCGTCAACGGCATCGTCGACGACAAACCCACCGGAGAACAAGCCCACCGAAACCATCTGTCCTCATTCTCTTTTTCTTCTTGGTCTCTCTATCCATCTGCCTCCGTAGCCCTTTGCCCATCCTCTATTGTTTACGATGGCTCGTACCAAGCAAACTGCCGGCAAATCCACTGGGTGGGGGGGAGGCCCCCAAGAAGCAACTGTCTACCAAGGCCGCCCGAAAATCGGCGTCAGCGACCGGAGGAGTCAAGAAGCCTCATACCCTTCCAGCGTCTCGTCCGTGTGATCGCTCAGGATTTCAAGACCGATCTGAGGTTTCAAAGCACCGCCGTTGCATCACTTCAAGACACCAATATGTGCGCCATCCACGCCAAGAGGGTGACGATCATGCCAAAGGATATCCAATTGGCAAGGCGCATCAAAGGCGAGCGCGCTTGATCGAGTACATCAGAAGCAAGTTGGTGCTTGGTGAAGATTAGTTTTGCTAGGGTTTCCCGTTCTTTCTTTCTGTTTGGGTTTTGGGGTTCGAAATGGCGAAGATCACGTACATCACACTTTGTTGTTGCACGGGAGAGCCACACTGAAAATCTCAGGCGGAAGGAAGAGGTTGGGGAAGGAAGGGAGCGCAAGGCTGCCTTGGTCACCGTTCGGGATCAGAGTGAAGCCGATGGGGTTGTTGGCAGGGCGGAGAGCTGACGGGGAGGAGGCGGAGACGGTCATGTGGGCATCGGGCCGACCCGGCCCGCCAGTTAACAAAAACGGGACGGGCTGGGCCTCGGGTATGGTCGACCAGGCCCGGCCCGGCACGGCCCGTCAAATAATCGGGTCGGGCCCGGGCCGGGTCTTGGGCCCGACGGGGTTCCCCTTCTCCTCTTACTCTTTGTCTCCCTTTTCCCTTTTCATTGCCCTCTCATTCCTCTTCCTCTTTGTCTCCCTTGTCGTTGCCCTCTGTTGAGCATTCGATGCAGAGAAGAAGAAGGTGGAGGAAGAAGCAGTGGCAGTGTGGTGCAATGGCGATTAGGGTAACTAGGGTTTTTTTTTCTCTCTCATCTGTTTCCCCCTTCCTTCTCACCCTGTCTCGCCCGAGCCTTCTTTGTCTGCACTCTCTTCCTCCCACGCTCCTCACTCGCCCTCTTTTCGTCTCGCCTTCAGTCCCCCTCACCCTTGCTCTCCCTGTTCCCCCAAAGCGTGTCGTCTCTCTCCCTCTGTCCCAAGCTTTCGAGTCGTCCCTCTTCCTCTGTCTAGACATATCTGTCTGTTTCCATTTCTACCTGCACTCAATCACTCTGGCAGGCAAACTCTCATGCCCTCTCTCCTGCACTCCCTCTCCTCTCCCTACCGCCCTTTCTCCCGCACTCTCTCTCTCCCTACTGCCATGTATCCTTACTGGTGCGGTTTGGGTGCGACCCCTTGAGCAGGTGCAGTTTGGGTGCGAATCTTGGTTGCACCCGCATCGCATCGACGCAGGTGTGGGTCCACTTCTGCCACACCATGGTGACTTAGTTCTCAAGAGATCACTGAGCATTCATATGGGTGAGGGGTCCCCACTGACTACTAAAGTGTTGGGGAGGCCCTCTCTCTCTCTCTTTCGCTATATATAGTTTGCAAAATTTTTGTGAGCTACCTCTAGTTGTTCGATAGATTTATTTATTTTTCGCCACAAAAAATCATCCAATATGTGTATTGGCCACCTTTTTTTGTTAGGCAAAAACGGCCAAGACATTTAATAATGACTAGCCATGAGCCCATCCCCATGAAGTGGGTGGGACAAAGCAGCCGCAACAGTGATACCTAAGCTCAACCTAGTTTCGAGTCACAGTAAAGGTTGCCCTATCTTCTTTTGTCACCCGGTGACTCTGTTTGTGTGTGATGATCATAAACTGTGCTGCGATCTTATGTGTAGTCTTGTACATCTCAATAAAGAATTGTTGTCGCTCAGTGTTCAAGACTATGTATGTGGGCACGCAGTATGTTAGTTATGGTGAATACTTTGTTGCACATATAGGTTATATTGTTTGTATATGGATTGCTTGGATTCTGCATTGTAGGTCCAGGATGGGCCATGCTCAGGGTTTATCTCTGGCACGTTGAAGTTTGTTTTCAAGTGGTCGCTCGTGATGCTGTTAGGATAGGGGGTGATTGTTGTGCCTCATGATTTATGCCATTCTTAGCTCACATTTTTGTTATGGGCTTGGTGCTATATATTCGATCATGTAGGATGATGACTTTTTGTATAGACACAATGTTTTTAAGTACATATATTTTTTGGGTTTGACTATCATAGTATGGGCGTATCATGTGTTAGTTATAATATGCATCCACTAATGTGTCACTATGATAGAATAAGGCATATACATATTTAGGATAAGAAGAGCTTTGTGTTGATTATGCAAGCAGTTATTATATTGTGTCATAGGACATGTCATGCTCTTCCCCAATTGTTAAGGCAAACTTGTGCGGTACTTGTGATTTACTTGTGCTACATTATGGGTCATGAATGGATGTAGTTGTTAATGGCATTTTCACAATAAATCCTCTAGTATAGTATGTTTATTCACTCCTACCCAATGGAATGCATGAAGCTCAATGTGAATATATTTACAACAAAAAAAGTCAGATCTATTCGAGTATTACTTGTTTCTTAAACTAGCCCATAGCATTCACAAGATTATGAACTTTCTATCAACATCTGTTGTCAGTGTTTTCGCTTGTAGCCATTGTCTCTTCTAGCTTTGGAGTCATTATAAAACTTTTGACAAAGTCATCATCTTCCTGCATAGCTACCGTCCATGGGGTCAAGTGCATGGTGATGATGCTTAACATGCACCATCTTTTTATTATATTTTTCTTTCATTCATCCACAAAATTAATGTTAAATCTCATGCTTCCTATTGTTTTGGTATGAAATGTATATCTTTCAGGGATAAATTGGAGAAAATATCGTGATTTTGGTGTTTTGGGCCAAGTCTTGATTTTGTATGTCTTTCAAAACATGTGGGATGTGATCAGAGATGACACCTGCAACACCATTATTTCCTTCTTTAGCACTGGGAAGATGGCCAATAGTGTCACACATTTTAACATAATGTTGTTGCCTAAGTTCTAGCAAGCAGTTATGGCGGAGGATTGTTAGGCCATCGCTCTATGCAACACCATATTCAAAATTATTTCTAAGATTATGGTGAAAAAAATGCAAAAAGCCTTATTGGGAATCATTGATGACATGCTGGGTGCTTCCTTAAAGAACAGAGTCATACATGTTCAGCTGTTTGTAACCCAAGACGTGTTAGACTTCCTTGTGAAAAACAAATAATAAGTTGCTTGCCTCAAGATGCATTTGTCAAAGGCATATGACGAAATCTCTTGGAGGTACCTTGGCCCCTCACGGACCCTAGGGCCTTTAAAAAATCCCTAGGCAGTCTCTTCCTATTGGAAGAGCATCAACTGGGTTTATGAAAAGTAGATAGCAATCTGAACCAGAAAGTGGAGAATGGGCTGGAGGTGAAGCTATGGATTGGCAAATGGAGCAATGGCATCCTATCCAAATGAATCCAAGGGGAAAACTATAGCAGCCTAAGACACGACTTTAGATTGAAGATTGCAGCTAGAAATAAATACTTGAGCCACCCCATTCCCCTAACGACTGTAATGAACACCATTGCAAATATCAGTCTTAGGGAGAAGGAGGATTGGTTGGGATGGGTATCAAAACCCAATCACAAGACATTGGTGGCTGAATTCTATGGGGCAACAAGAAAGAGGAGCAATAAGGAAAGTTGGTGGATGCTTGAACAAGCTTCATACCTTAGATTTCCTAAAAAAACATTGCCTATGCATTGCAAGCAGTGCTATCTTTGCGGGCGGCACGAGGATTCCAACTTGCATCCGTTGATCCACTGGAACATGCAAGGATCATTTGTAGAGTAGTAAGGCATTTTGGCAGAGGTAAAACCCGGTGGCAGGGGATTAGGGACAAGCATCAAGCTTGGGGGAGAGATAAACCCAAGCATAGGCGGCTTAGGTAGTGCTCTAATGCCACCTTTCACATGGTGTGTTGGAAATTGTGGTGGAGCCAAACCAGATTGTCCATAACAACTAGAATACTGATAAGTTGAAGGTGTTTCCTCAAATTATTTGGCAATAGTGCATAGACAACTTCAGAGCTCTAGATTGGAAAGGTTTGGAAAGAGAGGCAATGAACCTGTGGATTGATACAGGTATAGTTTGTGACATTAACTTGAAGCATTCCCATCCAAATGGCCTCTATATCCTAGCCTGCAAAATTAAATATCAAATTTTACCCTTGGCTACTATAATGAGGATGAGAATCAATAATCAATTTCCATCATCAAGGAGGGTGTAAAGGACTTTGATAATGCAATGTTCAAGGTGCTGAACTGGGGATCTTGCCTTAACGCCAACAAAGAGGTAGGCTTTGTTGTGTGGCTCAATGGAAAGGGAAAGCAACGTCTGTTGAAGGGAATCATGGAAAGTAGAACGCCCTGGCCTAAATAGGTGGAAGCATTTGGCTAACGTTGCTCCCTAGTAAGTACATGGAAGGGAGAAATCCCAATGTGGGTAGGTAGATTGCTTAAGCAAAGTGTGGAATGTTTCACTAGATTATGAACGCCATGAGATTTTCAAATTGTTTTTCAAAAACGAAAGCTCAATAATAAAAGTCTTTTTTGAGTCAAACAAGCACTTTTTACACCAGCATTGAACAACCAAACCCAGACCCAAACCTAGATCACCTAGGTTGTCCAAACTAAAATTACCAATTTTCCCCTTTATCCTGGAATCTTGATCTAGAAAGTATGGATTTTCACCAAAAATCTGAAAATTAACCTAACATTGAGCAATTATGCAATTTCTCAATTTTACATGACCCCAGGAGTAGCCAGAGTCAACTCACGAGGGTTATCCTAGTATGAAGCCAACTCCCTTTGTGGCTTAAATAAGTGTAGGAACTTAAAACTATGATCTTTAACTCAACCTAGTGAAAACAAGTTTATCTTAATGGAGAGAAAATTTTCTTTCACCTATTTTGAGTCACCCAACCTAAGTTTTTGTCATTTACTAATTTGTAGATTGCTACTGGTTCTTTCTCTCTCTTAATTTTAGGAGTTTGTACTAAATTTGATCTCAATCAAATAGAGTGAACTGAAACCGATTTGAGATTATGTTTATCATGAGTAAATCAATATTCCCGTAGTTCAGTTTCAGTTTATTGTTTCCAATTTGAGTTCAGTTCACTTTCGAAAGCTGCGGAGCTCATTCCTAATACTTACTACACTTTGTAAATTGTTATCAAGCTCAATTTTGCAAAATTAAAGTGATTTTTCCAATCTTTCAACATGTCCTTACCTTTAAATAGTTTTTGCAAGTCCTCCTACCACCACATGTGAAAATTCCAACGGAAGTTGAATTTTTATGTCCTTACCTAGTTTTCCTTTATAAATGTGTCGTATACAGCTTAGAAAAAATTTATTTTTGATTTTTAGAGCAATCCGAGGAGAATTTTTCAGCAAGATTTTAACCTAGTCTATTTGGGAACCTAGCCATAGACTAATTTAGTTAGATAGAGAAAATTCATCTATAATTATTGAAATACACATAGGGGCAAAATTGTCATTTCTTTGTAAAGCCATATTCTTATGCATAAACATAAAGCATAGGTCACATACAACTTGGTCTTTAATTTTCTTTGATTCTAGAACCTTAGTTCAAGTGAATCGGTTTGTTTGAACCTATTTCAACCAAAATCACACATAAGGATTTTTTGGTCATTTGTCACCGTGCACATATTTTTCATAAAACTTAACTTAGGAGCCACATGAAACTCAGTTAGCTTTTCATACATTTCATGTATCTGGTTGACCTCCACTCCATGTCATATAGCTTGAACCCACCTAGCACAGCTCGAATTAGGTCCAAGTACATGCTGCTTTCAGATCTTCATTTCATATTTTTGATCCAGATCATATATCTAAGTCTGATTTCCATACACAGATTTCATATCAAAGTCTTCTATCTGAAATTTATCTTTATATAGATCCAAATCTATTATTCTCATTTCAGATCCTTGATATCAAATCAGAATCAAAATTCCAATACCATATTTGGATCTATCTTCTAGAAATTTTCTTGGATCTGGACTTGGATTTGGGTCTCAACAACAAACCTAGATCTAGGAACCGCATGTGATACATTATATCAAAAAAATGTGTCACGACTTTCTCACTTCATGCTTAATGTCAATGCACACAATTTACACATAAGCACTTGAAACATGCATAATTCTTTGTTGAATGCTCTAGTGTAGACAAAACCGAAATCAATATCCTGGGACGAACATTTTTCTAATTTATACCAAGTTTTAGAATAAGGTTCAAAAGTGTGTTTCCTCCTCTTGACATTTTCGTGTTTTTCGTTCCTATCCATGTACAATATCAACAATCGATGAACAATTCTTCGTGCACACATTTCTGTTTACATAATCAGATTTAGAGTGTGGACGATATCACAATTTGCAAAATATGATTAAAAATGTACTCTAAACTTATGGTTTTGGATTGTTAAAGAGGAGAGAGGGTGTGCCAAAAGTTTAGTCTTAGATCGATAATGCCAAGGGGGTTTGCAACTTCTCTCTCCTATAAATAGGCCTCAATCCTCCCCTTTGGCACTATACACCTTGAGCTATTGCTTGAGCAGCCCAAAAGTTGGTAAAATTTCAACCTGAAAAAAGGATCTAGCTCAAAACAAGCTAAAACTTTGGGGTACCTTCCATCTTCTTTCTTTTCTTATTTGTAATTTAGTTCTTATCTTTATGTATGTTTACTTTAGTTTTTGCTTTTATCATATTTAATTTAGTTTTCTTTTTGTTTTAGCATGTTAAATTCTTTGATTTTGTTTACTTAATTTTACTAAGCATGCATATAGAATACAGTTTGCTTTCATGATTTATTTAACCATGTGTTACACAACTTTTTTTAATATGCATAGAACCGCCATCCACCTACATGCACCTCTTGCCTGAAACCAGACTGGGCCAGCGAAAGTAACATACCATGTGTGCATCAGCCAAGCATGTGAAGACCTAAATCTAGTTTGGTCCTCATATAAGAGTCATTTCAAAATCATAGTTTTCCAAAATATCTTTTAGAAATCAATTTCTTTAAATGATTTTAAAAACACTAGGTCATGTTGCCATAAAGTTCAAAACTCTAGCTCAATTGTCTAAGACCTAGTTCAGACTAGTCTTAGAGCCTATACAAACAAACTTAGTCCTATAACATAAATATAGTAAAAACTTTTCTTAACACTCATTCATATTAAATGAATGAAAAATATATCACATATCACATGGTTAGACTAAGACCAAACTCATTTACTACAGTCAAACCTATCCCTAGGTAGGTTTAAATTCAGTATAGGAAAGACCAAATGTAGTCCATTTGACCAACCCATCCCTAGCCTACTTGGATCTAATATCTCAATTCAAGACAGTGGATTCAAATTATGAACCATGTAACTAATCTAAACCTTGATATTAAACCCAATTCTGATATTGAGATTTGGAACTTAATTATTGGATTTTAGATCTCAAATTATGGATATTAGATTATAGATTTCAAATTATGGGCTTCAGATTTTGGATCACAAACTAAGATTTTTTTATTTTGAATTTAAATCTTGGATTTGGGATTTCAGATTTTAGATCTCAAACATTAAATTATGGATTTCGTGTCTCAGATTTTGGATACTGAATATTAGTTCTGGATATTGGATTTTCATCTCAAATCTTGAATTTTGGATCGTGAACTTCCATGACATGACATGATATTTTGCACCCTTATGATATCTCCTATTTCAATTTAGAAAAAAAATCATACAAAATTTATTGGATCATGATTACAAGTTTTGGATTCAGATCCAGTTTTTCCTTGATACAGATCCAGTTTTTCCTTGAAATGGAACATGTCGTCTAGTCCTTAGAAATGGAACATGTAGTCTAGTCCTTGGTCTAGTTACATGACTTAATTTTGCATGCATCGTTTTAGATCTAAGGTCTTGATTTGCATTGATCTATGATAATCTAGACATGAAAAGACTTTAGATTAATTTCTTTTTGTCCATCACTCTAACTCTGAGATCTACTTAGATTTTAAAACGTGCATGATTTTTATATGGTTTTCATGTTAGATTTGAAAAAATTTTACATGTAAACAAGTGGCGACCATGATGAGACCTATCACTATTTGACGAGACAAAAATATCTAAATTTTTCATGTTCTAAATGTTGTCTCATCCTTATAGCCATCTTCACACCCTCATTTGATGAAGGTAAATATTTATCTTGTGCATTTGAACCTAGAATTGAGGGGAATTTTCCATATTCACTCAGATATAGGATCACATATTACTCCTCTCAATTTAGGAGTTTTTAGAAAACAATGTTTGGTTCTTTTTTTTATTTTAACCTTTACCTTATGCCTCATTGCATTAGATCCAATTGTTTATGCATGTGCTTACATGTTTCAAAATTTTCCCTCACCTACATGTCCCGGTCATCATGCTATGGAATGCTCCCTACATGTATTAGCTCATGGTGGTTCAAAGGCAGAACCTATATCTACTGGAAGTGGGTACTAGCCCTCCCCTAACCTATAACGAGAAATTAGCCCGGATAGATTCATGAGTGATCAATGAGATAGAAGTCATTAACCTTCAGAACCCCATTTAAAGGAGTCTATGCTGCATACTCTGAACCTCTCGTTCAAGTATACAAACATATTGATATATCGAACAACTAAGAATTTGAAATCCTGGGATATCCAATTTTAGGTGATCAAGCTGATTTCAATACTTCCATGATAGAGACATGTTATTAGGGGGTACTATTTGAAGTGTTCTGTGTGTATCTTGTCTGTTAATATGTTTATCTCTCTGCATTTCATTTACACTATGCACCAAGTTTTTCATCAAAGACTGGATAGATGTTTCAAAAGAATCTTTGTTTTCCTATGCCAAAATTGTTTCGATTTTTAATCTCTGCATTGTCCTCTAGATTTCTCTTCAGTCTACCAAGGTCAAAATATCACACGTGAAGTCCAAACCTCCTATTAGGTCGATCAGGCACAGTCTCTTTTCACGAAGTCCAGCTATCTTCCTATCTCATTTTTTATTTCTTTTATGTCTATCTTTCTTCACGAAGTCCAGCTATCTTCCTATCTCCGGGAGGGTTAATGATGAAGATCTTGATGAATTGGTATACAAGTTCAATAACTTCAAGGATAAAGGAAACCCCATTACCCTTTCTATCCATTTTATTCGTAGAGTGCAGAAAATTCACAAATAACAACAAGACCTTATTCATTTGTTTTCCATGAAATCTTGAAGAGGAAGTAGTTCAATGGTACCTAAAAACCATTGATCCCACTCAAATGGAGGACTTCGATGAAGTAGTTAATGCATTTGTTGAGAAATATGAGTCTAATCTTTCCATAGTGCCCACCATTGACACTCTTATTAACCTCCACCAAGAGCTTGGAGAATCAACAAAAGAATATACCCAACAGTGACGGACTGCAAGCATCAAACGTAGAACCGTGATGCCCGAGGTCCATGCACTTACTATGATTCTCAGGGAATTTTAGGTCCATCTCCGTTATCATCTTGTACAACATGAGTACCAAAATTTTTATGATTTAACAAATAAAATAGAGAGGATTAAGATAACCATCAAGAACCATCAAGAATGGCCATCTCAGAAAAGAAATTGTGCAAAATAGCAAGAAGTCAGACAAATCCACAGGTGCACGTCGTCTTTGTAGTCAAAAACCCACAAATCAGCATTGTGTGAAGCAAGCCACTATCGAACAAGGACACAAGCAAGCCATCTAAAGCTCCTTTTCAAAAGGCAACAACCAGAATTATCCAGGTTAGACGAGCAATAGAGAATTCACCTCAACAAAAGAAGGAGGAAACTTTGGAATATCATATTGCAAAAAGAGTTTGCAAGATCCCCGAGGTAGTTGACCATCCACAGACAAATAAGGAAAACATACATCAATTCTGCAAGTTTCACATAATTCTTGGCCACATTATTGAAGATTGTATTCATCTCAAACACCTCATACAAGATTGTATTGACACGAGGCTTATGGTGGAGGAAGCGATGCCTGAGGAGGATGTTGTGGCTAAAATTGAACTTGTTATTGCTTTGTTTATGGTTTCTCATACACTATAGGGATGTTGGGATCTCCCCTATAATGTTTTGAGCAATAAAAGTTGATTCTTCTTCCACATCTAAGCATCTTTGTATTTTTGCATGCAATTTATCCGTTGGTAGTCAGACTTCCATCTCATGCATTCTCTTTCCCACCCTTAATATCAGTACATATATATATATTATGAAATGGCCACATAAGGTTTTTCAACAAGAAAAAGATCAAAATTTTCAAAATATAAATCCAAGTGTAAACCGATTTTCCAAGTTTTGTGATCCTTTCAAGAGCCCCAAGTTTTCAAGCATAATTGGTTTTTACAATTTAGCATCTCAATGCATACATGTTTTAAAACTTTGCACTTTGGTACTCACAAGCACTCACATTCAAGTACTCATATTCGTACTAGACCCACAAGCACACACAAAACTCACAAGCATTTGTACTCGTATGAGACCGATAAGCACTCATGTTTGTACGGGACCCACAAGCATACAAGCTTTCGCATTTTAATACAAGATTTTGTATTTTAGTGCATATTATCACACTTTGGTGCACATTTCAAACAAGCACTTCTAGTTTGATAAATATTTTGAACAAGTTATCATATTGTGTATTGCGACCACCAAATGATTTTCATTTCTCTAAAAAGAACAAGAAAATTTCAGCCAATGATTTGATGATAATCAAAAGACAAAAGTTTTGATAGGACCATGTTATAAGCCATCAAAAGTCTAGGAAATGTCACTAGCATTAATCCTCTAGCAAAACAAGAGTGTATCAAGAATTAGCTGAATAACAAGCGACTAAGTTCACCGGAACAAAACATGCAAAATGTAGAAGTATTAGGGCAAGTAGTCGTTCCAATAGATAAGTACTTGAAAAGTATTAGGTAGGCATAAAGTTGATTTATATCTATTTTGGAAAAGTGTACGGTCTATGAATATTTGTCCAGTTGTGTCTTCTAAAGAATTTTGAGCTCGAACAAGTAAGTTTGAGGGGTGTTCTACACCTCGTACCTAAGGCCAACTAGTTTGAGAACGACCAACCGAAGACTCGGTACAAGGGTTCATTAGAAAGGCCGATAGACATGATATTGTACATGACAATGTTACATGGCCATCAAAGCGATGAAGCTTTATAGTAGCCTATGAGCTGATGAGGTATTTCCCTTATAGGTGAAGGTTGGCCAAAAATGTCAAGAAAACAAAAACAAGAACATAAGGCCCCAAAATGGCCAAATTCATGAAGAAAATGAGCAAAACGACTACCTAAAAAATCAAGGGCGACCAAGTCCAAGAATTCTCTAAAAGCATAAACTTCTTCTAATTACAAAGGGAGTTGAGAGAGTGACAGATGTTGCACTAAGAAACCTTATGACATAGAGAGCGACTCTTCATAGCTTATCATGTGGAAATGAAAGAATAATAGTCTCAAACAAATCTCGTGACATTGGCTAAAAGATTTTGAATGCGACAAAGGAATGATGACTTCAATCCTGCCATATGTACAATTGGTATTATGTTCCTATTGTTCCTATATGTCCTTCCAAGTCATGTAGGCAATTTTCCCACTGCCATAGCATCATCCATCTCTTTCTGATAGAACAGTCTATGACTTCCAACTAGGTTAGCAGCAAAGCTGTGACCACTTGTTAATCTTTTAATGCAATTTCTTGCTTGACAAAGCTCAAGGGACCAAAGCGGCATCCTCAAGAATGAATCTAGCGTCTTCGCCATAATAGTACCCTTTATAGCTCACTTCCTAGCACCAGTTCTCACTTTTGGTATCTTGAATGAAAGGACTGATCTTTGTTCTCTTGAGAGTACTAACTTGAAGGACTTACTGTTGTTGCTTTGGGCACAACTGATTCAATATACAATTATTAAATGAGTGTACCAGATTCAATCTCATTCAATTGCATTATTGCCCATGGCAATGCATATGCTACACATCACAATATTCATTTTGATCAAACACATCAATCACATCTTTCAAAATTTAGCCAAAGCATGGAGAGTAGTCTCGATCTGTGATTGGCTCATAGCTGTCATATGCAGTTATCATTCTATAATGCTTTATAATGCATAATCGGGTTGAGGAGATACTCGACTCGATCCCCCACCTCATCTGTCCTAAGCAGTTATCAATTCTAGAATGCCAATGCAATTGCATAGTACTTTTAAAAACAAAACTAATCACATGACCATTTAATCTCATGCGCACATTCATCAATGACATCACACTCATTCAATCACATAACAATTATGGGATCCAACGATCCTCAAAACACACATTCAACAGTTGGCCTCAGGCAGGGATTTGCCTGGGATGCCGCCATACCTGTCGCGCATCCACAAAATACTCAAAATGCCTCGAGCTTCACGTCTTGTTGCTCAATGTCTTCTGGACGTGCCCGGTATACCTGCAAACATAAGCAAGTGATAAGATTTCTACTTATTTCGCTTTACAATTTATACAAGTGTAAAGTATAATCATTGAGGCATGTCATCGCCTCAAGAGGGTGTCGACGAGTAGTATCGACTCACAAAACCCTCCAATAGGCCTCTACCCAAAACATTGATGTTGTCACCCAATGATCTATGTTCCGAGCTTTTGATTTAACCAATCACTAATACACTTTTCGCTTACTTTCATAGTTGAGGCAACTTCCCAATAGTTACACCCAACTCACGTATTCTATCTCAACTAATGCCACAATTCACATGTTCACAATAGTATACACCACATATTGCCGAAAATGGTTCTAAATCTTCTCAACCACATCAAATCTCTATCATGTTTCCTAATCGCTTCGAAAATCAACCTATCATGCTAAAGAGATAGATATACACGTGGATTCTCGTCCTTCTCAAAATAGCCCTAGGCTTTCCCCAAAATAATAACATCTCCAAAATGCATTCTAATTTATCAAGTCTTAAGTCTAGCATGCTCAATTAATAATTATACATGCTCCAACAACAAATATTCGACAATTTATGCACGATTAGGCCTCCCTCACCCCAAATTAAAAGTCTAAACTGTTGTAGTGCTCTCGGCTGCCACCTCAAGAGTTCAATCAAGCACCAATGCCAATGATTGCTCACTGCTGTCACCAACCACACGGCCTGATTGCTGGTAAGAGGGGGATGACAAACTTTCCTAGCTGAAATCCAACCAAACAGCAATCAATATGATGAGAAACAACGAAAAAGAGGTTTAAGAGAGGGGTTTGTCATTAGAAGAGGCCCACAGTAGTTGTGTGGGAGGCTGAAGACGAGTGAGAGAGGGGGAACCAAGGGTTCGGGTGAGGGAGAAAGTTCTGGTGCAAGAAAGAAAGAGAGAGTGCAAAGAGTGTTCGGTTGAGGGAGAGGGCTCGAGCAGAGAGCGTGGGCAAAGAGAGAGTAAGATAGATCGTAGAGAGAGAGAGATGCGAGTGAGGAGAACGAGAGAAAGAGGGGAACTCGACAGAGAAGAGTCGGGATTGAGGGAGAGGCGTCAGAAGAGGAAAACAACGAGAGAGGGGGGAGGAGAAGAAAGAAGAGAGGGAAACTGATGGGCTTTCCTATGCGCCACCACCACCGTCGCCCTACACCTTTGCCGTTGCTGCTATCTCTTCCGCCTCCTTCTTCTTTGTGTTGCGGTCGTCGCAGAGGAAGAGACGAAGAGGAAGAAGAGGGAGGCACTAAGGAGAGTGAGGGAGAAGAGCCCTTGCGTCGGGCTCCCATGCGAGTAAGTTGCGGGTCCGAGTTTGGACCCGCTCCAACCCGACCTACAATGAAAACGAGCGCTACAGATGGTGATCTTACAACAAAAATGCAAGAATTAAAATAGAAAATTAACTCTACAAATAATTATAACTTTCTTTTTCCAGCTTCTTTATTTGTTCACACAAATTGGGTATGCACTTACCAGGGATTTGAGGAGACTATATTGGGGGGGTTCTTTGCCACTACGAAATAAACATGTGTTAGGGTTGTGTTAGTTGTCTAATAGGAGGAACGATCCAGGTATGTTGAAGGGATCTTTGGAGGGTTCTCTGCCACTAGAGAACAGTCATGCATCACTGATAAAGCTTGGCATACTCCTTGCATGGCATGTACTTGCGGAGTATCATACAATCACTTTCAATATGAGGATACACCCATCACCAATAGTTAGTATAGTAACCAGGTGCCTATGTTCCCCTAGTCTATGGACTAACCTGGACACCTCAATGGTTCTTGTTCTCAAATACCTTAACATATAAAACATGCCATTGCACCTTTGGATGTCCACTACTATTTCCATTCTCTTTCATGGCTTGAGCACTTTAAGAGTCGACTATCCGAGGTCAGCTTGGACCAATACTAGGCCATCACGAGCCATCTTAGCCTCATTCATGCACAACACCAAACATATTTGCAGGTCAATATTATAGCCATAATGATCTCATTTTTGTTTTCATTTTCCCTTCTCATATGGCTTCCATTCAGCCTATATATTAAAGATTATGGTTCATTATATTTACCTTATACAACACAGTAGAAAAAATATATATTTTCTTTGACATAATTTTTATTGCATTAGCCCATCTATAATGGTGACATAAGTATCAACATCCACATAATCCTTGCCCTTCATAGGTCTGTACATGTTGAACTTTGGGAATTTGCCTGGAGAAACAAGGCCAACTTATTGATTCATGAGGGATACATGCTTCTATGACCAAACCTAAAGAATGGCATAAATAAAATTTCATAGTGATCTACTTAAACCAATAAAAATAGTAACTCAAATATTGTGTTTCTATCAATATAAATGGCCTTTAAGACCTTCTAATGGTCTTTTACTCTTCACGATGTGGATTTGGCTATACATGGGCGAACATAGCAATACCCATGCATAACAGTCAACTTGCTTAATGTCTTTAACAAATTGCATCCACTTTGAACTTACTCATGACCCAAGGTTGTCACTCATTAGACATTTATTTAAGAGGTCACAAAGGAAAATGTTTCTTCTTTCTTGCTGACATTCCACTTGTGCTCTCATGTAGGAACATCCTTCCATCTCTTTCATAGCTGAAAGACCGTCATCATTCTGAAAGTTCCTTAACCATATAGTTCTTTCATTTCTTTGCCATAATTGCCTAGGCAAGTCGTGCACTTATTCTTTTAATGTAATGCATGCTTCATTGCATGACTTTTCCATGAAACTTCAGACTTGTGATCCTTAGATCTTGTGTCATGGTGATCTCAAAACCTTCAAAGTAAAAAGTTTCGGTAGGAGAGGTCCACTTTGTCATCAATATATACATTGTCATCTAACAAATTTCAAATAACAATATTCTAGAATCTTGCCAAAGTGCACCCCTAGCAATAGCTACTTCTAGTAGTTGCTCATCCAGTCATACTAATAGAGAACTGACATAATGCTGACAATGCCCAAGAAATTTCACATGAAATACATTACTAGAGAAGAAAGTCTCACATTTGTCAATAACATGGTAGTCACTATCGAATGTACAAAGTAAACCCCAACTTCGCATTAAATCTTTGTCTATAAACGTATACAATAAATAGCTGCACAATGGTTTAGCATATATAAAGTAGTTTGCCGGCCACCTTAAACCAACTTAAATTATATCATTGTTTAATTTGCAAAAATTGTTTTGTGAAGTAAATGTTTAGCAATTTCTTACATTGCAAACACCCTCTATCTGAACTTTTTTTTTTAAACCTTGTAACAACAAAACTCATAGGCTATCATAAACATCACATGATGATAACATTGATTACGAAACATTGTCAAACTAAGAGCTAAATAACTTTTTTGATAACTTTGGTGCTCGATCTTCACATCTTTTCCTTTTATTGTTCATTTCAATCTACCATACAACATATGTGAACACAATAGAAGCAAACAATTGAGTGATCTAGTGGAACATTGTTCGTATAGTTATCATTAAATCCTTGTATATAGTTGTTGCGTAATTACTCAATATCATAAATGATTTCTATATAACATCAATAATATTACATGAGAACTTACCACCCCTCTTCAGATCTATCCTGATCCTCACATATCCCAACAACTTCCCCTTCTTTGCTTTGTTCACTTATCTCTCCCCACAACTCCCTTATCAGCAACGGTCCCTTCTTCTCACTTATTTTGTCCATGCAAAGATCTCTTCTCTCTTCTCTTCCTAGCTCCATCCTTTCTTCTCTCCCCACATCTCTCACTTTTTTGTGCCTCTCATTGAACTCTCTCTTTGTAATTATTTAATCATTTGCTATGGTCCCCCTTTCTTTCTTCTATGCTCCATCCTCTTCTTCTCTACCTCCAACGCCCACTTAGTTGTTATTTTGTTCTCAACTCTCATTAATTTCTTCATTCTTCTTTTCTTCAACCCTCTTTTCTTCAGTGTTTGCCATTAGGTGTTCTTTAAAATACTCAACATGTATCACTTGGAGGAAGAAGATTGCAACCTAGTAAGGGCACTCTTGATTGTTGCAATGCTGAATCTACACAATACAACGATATACATATCACACATAATATGTACTATGAGCAACGTTAGATCATTACATACAACAACACCCTCTCGAAATGGTTTACTTTTACACATGTTATTGGCAGTTTAATACTAGCAATTACAATAAATGCGACTAACTTTTGGCACAGAACTATACAACAGTACATGTGCTAATTGAGCAATTACTATGCAATGATAGCAGTTTGGTACAATTTGCGTTTACCAAACTCATATCTAAATCAAGCTGTGTTCTTTGTCTGATATAGTCAAATATTTATATAATGAAACAATAAAACCAAAAGATTACGTGAAAAAAAAAGTAACCCACCAAAAGATGGAGACCAAATGAGTTGGAACGGGGAGATGTGCCTAGGTAGCGAAGGTTTCTCGTAGCAGCTGACAACACCGAACACCCAAACAATGGGGATTGTTCGGGGCACCCTCACAACAGTGAATATTTGAGTTATTTAGTAAAAAATAAGGGGTTGGATGAGGGTTGATATGAACTATTGGCTTTTTGACTCGGTGCAGAGGGTGACAGGACATTAATGTCTTCTTCACGCTAATTGATAATGGGCATTTACCTATTCCAAACCCTCAATTGGCCTGTTCCGATTCAAGTAGGAGTGATGGTACTTGACTGAAAAAACTACAGCTACTGCTCGACTCGATTAATTTGTTTCTGTTAAATTGTCTCGTTTCTTTTAACTTGTTAAGTCATTTAACTAATTCAACTATGATGCATGGGTTTTACGTAATCAAAACGAGTCGAGTCCAAATGAGTCCAGTTCTTACAACTCAAACTCGACTCATTAACATTTTAAATATACATTAACCTCGAGCTTGAGTCGAGTTTTTTGAGTGAATTTTAGTTAAACCTGAGTTGGCTGGACTGAATGTACAAGCCTACTCAACCTGCAGGTTAAGTAAGCGCATGTCTTAGAAACAAGAAAAACTTGACCTATCCCTTCTTTGTGGAGGAAGCGTGGAGAAAATGGCTTCTTACTTGTCGGCGGCACATTTTATCATGTGTAGCCTGGAAAACTCGCTTTTGAAATAACTTTATTTTGAATTCGACCGATATTTCCGATTTTTTAATGCAGTTCATATTTTTTTATATGACATAATTAATTATAACTATCCACATAAGCTTTTACCAACGCTATCTGATTTTTTCTAATTTTTTGTTAATTATTTAATAACCTTTTAACTATTAGTTGCACAATTTTTTTTGTGAGCTTTCTTCTTACCAACTTCTAGCATTCAGCCTCCTGCCTTCCGTACCGTTTCCCGTGATTCATTTTGGTCAAAAATTGCGAACTTATAGTTGGAAAAGAAAGATGCGTATATAGATATATAAGCCAACGCGACTTCTTCCAACTCACGATCTTTCTTTTCCTGAGTTTTGTTGCTGAATTTTCAGGTGGAACTTATTTATTGAAGGGTTTCTCGTTGTTTCCTTTTCCCGTCCATCTTAGATTCATTTTCCCTCATTTATTTTTCTCTGCGGATATGAAAAATTCGTAAACCGCAGAACCTCCCGGATCACGCCATCGTGTTTTCATTAGATTGTTCTGCGATTTCGACGTTGCTTGCCTTTTCTTGGATTTATGGAGATTACTCGTCCATTTTTTCCCGGCAAATTCTCAAGACTATCTGTTGGAATTACAGGTTTTATTTTTTGACAATCTTTTCTGTTTTGGTTCTCAGCAAGCCTTCTTTCGAGAATAGTTTTCTGGGTCTGATTTTGCTTTATATTATTGTATTAGGAGGTTTAGATATTGGTGACATTGCGTAGTTTTTAAAATTGATAATTCGGCGCCCGTGTTGAGATTGGGGAGATTCCTCCGGTAGCAATTCTTGTTGGAAATTGGATTCTGTGGATTCAGTTGTCTTTCGCATTAAAGAAACCTGTAAGAAGCGTAACTATGTTCTGAATTCTCCGTTCTGGTGCAAAATGCTCCTCATCGTCGGGCGATCTCATATCGAGTAGGCGAATCGCAGTTCTACATCGTTACTTTGTCATTTTGATAGTCCTCACGATTTTATTTTTGTTGTTTCTGTAATTACGGCTGTTTCTCAACTTGCTCGCTTGATCTGAAGTTAGGTTGATATTCTCATATTTAGTCTCGTAGCGGTTTGTGGATTTTGCTTCCTAATTGAATTGACACCCCCACGATTTTGCTTTTTTATCAAAAATGCATTTTCTTCATGTTTTTGTTGTTTTGCTGGTTTAATATACAGGCGTTAAGTCTGTGAATTGGTCGAACTGCCTGAGTTCTATGTCTACGACACACTTGCTTGTTTTTGCATAGGAATTTCTTTACCGCTGATTCTTGGTTTGTGTTAGGTGAAGCCGGAGAACTGTTTTATGATTGAAGTTTCCGTAACAAAACCATGAGCCGTCGAAAGGCCTCTCCAGGTAAATATAAGGCTAGAAGCTTTGCATGGTTGCCTTTGGTTTCCCTTCCATCCAGGAATTTGAATTTAAAATGCAGTATTGTTCTGATTGCTTGAAACTCTGTGATGTATGGCTGTTTTCTTTACTCCAGTCGAATAAAAATATCTGCTAAACAAATATGACCTGTCAAACTCTGAGATGCTGGTTAGATTATGAAGGACAAATTTTATGCAGGAAATGGTAGTCAGTTTTATTTGATACACAGTTTTGCCTGAACGTACTTGCTATTATTTATGGAATTTCCATACCTTTTTGACTGCTAAAATTAGAAAATTGAAGTTAGAACATGCATTTGAAGTGAAAATTTTAAATGCAATTGCATTATCGTTTAATTTAGTCCAAAGATGCTGGTTTCTCAATTTCTCATGGAAAAAATGGGGCATCAAGTTATAACTTGTAATCATTTCAGAAAAATGCATGAAACTGATCTTTTGCTTATCTATTTATTGCTTTTGAAAAGTTCAATAATGCAAAGTTTGTAGCTCTTCTTTTATCCAACTCTCAAACAAACGATAGACAATCCTCAGTTAGGTAACTTTGTGGTGAAAAAGAGGAAAATAGCCTTCTTTTAATTTTTTATAAATGTGGAGGAGAGTTTTCTTATATTTTTTCATAACAGCAGGCTAATTCCATAAAGGTGGGTGGTTAAGAATGCAAATAGGTAGGAATTGAGACAGCCAATCAGAGTACTCTTCTCACACAAATATGCAAGAGAGAGAGAGGGGGGTGGTAATAAAAGGAAGATAGAAAGAGAGAGAATACAAATTTTAGACCTAGTACGATGTAATGCCCTTTCCCTGCAATATTCTTTTTTTTTTCAATGGTTAAATCCTTTACATTTATTCGTCACAGTTCATTTATGATACCTAGGGTTGTCATAGCTCAAAGTGCATACATGTTTTCTACAAGGAGAAATTAAACAATTCACAAAAAACATGCTTGACTTTTGAAGGAACAACAAATCCTGCAATGCTTACATTTTTTATCTGCTTGAGTTCAAGCACATATTGCTGAAATGGGTGGTTAAATCAGAATTTTTTGAAATAAAACATGCTTCTGTTATTTCACTAAAAGTTGCATGAATTTTTCTAAAATATTCAAAAATCGTCATCAAGGCATCTAAAAGTACGACATATGATCCTAGTTGGAAGGTAGACATGATTAGGTGTCAAAATTTTATGTTCTAAAGCACACCTATTTTCTTCCCCAACAAAACGTTCCATAAACAGTATGATTTGTTGACTTAATGTTAGGAAAAACATGATTAGGTACCCTAGAAGTGAAGCAATTCTTCTGCTGCACTTCTTATAATGTTTTTTGAAAGCAAAATGGCAGAAGGTTCCACTTTCTTGGCTCATATTCAAAGTTTCAAATAAGAGAGAGAGAGAGAGTATGTGGTAGGTATTCCACAGTTTATGTAAATCAGAGCACGCCCAATGGAAAATAATGAAGAAATCTGTCACTTAAGGTGCTAAAAATGTTCACCAAAAACACAAACACGAGGAACACTAAAAAAAAAACTGCATATATTGATCAATTGAAAGTACTTGAAACCAGGCTCTAAAGCCCACACATAATGTGGAAGAGAGCAGTCACTTAAGGTGCTAACCATTTTCACCTAAAACCAAACACAGGGAGCACTCAATCTAGACAAAAACTGAATATATTGATCAATAGAAAGAACTCATAAACGAGGCTCTAAATCCCACACATGACATGGAAGAAACCAGTCGCTTATGGTGGTAACAATGTTCACCAAAAACAGGGAACACTCAAACTAGACAAAAAACTGAATATATTGATAAAGAGGAAGCACTTAGAAACCAGGCCCTAAAGCCCACACATAACATGGGACATCAGTAAAGAGAGTAGCAAGTCAGTGGCTAGAAATTAACTGTTGAGGCTAGCCATGGCTAGCCAAATACAGCTAGCAGATACAAAAAAGAAGAAAAACTTAAAAATAAAATACATAGAAGAGAACAAAAATACATATTACAAAACCTACTATATACATTATGTATACATATAGTTATATATACAAATAATATGTCAAACATTCAAATATTCTGACATATGATAATATATACAGATATATATAAATTCACTCACGAGAAGTCTAACATAGGATCTAGGAGTTTATACCCCAGACAAATGTGGACAGCAAAAGCTCATCAAAACATGTTTTTTGACTTAATACAAACACAACAGATGTGCACATTATTGAATGCCTTTTACCAATCCTACTTTAGTTTGAGTCAGTTTTACAAAAAATAACTTGATTTTTCATCATCAAGTTTTTGGTATTATATGAGCTCATGCCTTTCTTTTGCTTGCTTGAGAAACATATCGAAGCATGATGATTGACAAGCTTTTGTATTTCTTTATAAGATCATATCTGCAAAGTTAGGTTATGCGAAGCAGCATGGAGAACTACATAAAAAGTTTGTGGATTTCTCTGTGGTCTATCAGTCTATCTCTCTCTCTCTTTCTCTCTATGTGTGTGTGTGTGTATATATATATAAGCTTATGTAAGCTAGAATTTTGTGTACTAGGAGATGAGACGACCATGAGCATCATTGTAGGTCATTCAATTAGCGGGATTAACCAATTTACAAGTTGCCAAATATAAAATGGTGGACGATAACTGGCACCTTGACTTCAAAAAATTGCTTTAATGATTGACAACTTATGTCGCACAAGATCAGAGTGATTGGATGTTATAGTTGATACTCATAGTCCTCAGATTTCCAAGTCTATGTCATTTTGGATCTCTCTTTCTGCCATGTACACATGTAAATACACACATATAAGAAACTTCAAGGAAAATTAATGTCAAAAATTACTAGAGATCTCTCTCTGTCTCCTCTCTTCTGTCTTTTTGCTCTGGATTTCCTTTTTCTTTCCTCTTTCATGACCTAGATTTTAATGCCTTTTTTAGAAAAGTGTTCTTCTTTTTCTTTATTTGTTTGTTGACCCACTAGGTTTCCATGAGCAGGGTTTTCAGAAAGTTTGAGTTCTTTTAAGCTATTGTATGTGCCTTATTATGATTCAAGCTTATTTTGATGAGATGTATATTATGACAATTACCACAAAAGGAAAAAACAGAGGGAGGGAGAGAGTCAACAAGATCATTTCGGGTCATTTAATTACCTTAGAACTTAGATCCAAGGTGATCTGAGATTTTTGAGATCTTAGATTCCAAGATATGAAATCCTTTGTTGAAAGATGCATATTTTGCATTTTAAAATTGTAAGTCTTGCATCTTAAAATCTGTAGTTTTCAAGTCAGACCCGCTCTTCTAACTTGGAATCCATGGATCTCAAATCTGCAATTGCTTGAACCATAATTTAAGTGGGTCACATATGTTGAAATAAGAATGTTTATGTTTCTAGGTGGTTCTTTGTAATATTAAAGAGTTATAAGATCTCTTTAATATTTTCTTTATTTTAGATTGATGTAATCTGTAAATCTTCTTTCTACCCTAATCTCTTTATAATAGAGATTAGGGTTAGTGAATTAAACGTGTTCTTTTCTTCTCAACTCTCACGTCTTCAGCCCTCTCTCTCTCTCTCCACGTTTCAAGGCTGCAACATGGTATCAGAGCGGGACGTGACTGGCGACGCAACTTGAACAGCCAGCATAGGCTGCAGACGTCCGTGAATCTGGCGACGTGACGTGAACAGCCGGCGACCCTCCTTCTCCTTCTCAGGCTATCTCTTCCACCGTCTTGTTCTCCTTCCTCTTCTTCCGTCTCTTCCTTCTTCTCTTCTCATCTGTTCTAGTTGACTGATTTTCAGCAACGGAACTAGGTGGAGGAGTCTATTCACGCTAGGAAGTATGCGTGAATAGACTCCAGTCGTCTGGACTCTTATGGGTTGATGTGGTCTATGATCAAGGCAGCCAAGTGGAGGACTGCTCTTTATGATTTTTTTGTGGCAGTTTACGTTGACTACATTTATCTGATGTCGTTATCCATGATGTGTGAAAATTAATGTGTGGTACAGCTGCGTTAGATACATAAATAGACAAGTTGTTGGTTGGTTAAGACTGGATTTGCTTGTTTCCTGCTGAGATCGTGAGGAGGAGCTGCCCTGCCCTGTTTTGAAACAGCCTGTGACAGGCGACAGTCCAGCTCCTTGCCTTGACAATGAGTGGACCTTAGGGTGGGCATTTGCTCCCCATCTTTTGGGCGTCTGTAGATAATCATCCCAGCAAGCTTCAGTCCAAAATTCAGCTCGATCCGAGCTCTGGATGAATTTTGGCGGATTTTAGAAGATTCAGCCCTGTTCTGCCTTGAAGCTGCCTGCAACCAGTTTTTTTCAGATTGCTGTTTTTTGTTGGCCGTGGGTTGCTGTCAACAGTTGGACAGCGGTTTGCTTGCTCTTGTGCATCTAACGTGGCTGTGTGGGAAGTTTGGTCTTGCTGATCAGTCTCTTTTTCAATATATATATATAATTTCTCTTGCCTGTGGTGGTTGATCCCTTGTGGATAGATTTGCAATGGCTGAAAATCTCAGGACTGATTTTTCTCATGAGGTTAAACGTGGAGGAAACCCATTCTCTTATGGTTCTACGGTAAAGTTAGATGAATCTAACTATGAGATTTGGTCTCGTGTGTCTATGATGTCAGTGATTGGACATGAGAAGGAGCATGTTATAGAAGAAAATGAGCCTGTCGAAAAGAGTGGAAAATATGGTTCATGGAAGGAAGATAATAATATTGTCATGTCATGGATCATGAATAGTGTGCAACCACAAATAGCATCAACTATTGCATACTATACCTCGGCCAAACAAATGTGGGATTTCTTGAAACAAACTTACTCAAATGACAAGAATGTCAGCAAGATATTGCAGGTGGAGGAGGAATTACTTAATTTGCAACAGGGTGATCAAAGTCTTGCTCAGTACTTCGCTTCCCTCAAGTCCATCTATGAACGACTTAAAGCATTACGTCCCCCATGTCCAACATGTCATAAAACTCATGGTGAACAGTCTATGGTTGCGAAGTTTTTACAGGGTCTCTCCCCTGAATATGCTGTAGCAAAGACTCAGATGTTGACTGGAGCAGAAATCCCTGAACTAGCCGACGCGTACAACAGACTCAGTCGTCTTGCTGTGACCCTTTCTCAGCCCTCTAGTGACTTACAGGCTTCGGCCTTGGTAGCCTCAGGAGGTCGTGGACGCGGTTCATTCAGGGGGAGAGGCATTGGTCGTGGGTCAGGAGGAGGTAGGGGAAGATTTCAGTGCACCTATTGTGGTAAAATAGGACATTTAGAAGACAGATGTTGGGATAAACATGGTCGTCCTTCCGGTGCATCCCTAGGAAGAAATGTTGCATCTAAGCAGGGCAAGAATTCTTTACCATCTCATATTGGGTCTGTTCAGGCAGCTTCATCAGTTATAGATGGGTCTTTTTATCTCCTTCTCACTCTGAGACAGTGACAGTGAGTATCAACAAGTCTGAGTATGAGGACTTCCTAACACTCAGATCTTCCCAGCCGTCAGCCTCTACAGTCATGATAGACAGTGTTATGTCTGTTGATAGTGTCCCACATGATACATGTACTACTTGGATTATTGATTCCGGAGCATCGAGCCACTTTTTTAGTAAACCTTCTATGTTTATTGTGCTACACATATTGCCTCAGGCACGTCATGTGAAACTTGCAGATGGTAGATGGTCACCTATTCTGGGTTATGGTGATATCAAGATTTCTCAGTCTATGACTATTCCTAATGTGTTATATGCTCCTAAGTTCCCAACAAATTTGTTATCAGTTGGACAATTGATTAATGACTTACACTGTCGTGTTACATTTGATTATGGTTTATGTTCATTTCAGGACTTGCAAACTGGGAAGACGATTGGTGGAGACTATGAGAAAGGGGGCATCTACTTCCTGTCGGATCCAGTGGGTATTGCAGCATCATCGATCACCTCACCGTCCTCCTCTTTCTAGTGGCATCTCAGACTTGGTCATCCATCTGTCTCCAAGCTTCGTCACCTTCTTCCTCAGCTTTGAATACCAGAGTCGTTCCAGTGTGAAGCCTGTCAACTTGGCAAACACACCCGTAGCCACTATTCATCGAGTCTTTGTCCGTCCAGTTGTGGACTATTTGATCTTCTTCATGTTGATGTGTGGGGTCCTAGCAGAGTTGCTAGTAGGTTAAGATTTCAGTATTTTCTTGTCATTGTTGATGATTATTCTCGAGTCACTTGGGTCTTCCTTTTGAAGGAAAGGTCTGAAGTAGTATGTATTCTCAAAAATCTTATTATTGAAATAAAGACCCAGTTTGGTATTCTTGTTAAAAACATTCGCACTGATAACGCCCTTGAGTTCAAAGCCTCAACCTTAATGAAGTTTTACTCCGATAATGGCATTTCTCCTCAGTTTACTTGTCCCCATACCTCCCAACAAAATGGAGTAGTTGAACGTAAACATCACAAACTCCTAAATGTGACTCATTCCCTAATGCTTCATACCAAGTTACCTGCATCTTTTTGGGAAGATGCCATCCTCACGGCCTGTTACTTAACCAACCGTTTACCCTCATCCTCTATTGACAACAAGGTTCCCATTAAACTTGTGCATCCACAACGACCTTTATTTCCAGTGGCTCCCAAAGTACTTGGTTGCACATGCTTCGTTCACATACTTGGACCCACACGTGATAAATTGGGAGCCCAAGCCATTAAGTGTATCTTTATAGGCTACTCCAGAAACCATAAGGGCTACAAATGCTTTGATCCCTTAACTCAAAAGGAGAATATCAGTGCGGATGTCACATTCTTTGAGTCTCATCCTTATTATAGCTCCTCTTCCATCCTTCCTGAGATGCCACCATCACCAGACCCACTACCTATTCCTCCTATTCCTTTGGAGTCGTTTCCTTCTGAATCTTCTTCTACTGTAGTGTCCAAGTTTCGTGATCCTCCGCTGGTCTACACACGTCGACATGACCCTTCTCATAATCCTTCGCCAATGGTTTCTAAGGAGGTAAGTACATCTGAAGTGTATAGTCCTAGTCATTCTGATCCTGTCAAGACTTACGTATTGCTCTTCGCAATGGCAGGCGACAATGTACTTTACATCCTATATCTCATTTTGTGTCTACTGATGATGTTGGTAAAAATATGCAACCGTTCATTCAAGCTTTGGCTGCTCATACAGTTCCTACGTGTCACCAGCAGGCTTTATTAGACACGCAATGGAGACGGGTTATGCAAGATGAGATGGATGCCTTAGTGCAGAGAGGCACTTGGGAACTTGTTGATCCTCCTCCTCATTGTGATATTGTTGGCTCAAAGTGGGTATTCACAGTGAAATATAATTCTGATGGTTCTATGGAACGATACAAAACTCGGTTGGTTGCTAAGGGCTACACGCAGACCTACGGTGTGGATTTCTTTGAGACCTTCTCTCTAGTTGCTCGGTTGGGAACCATTCGTCTTATCATTTCTGTGGCTGTCCACCATGACTGGCACATGTATCAACTGGATGTCAAAAACGCTTTTTTGTACGGTGATCTCGATGAGACTGTCTATATGCAACAACCACCAGGATTTGAACGACAGGGGGAGTGTGGCAAAGTGTGCAAGCTGAAGAAAGCTATTTATGGATTCAAGCAGAGTCCTCGTGCGTGGTTTCACAAGTTTTTCGAGGTAGTCTCAAAGTGTGGCTTTGTGAGATCTCCTCTTGATCATTCTCTGTTTATCAAGAAGACTTCCAGAGGTATAACCGTTCTCGTGGTTTATGTTGATGATATTATCCTAACAAGTGACTCTGATCAATAAATTTCTGATGCAAAACTGTTTCTTCAAAAACACTTTGTGACGAAAGATCTTGGTCCACTTCGATACTTCTTGGGAATAGAAGTCCCTCGCAATAGGGAGGGTGTTGTTCTCTCTCAACGGAAGTATGTTCTTGATTTATTGCAGGACACAGGGATGCTAGCAGCTAAACCGGCTAATTTGCCTATGAATTCACGTATACACCTTCATGATGACCAAACAGAATTAGTGGATTCTAGATCTTATAGATCCCTTATTGGAAAACTACTTTATGTTACTGTGACAAGACCAGACCTTAGTTTTGCAGTGGGGAAGCTAAGTCAATTTATGGAAAAACCAAGGAAAGTTCATTGGGATGCTGCTTTGATGGTGGTTAAATATCTGAAATCGTCTCCTGGCAAAGGCCTTTTGTTCACAAAAGGCAAGACTCTGGAAGTGGAAGCCTATAGTGATGTTGACTATGCTGGCTCAGTCGAGGACAGAAAATCTACCACAGGATTTTGTGTATTTGTGGGAGGCAACCTCATATCATAGAGAAGTAAAAAACAAGGCGTGGTGTCAAGATCTAGTGCAAAATCTGAATATAGAGCTATGACTCAAACTGCAACAGAAATGACTTGGGTTAGATTCATGCTATCTAGCCTAAGTGTGTCGATTCCACTTCCCATGAAGATGTATTGTGACAATCGTGCAACCACATACATTGCTAATAATCCAGTTTTCCATGAGAGAACTAAACATATTGAGGTTGACTGTCATTGCATTCGGGATCTCGTTCAAGGAGGAACCATTGCCACTATTGATGTCCCTTCAGAAGACCAAGCTGCAGATGTCTTCACCAAAGCTCTACCTATTGGTGATTTCTCTAAATGTTGTGACAAGCTGAGCATGTTTAATATGTATGCTCCAGCTTGAGGGGGAGTGTTGAAATAAGAATGTTTATGTTTCTAGGTGGTTCTTTGTAATATTAAAGAGTTATAAGATCTCTTTAATATTTTCTTTATTTTAGATTGATGTAATCTGTAAATCTTCTTTCTACCCTAATCTCTTTATAATAGAGATTAGGGTTAGTGAATTAAACGTGTTCTTTTCTTCTCAACTCTCACGTCTTCAGCCCTCTCTCTCTCTCTCCACGTTTCAAGGCTGCAACAACATATAAGATTAGACCCTCTGATCTAAGATTTGAGTGGTCTGATGCCCACTTTGAGAGAAACAATTGCTCTTGCATACAAAAGTTGATTAGATGTATGGATGAAGATAAGATGCATCATAGGTAGTAAAATATCCCTCCATAATTAACATTTACTTTCTTCGTCTTTTATGATGCTTGTTTCCTGATGACCAAACAATTGGAATTTTCTTAGAACCACTTTTTTTTTATGGCTATTTTTTATTTCATTATCAGTATTTTCCAGAATTGTCTCCTTGATTATTCTTGGGATGTGGATATTAGTGAATTGATACCGGCAAGATCCAGCCAGATGATGTCTGCTGGCTTTAACTAATTCAAACTAAGTTCTTTTTGAAATACAAATACTATTCATGAATTACTTCAAGTGCTCTTTTAGCATTCATCAAGATGACCAAATGGACATGCAATTGATCCGAGTTTGACCTGTTGAGATGTCCAGCAACACTTGCTCATTATTTATGCAATCGAAATAAATGAACCCTTGTATCTCGCCCCTATAAGGATATTTCTTAGCTTCTTTGAAGACAAGCTTAAAACCTTGGTAAAAAGGAATGATAAGATATGTTGCGTGATGCCAGAAGGGAGAAGAGAAGAGGTCAAGAAAGAGGGAGAGAAACTCTATTCGAATAACATTAATGTGCCCTAATCTCATGTTAAATGAGAATTACTGTGAAACCAACAAATTACAAAATAAGTCCAAGACTAAACAATTATTAATAAAGACTATTAAATATTCAAAACACTACCTAACTTAAATATTATTCAACACGCCCCCTCAAGCTAGAGCATAGATGTTAATCATGCTCAGCTTGTCACAACATCTAGAAAACTCCACAGTATGCAAGACTTAAGTAAAAATATCAGTTGTTTGATCTTCTAAGGCTACATGTATGGTGGAGATGTTTCCCCCTTAAACCATATCACGAATGTAATGACAATCTACTTCAATATGCTTTGTCCTCTCATGAAATACAGGATTAATGAAAATGTAGGTGCAGCCCTATTATCATAAAACATTTTCATAGGTATAGAAGTAGAAATACCAACACTCTCAAGTAAGGTTCTAGACCAAGTCATTTCGGTAGTAATTTGAGCCATAACACAATATTCCTGTTAGATTTTGGATGTCGAAGTATAACGCACGTCTAGATTGAGCAAAGGAAAGATAAGAGAGAGAATATGAAAAGAAAAATGAGGAAGGGAGGTGAGTGTTTACATTCTCACACAACCCATTTATATAGTGATCCCTCTACACAATTTACAAGAATCTAGAATGAAACAATCACAATAATCTAGAGCCTAGAGTGAAGCAACACAATAATCTAGAGCCTAGAGTGAAGCAACACATTATTCTAGAGCCTAGTGTGAAGCAACACATTAATCTAGAGCCTAGAGTGAAGCAACACATTAATCTAGAGTCTAGAATAAAACAATTACAGAAATTACAATCATAACCCTGCTTAGATAAATGCGCTCAGACATGGTTGGACGTGTTGGATCTGGATCAGATTAGATCCAACATCTTATCATCCTCCCTCAAGTTGTATATGGTTTTGCACCATGTACAACTTGCTTTTTAGAAACCAGAATCGTTGCTTCGTTAGTCCTTTTGTAAATAAGTCTGCAACTTGTTCATTTGTATGAACATAAATAGGCTGAATCTCCTTGTCTTCCACCTTTTGTCTAATAAAGTGTTGATCAATCTCAATGTGCTTTGTTCGACCATGTTGTATGAGATTAAAGACAATGTTAATAGCGCTTTGATTATCGCACATTAACATTGACGTTTTAATCTTTTCTCCAATGTCTTCTAGCAAATGTCTAACCCATGTGACTTCAGCAGCACCTGCAGCCATGCATCTGTATTCTGCTTCAGTGCTGGATCTTGCCACTACCTTTTGCTTTCGACAACTCCAAGACACAAGATTACGTCCAATGAAAATACAAAAACCAGAAATGGACTTTCTTTGATCGGGATCTCCAGCCCAATCTGCATTTGTGAATGTTACAAGTTGATGTCCAGCAGTTATATTTTCACTCTTACCATAAACTAAGCCATCTCCTGTTGTCCCCTTTAGATATCTTAATATTATTTTGACAGCATCTATGTGAGTATCTCTAGGTGTATGCATAAATTGAGATACTTGATTCACAACATATATAATATCAGGTCTAGTGAATGTAAGATATTGAAGTGCCCCAACAATACTTCGATATTGTGTAGGATCTTCATATAACTCTCCATCCTGAGCACTTAGTCTTTGATTTAGAACACTAGGAGTTCCAACAGGCTTACAATCAGACATACCTGTCTTTTTCAGTAGATCCAACGTGTATTTCTGTTGTGTCAATGTGAGGCGATCATTGTGTCTATCAATCTCTACTCCAAGAAAGAATCATAAATCACCAAGCTCTTTCATTTTGAAGTTTTGCATCATCAAAACTTTAACTTCTTCTATGTGTTTTTCTGAATTGCATGTGATAACAATATCATCAACATATATAATATGTAAAGTAAAAATGTTTTCCTTTCGATAGATGAAAAGAGAGTGATCTAAAGGACATCTCCGAAAACCACATTCTTGAATCTTGCAAGAGAAACTGTCAAACCACGAGCGTGAGGCCTGTTTGAGTCCATAAATATATTTTCTTAGTTTACAAACCCATGCATGAGGATCTCCTTTCGTATATCCTGGAGGTTGTTCTATATATACTTCCTCCCTCAAATCACCATGAAGAAAAGCATTCTTCACGTCCATTTGATGTAGTTTCCATCCATGTTCAACTGCCAATGATATAATCACACGGATTGTTTCTATTTTGATCACAGGGCTGAATGTTTCATCATAATCTTCTCCATATTGTTGTGTGAAGCCTCGTGCCACCAATCTTGCCTTGTATCTTTCTACACTGCCATCATGTTTATATTTAATTTTATAAATCCATTTCGAACCTACTACATTCTTTTCTTTGGGTCTAGGAATAACTTTCCATGTCCCACATTCATGCAATGCATCTATTTCTTCATTCATTGTCTTGATCCAATGCAACGACTTGGATGCTTCCTCAAAAGAAGTAGGTTCATCTCGTTTTATAACTTGAGACATAAAGAGCTGAAAATCTAAGGAGAGATTATCATACCTTACCCATCTATGAATGGGGTGTCGCACTCGCACAGATCTTCTAACAGGCTGATCATAGATTTCAACGTGGGAAGAGGTCGGATTGCCATCTCTCCTTCTTTTCTGACGAGTGTAAACCTGTCCTGAAAATCGACATGAAGCATTGTTTTCTCCTTCTTTCATAGCTGGAACAAGTTCTTTGTTTCCTTCTGTTTGTGTGATATGTGAAGATGATGCTTTCTCATCTTGTGGATGTGATTCTAGACTGCCTCCTGCAAATGACTCAACACTTACCCAAGGATCATATGATTCCACGGTTTGAGAATTCTCCGTAGAAATGTTAAATTGTGTTCATCAAACACAACATTTCTTGATACTTTGATGCGTCTGGTTGTAGGGTCATAACATCTGAAACCTTTGTATTCATCTGCATAGCCAACGAACCTGCACTGCATTGCTTTGCTTTGAAATTTATTTCTCAATGACGAGTCAATGTGAACATAGCACACACATCCAAAAACCCTTAAATCATTGTAGTTTGAATTTCGACCAAAAAGAGTGAAGTAAGAAGATTTTGAATCCAAAACTGTAATGGGCAGACGATTTATTATATGCACAACAGTGTGAAAAGCCTCCGTCCATAGAGTAATAGGAGTATTACTATCATGCATCATACTCATACCACTTTCCACAATGTGACGACGTTTTCGTTCAACTACATCATTTTGTTGTGGGGTGTATGGGCATGAAATCTGTCGAGTTATCCCATTTTATCGTAAAAAGTTAATAAAGTCATGTGAAGAATATTCTCCCCCACCATCACAATGGAAATGCACAACTTTAGACGAGATCTGTGTTTGGATCATGACATGAAGTTCTCGCAAGATACGAAACACTTCTGATTTTTGTTTCATAAAGTAAATCCAAGTATATTGAGAATAAGAATTGTTAGAATACAGTGTTATAGGGAACCGGGTCCATATATGGACCCGGACCCATGGACGCGAGAACCGAGGACGGGCTCGGTTCCCTAGGCGGGCCTCTCTTCCTCCCTCTATATAACTCTCACTTATTGTGATTGTTGATTAAGTGAATGAAGTTTTTTCTCTCTCCTAGGGTTGCGGTTTTGCCCCTAGGTTAGAGCTTCCCCTTGGTTTTTCACCTCTTTTTGAGGTTTTTCACGTAAACTTTGTGTTGGCTCTTCTTTCTCTCCTTTCGCTGTGAGTTTCTACATGGTATCAGAGCCATAATAGTGCTGTTGGCGTCTTTGTTCGTTTGTGATTTAGGGTTTTTTCTTGGAACCCTAAGTCTTCGCCGCCGCCGCCCACCTACGCATCCCGCCGACGCAGCCTGACGCCGGCCGCTGCTGTGGGCCCCCGCCGTCGCCAGGATCGCGTCGTCACCCGGATCGCCTGGATCGCCGTCGTCGCCCGGCTCGCCGTCGTCGCCCGGCTCGCCGTCGTTGTGCAGATCGCCGTCGGCTGCCCCGCCGTCGCCAGGTCTTCCGTTGCCAGGACCGTCGTCGCCTGACCGCCGTCGCCGCCTGACCTGTTCCTGCCGACGCAGCCTGTCCCTGCCCTGTGTTTTTTCTGGTATTCTCTCGTTGTTGAACTTCTTTTGTGGTCGTTATGGCCGAAGAAATGACCCCCAAGACCGATGTTAACTTTGACACAGGCAGCAATACCAAGAGCGAAAATGTGCCTGTTCAAGTCACTTCTATTCGGCTGAACAAAGACAATTATCTCTCTTGGTCTGCTGCACTTGAAATTGGGATCACGAGTCGCGGTCGTCTGCCCTATATCACTGGGGAGAAACCTGCGCCTAGTAAAACTGAACTTGGATGGACGACTTGGGCATTGGAAGATAGTCAGGTTAAGGTTTGGATTATTAGTTCTGTTTCTGCTGATATTCAGCCCCTTATTTTGCGAAAGTTGACTGCATATGACATGTGGACTGTGCTTGCGAGGATGTATGGCCGTAAAAAGAGAGTCCTGCGTACATATTAGATTAAACGCAGCATCTACTCTCTTAAACAGGGTGACTTGTCTGTGGCATCTTTCTATGCAGCCCTGAAGACTAAATGGGAGGAACTGGATTATCATATGAATGATGACTGGAAGTGCGGTTCTGATCATGTATTGGCAGAAAGAGTGGATGGACCGTACGTTTATTTTTCTGGGAGGTCTGCATGATGAGTTTGAATCCATTAGGAGTCAAATTCTCAATTGTGATGAGATCCCTGGAATTGAGGACGTGTATGCCCGGGTGGAATCTGAGGAACAACGCCGTCAAGTGATGCATATTGACTCTAATCATGGTAGTTCTCCCTCTGCGTTTGTTATCCGTGCTCCAGGGTTTGGGCAGCGTACTACTCGGCGTGTAGTCATTGTAACAAGTTGGGCCACTCTGTTGATTTTTTTTTGGATCTTCATCCTGAGAAGAGGCTCACCCGTGGTCGTCCTCCCTCTGGTAGGAGGGGTCCTCCTATGCCTGACACTAGCTCTCCCGGTGCTGAAAAACCGAAGCTTTCCGCTGACCAAATCAAGGAGTTACAAGCTTACATCAGCCGATTATCTACTGTGAAGGAGGAAGCCTCCAGGTCTGAGGGAGCTCAGTTAGCCCAAGCTCTTGTTGCCACTAGTGATCAAGGTAATTCCTTACTTGGAGATTGGGTAGTGGACAGTGGAGCCACTCATCATATGACAGGGAACCCTAAGATGTTTCAAGAGTACAAATTGTCTTCAGGGCAGCAACGTGTTTCTATGGCTGATGGGTCCTCGATCTCTGTGGCTGGAAAAGGGAGTTTGTCCTTATTAAATAAATATCTTCTGCATAATGCTCTTTATATTCTCAATATTCCTTCCAACAGCCACAATGTACTGATCACAGGGACACACGCACTGCAAGGAAATCGCACTCGTTCTTGGACTCCTCAGGTAGGAATGGGAAGAGGGATTCTCCCAACACCGGCAAGCGTGAATGCTACCTCTGCCACATCTAGAAGAATTCCGACGTGCTTCTATTGCAACAAGAAGGGGCATGTAAAATCAGAATGTTGGCACAATCCTCAGAACAAGAATAGTCAAGTCAGGCGTGAAAACAAGACAGCAGCTTCAACCTCGTCTGGATCAAATCTGACTTCAAAGGTTTCAGCAGACGTGCAGCAACTTCTAATGACAGCCTTATCTAAACTTAACTTGAAGCAAAATGAGCAAGGAGAGTGGTATGTGGACTCTGGCGCAGCAGCCCACGTTACTGGTGACACAGGTAATCTCTCTAGTGTTTTCCCTTATTTAGATCAAGGCTCAGTAGTCACGGGAGATGGTTCCCATCACACAATGTCGCACATTGGCAATGCACAAATATCCATGGGCTCTTTTTCTATTCCATTAAAGAATGTCCTTGTTGTTCCAAGTGTCAAGAAAAATATTATCTCAGTGTCCAAACTTATTGATGATACTCACTCCTCTGTTGAATTCACACCGTCTTCTGTTTATGTCAAGGATGCTCAAACCAGGAAGACATTCGCTGAGGGCACTCGCAAAGGAGATATGTATGTCCTTGAAGAAGCTCCAAAGCTGTCCAAACCTCACCCTCCAAATTCATGTTCTCCAAGTCATAATGAAGTCAATGTCGCAGAGTATAATAAGCCATCCATTTGGCATGGTCGGTTAGCTCATTGTAGTCAGTCTTTTGTTCGAAGTCTTGTTGCAAACGGGCTCTTAGATAAGTCCAGTCTAAGTTCAGTCAGTGAGTCCAGCATGTGCTCGAGTTGTCATATTTGTAAGAGCCATGCCCTTCCTTTTCAATCAATTAATAAAAGAGCTTCGAAGGCTTTTGACACTATATATTCGGATGTTTGGGGGCCTGCTCCAATTCCCTCTTCTTCTGGGAGTAGGTACTATGTCATTTTTATAGATTCATATTCCCGACATACTTGGATCCACTTCATGAAACACAAATCTGAAGTTTTCCGTTTGTTCATTCAATTCCATGCTTTGGTTCAGAATAAATACTCCAGTAATATTGTGCATTTTCAATGTGATGGTGGTGGTGAATTTATCTCTAATGATTTTACTGAGTACCTACTAGATAATGGGATCACTAGACAAATTTCATGCCCGCATACTCCTCAGCAAAACGGAATTGCTGAAAGGAAACATAGACATATTGTTGAAAGTGCCCTCAACATGATGCATGACACAGACTTACCCATGATATTGTGGACCGAGGCTTTTCATACGGCTGTCCATGTTATAAATCGACTGCCATTGGCTTTGCTTGATGGAAAATCACCATATTTTCTATTACAACAAGAGCAGCCACACTATGAGGAATTGCGTGTTTTTGGATGTGTTTGCTATGTGCATGTTGATGTTTCTCTACGAAACAAGTTTCAAGATCGTGCTATTTTGTGCAGATTTATAGGGTATGCAGAAAATTACAAGGGTTATAGATGTTACAACCCTAAAACTTGGCGTGTTCATTTCACGGCATGTTGTTTTTGATGAAAGCAGGTTACAAGATCCCAAGGTTACTTGTATGACACTCAAGGATAAAAATGAAGTTTATGACACTTGGCTACATGCTGAAATCTTAAAAAAAGGGGCAGAACTTTTGACTGAGCACAAGGAGCAAGGTGTTAATGACCCTGAGACACTTGTGAGTAGTTCCTTGGACAGCATGCCCTCATCTTCTCAACCCAATGATCCACCTATACATAGTCGGTTCTCAGGCCTGGTGTACTCTAGGCGATCAGCTCTTATTGCAGTCCCACGTCAATCACAACGTGTGCGACATCCCATTGATCGATGGGTGAGTTATAACAACTTTTCTTTAGATTTTCAGTTGTTTATGACAGAAGTGAGCAAAAAGGTGGAACCAAAATCCTATCACCATGCGAGTAAGGAAAAATGTTGGGTTGAAGCTATGAATGAAGAAATGGCAGTCTTGCATGAGTGTCAGACTTGGCAGATTGTCTCTTATCCAGATGATAAGAATGTTGTGGGCCCCAAATGGGTTTACAAACTGAAATATAAGCCAGATGGTAGCATTGATCGACATAAAACACGTCTTGTGGCTCGCGGTTTCACTCAGCAATATGGGGAAGATTATGATGAAACATTCAGTCCTGTGTGGGCTCCAAATGGGTTTACAAACTGAAATATAAACCAGATGGTAGCATTGATCGACATAAAGCACGTCTTGTGGCACGCGGTTTCACTCAGCAATATGGGGAAGATTATGATGAAACATTCAGTCATGTTATCAAGATGGGCACAATACGTGTGATTATTTCTCTTGCAGTCTCATATGGATGACCTTTTTACCAGTTAGACGTCAAAAATGCTTTTCTTCATGGGATTCTTAAGGAAGAGGTATACATGGAGCAACCTCTCGGCTATACTACTCATGATCCTCACAAATGGGTTTGTAAGTTACATAAGTTTTTATATGGGCTGAAGCAAGCTTCTAGATCATGGTTCGATCGGTTTTCTCATCATATACAACAAGTTGGTTTTCTACGAAGCTCTCTCGATCATTCCTTGTTTATATATCATACCGGAGAAACTACCACTTGGTTACTTATATATGTAGATGATATTGTTATAATTGGGAGTTCTTCACATATATCTTATGTTAAGGGTATGTTACAGCAAGAATTTAAGATGAAGGATCTCGGCGAACTACGGTACTTCTTGGGTGTTGAACTTGACAGGACGAATGATCGATTGACTCTTACGCAGCATAAGTATACCCTTGATATTTTGGACAGGGCAGGTATGATTAATTGCAAACCTATAACTACTCCTAGTGTTCTGAACACTAAATTGGCTGCCTCTGATGGAACCGCTGCCTATTCAAATCCTACCTTCTATCGCAGCATTGTTGGTATGTTACAATACCTCACTTTTACTCGCCCAGACATAGTATATGTTGTAAGTCAGATCTCTCAATTTATGCATGCACCCACAGAAGGACATGTGGATGCCGCTAAGTGGATCTTACGGTATCTCAAAGCTACTCTTGGGGATGGACTGGTCTATACAAAGTGTCCCAATGTTACTCTTGGACATAGCATATATACTTATAGTGATGTAGACTGGGCAGGAGATCCCGATGACCGACGCTCAGTTTCAGGTTTCTGTCTTTTTCTTGATTCTAATCTCATTTGTTGGAGCAGTAAAAAGTAACGTGCAGTTGCACGATCCAGCACTGAGGCAGAGTATAGAGCAATGGCCGCAGGGACAGCTGAGGCATCATGGTTACGGCATTTGCTTGGAGTGCTCAATCTTTCGATTGTTCAGTCATCATTACTATGTGACAATCAAAGCGCAATCAAAATTGCCTACAACCCCATTTTGCATAATCGTACCAAACACATTGAGATTGATCAACATTTCATTCGTCAGAAGGTTGAAGAAGCCGAGATCTTGCCTACTTATATATCCACCAGTGAACAGATAGCGGATTTTTTACCAAAGGACTCACAGGGCAGCACTTTTGGGATTTGAAAAACAAGTTGTGTATGATCAAATCTCATGCACAACTTGAGGGGGGCTGTTAAGTCTGTATGTATAAGGGATCGGGTCTGTTCAGACCCGATCCACTTTTTTTCTAACTTCACGCCTAAACATATTAGGTGGTGGTATCTCTTGTAATTACTTCATGTTTTTATTCCTTTTTTGTTGTAACCTGATTAGGTCATGTTAATAATAGAGATCAAGACGCTGTATTGGCCGACAGCATTCTTTCCTTCATTGCTTCCCTTCTATTCTCTATTCTCAATCCCTCTTATTTTCAGACGCAGAGACGTGTTTTTGTGGCATTTTGTGAAGATTCTTACAGAAATAGGTCCACTTAATTATTGTCTTATGTTTAGTGGACTAATTTTGTAAAATTGGTAACACACCCTAGTCTCATATTAATATGAGATTAGGGTTACGTGAAGAATAAAGAAAAGTTTCCTCTCTCTCTCTCGTCCTCTCACATTCTCCCTGTATCTCTCTTGCCCCTTTCTTCTTCCAATAATCAACATGGTATCAGAGCCATGAACCTAGGGCTGTACAATCTAGGGCTTGTGTGGTTGTTGGAGTAGTTGAGTAGCAAAAAAAAAAAAAGAGAAAACAAATCTAATGCTGTCGTTCATATCCAAATAATGATGGTGTTTGACCAGATGATGCGGCTGCATGGTGAATCAGATCATAATGGTTCAGATCTGACCTATTGCCTGCATGGAAGAAGATCAGACCAGTAGTGGATCAGACCAGAACGTTTCAGATCTGACCTAGTGGCTGTCGTGGAAAAGATGAGATGTTTCAGATCTGACCTATCTGATGCCGTGGAAAAAGATCAGACAATTGATCGTCTGATCGATTAGGATAATCAGATATGTTTGGTACCTGGTGGATCATAACAGGCAAAGGTACGTTGTCTTGGCAAATCTGTGTGTGTTTAATGCCACAGGCCTGAAATCGTGTGAAGTTAATGAATAGTCGAAGTTGCATGGAGCTGACCAGTTGTGGTGGGATTTACTGTCAGATCTGTGTGCTTGAATTGATGCCTGCTACCTTATCTGAAAATAGATTGCTGAATATTTTCTGCCTGCTATCGTCTGAAAATCTGTTGCTTGCTGTCATTTGAAAATTTGATACTTGCTGTCTGGTTTGTGTTCAACCTGCTGCACGTTCCTTGGCTGTAGTCTTTGTGCTTTATCATATTGGTTTTCTACTATGGCTGACAGTAGTAGATTAGAAGGTTCCAATGAATACAAGATGGCTGAGAACTCTTTTTCGTATGGAACCACAATCAAACTCGATGGTTCGAATTATGAGATATGGTCTAGAGTTTTTATGATGTCCGTGGCTGGCCATAAAAAAAAATATGTTATTGAAGAAGATGAACCCCTTGAGAAAAAAGGGAAATATGCTACGTGGGATGAAGATAATAACATTGTAATGGCATGGATTATGAACAGTGTAGAGTCCCGTATAGCTCCAACAATTGCATGCTACACCAAGGCCAAAGATATGTGGTCTTTTCTGAAGAAGACGTACTCTCATGCTATGAATGTCATTAAAATTTTACAATTGGAAGAGGAGTTGTGTAACATACGACAAGAAGATCAAGATCTGTCACAATATTTTGCTACTTTGACTGCTGCGTATGAACGGTTAAAAGCTCTTCGCCCACCGTGCAAGCACTGTTATGCATCACATTTTGAAAATAGTATGGTAGCAAAGTTTCTGTCTGGATTACCTTTAGAGTATTCTGTGGCGAAGTCTCAAATTCTCACCGGCAGTGATCTTCCAGACCTAGCAGATACTTATAATAGACTGAGTCGCCTTGCAGTCACTCTTACTCAGGCTACACATGACACCCCAGTATCTGCCCTTGTGATGTCAGGTGGACATGGCCATAGTTCCTTTTTTGGATCTAGGGGACGTGGTACAGGTCATGGCAGATTTCAGTGCTCCTATTTTGGTAAATTAGGGCACTTAGAGGATCGATGTTGGGACAAACATCCCCACCTACGTTTTGCTGGTCCTCAAGGATGTGGTGGAGGAAGGACGAATGCAGGAAAAGGATCTTCTTCTTCTACTGCGACTTCTTCACAGGTTACGACTTCTATGGTTGAGTCTCCTACTCGTATATCTCCATTATATTCTCTCAACTTAAACAAGGAAGAATATGATCTGGTTCTTGCTCAGAGATCTACTCCTGCTTCAACTAGCACAACTACCATAGACTCGGCTTTCTCTGTTGGTGCCCCTACTAGTGACCCAGGTATGATATGGATGATTGACTCAGGAGCATGCAGACATTGTTGTAATCAGCCACATATGTTTTATCGTTCACCAAGTTCACTACACCACAACACGTCAGGTTAGCTGAGGGCAAGTTGTCCCCTATTATGGGCAGTGGTGATATCTATCTCACACCTTTTGGCACCATTACACATGTGCTATATGCTCCACGATTTCCTGTTAACCTGTTATCTGTTAAGCAATTGGCTAGAGATTTACAGTGTAGAGTCATTTTTGACCCTGGTTCATGTTTTTTTCAGGACTTACAAACTGAGAAGATTGGTGGCGGCCATGAACGGGAGGGGCTCTATTTCCTCTCTGTCCCTGTCGATGTTGCTGCATCCTCCTTCACATCGAAGCCTTCTCCTTTGCAGTGGCATCTCAGACTGGGTCATCCTTCTGTGTCCAAGCTTCGTCGTATTTTTCCAGATATTCCTGCATCAGAGTCTTTCTTATGTGATGCATGCCAGTTAGGCAAGCATACACATAGTAGTTTCCCTTCAAGTCAGAGTCCATCGAGTCAAAGTTCCTTTGATCTTCTGCATGTTGATGTTTGGGGTCCAAGTCCTGTTCCCTTTCGTTCACGTTTCTGGTATTACCTTGTTATGGTTGATGATTTTACTAGAGTCAATTGGGTATTCTTGTCACGGGACAGGTCTGAAGTCATTTGTATTATTCAGAAATTTGTCAATGAAATAAAAACTCAGTTTGGTGTTATTGTCAAAAAGATTCGCACTGATAATGATCTTGAATTTAAATCCTTAGTTCTACTTCCATTCTATGCCAATCATGGGATTCGCCCACAATATACATGTCCCCACACATCCCAACAAAATGGTGTTGCTGAACGCAAACATCGATAACTTCTAAACGTGACTCGCACTCTCATGTTGCATACTCATATGCATGCATATTTTTGGGGTGATGCTATTCTTACTGCCTGCTACCTCATCAACAGATTGCCCTCGTCTACCATCCAAGAACGCATTCTCATTCAAATACTATATCCAGATCGACCATTATTTCATGTTCCTCCCAAAGTGTTTGGATGCACTTGCTTTGTACACATCTTTGGCCCAAACAAAAACAAACTTGCTGCCCAAGCCATCAAATGTGTGTTCATTGGATATCTTGCCAATCAAAAAAGCTACCGATGTTTTGATCCCCAGAACAAGAAAGAGATTATCAGTGCGGATGTTACATTCTTTGAGTCGCGTTCTTACTTCACATCAAATACCACTGTGGCTGAACTCCCCGTGTCTGTTCCTCTTCCTATTCCCCCAGTATCACTTGAGTCTATCCCTTCCTCTCAACCACGTCATGTGATCGTTTTCTTAAACCTCCAATAGTCTATACTCGGTGTCAAGATCCCTCTCCCAACCGTTCACCAGAGTTTTCTCATGAGGTAAGTTCTAATGATAAGACTGACTCAGGAAGAAATGATGACTATTCTGCAGATGATCTACCCATTGCCATTCGCAAGGGCCAGCGACAGTGCACAAGACATCCTATCTCTAACTTGGTTTCTATGGACCATGTGAGCACGAGTTTGGTACAATTTGACCGAGCTATGGATAGTCATACTATTCCAACCTCTCACCACCAAGCCTTGTTAGATTCACGATGGAAGCAAGCCATGCAGGAGGAAATGGATGTTCTTCTTTCTAGGGAGACTTAGGACTTGGAGGACCTACCAATGAATTGTGACGTTGTGGGCTCCAAATGGGTTTTCACCATCAAATATCATTCTGATGGGTCTGTAGAGCGCTTCAAAGCTCGTCTTGTTGCTAAAGGCTATACACAGACTTATGGTGTGGACTTCTTCGAGACGTTTTCGCCTGTGGCACGGTTAGGTACTATTCGCTTTATTATATCTCTTGCAGTTCAACAGGATTGGCCTCTTTTTCAACTTGATGTGACAAATGCATTTCTATATGGTGATCTCTCTGAAACAGTCTATATGCAACAACCACCTAGGTTCGAACGGCAGGGGGAGTGTTCCAAGGTATGTAAACTCAAAAAGGCTATCTATGGGCTTAAACAAAGCCCTCGTGCATGGTTTCATAAGCTAAGTGAGGTTGTCTCTAAGTGTGGATTTCAAAGATCTCAGTTTGATCACTCGTTGTTTATCAAGAGAGGGACTTCTGGTATAGTGATATTGATTGTATATGTTGATGATATTGTCCTCACTGGAGAAAGTATTCACGAGTTAGCTCAGACAAAGAAGTTTCTACAGAAACACTTTGTCACTAAATATCTTGGTCCACTTCGTTATTTTCTTGGCATTGAAGTGGCTCGCAGTAATAAAGGACTTGTGATGTCTCAGAGGAAATATGTTCTTGATCTTCTGCAGGAAACAAGGTTATTGGGAGTCAAACCGGTTACACTTCCTATGAATCCTCAAATTCATATTCATGATGATGACTCAGACGCTTTTGACTCCCGTTCTTACAGATCGTTGATAGGGAAACTTTTATACTTAACTATCACTTGACCTGATATAAGCTTTGCTGTGAACAAATTAACTCAATTCATGGAAAAACCCTCGGAAAATTCATTGGGAGGCTGCTCTAATGGTGGTAAAATACTTGAAATCAGCCCTGGGAAAGGGGTTATGGTTCAAAAAGGGAGCATATGTGGACATAGAAGCATATAGTGACGCTGATTGTGTAGGGTCAGTAGATGACAGGAAATCGACTACGGGTTTCTGTGTCTTTGCCGGTGGGAATCTTATTTTTTGGAGAAGCAAGAAACGTGGCTAAATCTAATGTTGAGTCTGAATATAGGGCTATGGCCCAAACTGCGGCTGAAATGACTTGAGTCAAATCCGTGCTTCTAGAATTGGGGATTTCAGTGACACTCCCAATGAAAATGCACTGTGACAATAGAGCAGCAACCTACATTGCAAATAACTCTGTTTTCCATGAGAGGACTAAACACATTGAAGTAGATTGTCATTATGTTCGGGACTTGGTACAAGAAGGAGTCATTGACACCATTCATGTCTCTTCTGAAGACCAAGCTGCTGATATGTTCACTAAGGCTCTTCCCATCGGCGATTTCGTGAGAGGATGTAACAAGCTGAGAATGATTGACATCTATGCTCCAGCTTGAGGGGGAGTTAATACTTATAATAGTTGGGTGGAGGCTTTCTGAAATATTAGAAATTTGAAATAGGTCCACTTAATTATTGTCTTATGTTTAGTGGACTAATTTTGTAAAATTTGGAACACACCCTAGTCTCATATTAATATGAGATTAGGGTTACGTGAAGAATAAAAAAAAGTTTCCTCTCTCTCTCTCTCTCATCCTCTCACTTTCTCGCTCTATCTCTCTCGCCCCTTTCTTCTTCCAATAATCAACATTTTGAAACATTCTTGTCATGAGAATAAGTCTGTCTCAAGAATGTCCACATGTGTTTGGCAGTCGTGTAGTAAGCAAGAGTAGGGAGCAATATCGGACTGCACACTGTGCATAAACCATGACATAACAATACTGTTATCTTTTTTTCATGTGGTATACTTCCCTGTTTTAACAATCGGTTCATCTTCTTCAATGATGTGGTCTTTTCGATGTCCTACTACAAACATCATGAACATACGCGACTAAATTTCATAGTTGTGACCATATAATTTCATAGTAGAACCATAGTAGAATGGATTCCCAACAACTTTGTATTCATCATGAGACGAATCTTAGGGCTGTCTGCCATATTAGACTACTGTCCAAGGTCCATCGTGAAACACAAAAACAGAACTTCATAGACTGACTAGTATATGCAGCAGTAAATAGGTATTTCCACGGATTAACAAGAACCAAGCAGCAGCAGATGATAAAGAGCTTTCTGCTGATAAAAAAAGTACCACTTTATAACGTAGAGAGCTGGTCGACGGCAGACAGGGAACTGGTCATTGTAGGTCACTTTTCATGCTCCGTTTAACTCCACATGTAATTCACGACAGTTTGATTCCATATATCAGACCTAACATCCACGCCACGCCACCACTTGAGGGCTGATCACATATTCCACAGACATCATCAGAATTTTTTTAACACTTACTGCTGTTCCCACGCTTAGCAGGAGGCCACAATATATTAGACCAAATGTTGAAGAGAAGAGAAATGCTGGAATTTAGCAAGGAGTGACCAGCGACAAGGAAGAAGATGCCTGCGATGTTTGACATGAACTGTAAACCATGCTGCTCGACTAATATATTTTGACGTCCATCCAACTTGAAGAACAATTAACTATGTTGCATCAACGTCAACTTCAACAAGGCATCGATCTAGGGTTTTAATCTTTTGGTTATTGTTCTCATTTAGCTTTGTCCTATTGTAGAATTTATTCTGTAAATGGCCCGGTTTCACTGACAAGAATCTTCATTTTCAAAAGGAGAAACATAATTGTGAATTGAGTTCTCATATTGTTGATGCTTTGTTATACATAGAAGTCAATCAATGAATACACAAGGCATAGCCTTTCACGAAATTCTATTTCCTTGTCATTTAAAACATAGCATATGCATCTAAAAATTTCTAACTATTTGATATAACTTGGTTCATACTTGAAAGGTTTTTTCAATTCAGGTCATATTTGATAATGGTTTTTCAAGGAATCCTATTAATAAGATTAACCACTGTGAGAGTGGGTTCTGGTCAATAGTTCATTGAAAAAATTCTTGAAATAAGTAGGTGTTTTAGTAGTTTCAAATTTCAAAAATTTACATTTTTTTTTTATATTACATTTTGTTGAGGAGTTTTAATTCGAGATCTTTAATGTACAAGTATTAGTTTCTAACTAAACTTCCAGTTCATGTGACAAATATTCTCCCTTACAATCAGTGCTTGAAATTTTAAAATTGGATTCAAATTGATTTCTAACTGTACTATCAAAGTTTTTAACAATGCAATACGTTCAATTTATGTGTAAGAAAAATAGATAAAAAGGTATTAAGTGTAATAATGAACAAAAATAATCTAACAAATGAAATCACCTCCCTGCATAAAGTGAAGCAAGATATCAAGCATCTAAATGAACCAAATCACAAGGCATTTTAGAAAAGAAATTTTCTTATCGAAAAGGATAATGTTTTTCATTTTTCCAAGTATGCATTCTTTACATTCAAATTGATTCTTGCAAGGTACAACAACTCTTGATAGGAGTTAAGAAGGACAATTTGCTTACACTTAGGTGACATTAGCTATGGTGCCAAACATTGATACCTTTAGTTTGGACAATATTACAAAAGAAAAATGTAAAAAATCGGTAATGGTATAAAACTCCTTCCCTAGATCCTTTTCCAATCAATTTACTGGTTTGGGGTGATCTTGCAATTGATATTTATTTAACGAGAATGTAACTTCATGATCCTTTATCCAGTATGATTGATCAAAAGCAAGGTTAAATTCAGTTCAGAATTGATCTAAGTTATGGATCATAATATTTTTAGTTTCTTTCAGAAATATTTTTGAAATTACCTATACTTCAAATTTTTAGAAAAGTTCCATCCATGCTAGAAATAAAAGATGCATAAATGTGTCATTCAAATAAGGTACTCTTTGTTTGGGGTCACAAGAAATTAAGCTCTAAAATACGACAGCCTAGAATTGATACTAAGAGTTGAGGTAATTGAGACAACTGCTCCCAAAATTTGCCTTCTAAGAACCATGTCATACAGGTACATGGTGCACTGTGGGTGTGGCATTTTTCAGAAAAACATGGCCAAGGGTGCGGTGAGGGGTCTGTGTGTTTAACATAGAAGTTGTCACAAATATAAACAGCAAAAACATGTCAACAGTTAACAAGTCATCATTCTAACAGTGATCCAATGAATAAAGTAACTAAATTGTTTGTTACCTCACCCCACACTTGACTCCTGTCAATCAGTGATTATTTTTGCAAGTGCATGTGACTTGGTCTAAGAAGTGTTCAAAAAATCTCTGCTGGTTGAGTCAAGGACATTGATCCAACAGAACTACCTTCTTCTTTGCGTTGGTAAGGCCATGACAACTTTCTTTCACTATACCTAAAATCTTTCTTGAATTTAACACATTGAGACTTGATGTTGCCAAGTTTATGACAAAAATGATGTATCCACCTTGAATTTTCTTTTATTTTGGTAGTCGTTATAACTTATAATTTTTTAAATGAGTTGGTTTATATGCCTTCATACAATTTCTTGATTTTGATGCCACAAGAGCCTTCTCTTCTCTATGCCATAATGGGTGCAAGGACATGCATAGATAGATATATATATGTATATATAGCAACAATAATATTTTTAGCAATCAGGCACATATATTCATTATTTATATTATGCAATATAAGTTAATAAACAAAAGAAAAACGAAATAGCCAAAGCAAATATCATTTTGCGGTGTCTCTCACCCGCATCCATGTCCAGCTGTGTCAACACTGGTTTGGCAACCTAACAAGCAAGTCCATTCCACTAGGCTCTTCATTTGTTGAGTTTTAGAGGGTATAACTGTCATGCTATGTACATTCTTGACATGCTCTTCACTAAGCTTAATAAGAGTCTCATGGATTGGAAGAGGAGAACGTAAGGATAGAAGAGAGACACTAACTTGCTCAAATTGGTGTCTCAAACCAAGCAAAAAGGTGAAAAGCCTTTCTTCTTCAACTTGAGATTTTCTAGATTCAATATAATTTCCTTCCCATTTTGGCACAGTTGTGAGATTTCATTTCAAATAGAAGATCATTCACAAAGTAATTTCCAACACTTTTATCCTGTCGTTTAATGTTTCTAGCTTTTTCTTGCAGTTGATATTAATGGGCTATTTCTTTTTGGGTCACATTCTTCTAGGATACTTTTAAACAACAATAACTTTCTTGTAATAAGAATATTTGAGGCAATTTTGGATTCTATATCACTAAAAATCAAACCCATGATCATGGCCATTTTTAATATTCCATTCATTCAACTTTGTAATAATCCTCCATTATTTTTAATCCATCTCTATCAGGGTCTTCTCTACCCTATTATCAATCTTGACAAGTTTTGGTGTATGTTGGGGAATTTTACCTTATATATATCACCATAGGTCTGGACTTTGATGCAGGTCTCCAAGCTTTTTCCCCATGTAACGCAATTACCTCTATCAAAATTGAAGATGGGAACAAAGGGTGAAGTTGTTAGAACTGTTTTGAGTCGAATCAGCTGTGTGAAGAGATCTGAGACAAGTCATCCTTCAATCACCAAAATTCCTCAATTGATGCACACTTTGAGACGTTAAAAGCTCTTTATAAAACTGATGAACTTAACTTTTGTACCATGTAAAATTTCACGTCAAACTGGCTCAAAACAGCCCCAAGAAAAAAAGATTGAACACTCAAAAAATGAAACTCACAGAGCCAATAAGTGATCTTCAACACAAGTGCCTTGAAGCACTCTAAAACACATACAAATTGTATATTTTCTCAATATGCTTTAAGAAGCATTAAACTGAATAAGGGAGAAAGCCCTCTATTGTAGACAAGAAGGAGGCTGACGTGGCCCTTGGCCTGACTCTAATGGCTCCATTTGAGTGGTTTGAGTTAGCCAATGGCTAGTCTAACACAGCCAAAGGCAAAAATTTACCTTAAATGAGATTAAGAAGTAAATAGAAAACTTTAGAGAAAAATAAAAGTACAAAAGAAAACCAATACAGTTGATAAATCTACATAAATTATATGCCCACCTAATATGTGCATACAACAATGTACATACACATGTGCGGGTAGAATTACATATATATGTAGGTAAGTACATAACTGTTTACATAATTCTGGACACATACATTTGAGAAAATACAGGATGCACCTATTTGATACGTCATGTTCTGATTGCTTGGTTAGTTTATGTGCTTTATGGGTTATATCTGGAAAGATCATTATTTAATGGCCAGTTACTCAAGTGTGTACGGGACAAAAAAATCTTCAGTTGTCTTTTGATAATCTGACTCATAGTTGTTTTTTTCTTTTCAGAAAATTTGAGGAGATTAAAAGATTTTTTACTTAAAAAAGATAATCAACTTTGTGCAGACTGTGGTGCACCAGAGCCAAAATGGGCGTAAGTGCACATATCTTGCTTTTAATGTCTGTGTTTCTGGTCTTTCTTTTCCATTTATGCTACATAATTTCCCTTCCCATTTCAAAGCTTTTCCCATAAGCCGTCATGCTATTGTGGTAGAGGTTGTTAAGACTTTTGAGTAGTCACTTAGGTGGGTCAATGTCTTTGTTTAAGTTTATGAACAGTGCAAAAAGTGTTTCATTTTTTGAAGGGCATCATGGCAGAGATTCTACGCCCTATTTGTTGGTGAAGACATTCTGGAATCTTAACTTGGAAAACAAAGACACCTTGTAGTAAAGAGCAAGATAAACAGACTGAAATCAAGAACGGAGGATAAATAATTTTTGTGACCAATATATGACTTGATCAAGACTGTCATATGAAAGTTGTTTCTTCACTTTGTCTACTAGGCTTCAGTTCTCAGCCTAGAAACAATATGACCTTAAGTTGTTGTTTCCCTTAAAGAAAGACTAACCTTGAGCAAGCCAGCTTTCTCTAGACAGAAAATATCTGTGCACCTTGGAAAGAGGGTATATGAAAACAATATCATATGAAAGAATGAAATCCTTAAACACTGTGTGACTTTATCAGACAGTAGTCAATACATACCTTTTCTGGCAAAAAATGATACAACTTAAACTAATAACGGAGACTGTTGCATGGAACCCCTCTTAAGTTTTAAATGATTTTGTCTTTTGGAGGCACTGACTGTAAGAGCTTTGGTACCTTATTATTTACAATTTTGATTGTTGTGGAGCATTAGTTGCAGACATTGTTACAGACCTGTTCTAGGTTTTCCTTGGGTATTAGTTGGGAAGTTCATTTTCCTCCGGAAAATCTCATGAATTCAAAAAGTTCTTAAAAAATAAGAAAATAAGAACATGTGAAAATTTTAGTTTTCTATTGATTTTCTTACAGAAAAGTTGATCAAAATTCAGATTATTTAATAATATGTTCAAAGAAACCTTAAAAATAAAAACACATTTGAAATCATTTTTTTTAATAGGAGGAAACAGAAAAGAAGTGTTAAACGTAATTTTTATTCTCCCCCTGAAGAGGATTTTCATCAAAGTAAGATGCATGTTCCAAGAAGGTAACATCCCTCGTAACATAGACTCGGCCAGTGGTGGGGTCAATACATCTGTATCCTTTTTGAGTAGGGGAATACCCAACAAACACACATTTGATAGACCTGGGATCAAGTTTCTTAATATTGGGACTGTGATTATGTATAAAACACACACAACCAAAAACACGAGGGGGGGAGTAGAAATGGTTGACGACTGCCGGGAAGTAACGAATGGGGAGTCTGACCATTCAAAACACGACTAGGCATGCGATTGATGAGATACGCACTAGTAAGAACTGCATCACCCCAATAGTGTTTAGGAAGATGTCTCTGAAACAGAAGGGCTCTGGTGACATTAAGAAGCTGGCGATTTTTCCTTTCAGCCACCCCCATTTTGTGGGGGGTATAACTACAGGACGTCTCATGAACAATCCCCTTTTTCGAAGAAAATCCTTAACAGACTGACACATATACTCACGGGCATTATCAGACCGAAAAGTTTTAATAGTCCACAAAAGTAGCCTCACTGCGATCTTTTAACAAGTACACAAAAGTAGCCCGAGAGAAGTCATCAATAAAAGTGATAAAGTATTGAAAACCTTGACAGGTATGAATTCTCGAAGGCCCCCACACATCCGAGTGAAGCAAGGAAAAAGCTTCATTAACACAACTAGTAGAAATAGGGTACGAAGCCCTCACATGTTTGGCAAACTGACATACATCACAGGAAATCAAAGACAAATTCAAAGAACACAAATCGGGAAACAACTGTTTCAAAATTCCAAAAGGTAAATGCCCAAAACGTTCATGCCAGTACAAGAAGGACTGAAGACACTCTTCTCTTCGTTTCTCTGTCTTGCTGATCGCTGTCACAAGAGCTGTAGCCACATGTATGGGAAGACGATATAGGCCATCGGACGCCAAACCAATCCTAATCCTCTTCCCTGTCACCAAGTCCTGCAAAACACAACGGTTGGCAGAAAAAATGAGTTCACAGTTCAGCTCTTTAGTAAGTTTACTAACTGACAAGAGATTTAAGGGAAACTGGGGAACATGTAATGCTCCCCACACATGAAATTTGTCCAACAAGGACAGAGTCCATTCGCCTGCCACAACAGTAGAGGAACCATCTGCGAGAGAAACTCGTTCCCTTCCCGAAGATAGCTTATATTCATGAAATAATTTTGGGTTACCTGTCATGTGGTGAGTGGCACCACTATCCACAATCCATTCCCCCACAGAAGAGTTACCTGTATCACCAATAACTGCAAGAGCATGATTAGCCTTTGTCTCATCTGGGGTCTCGGTCTGGTTGACATCAATCCGACCCAAGTAGGCCCTCAGTTCACGAATTTGGTCAGCAGAAATGAAGACTTTTTCTCCACTGGATTTGGGCACCTTAGACACAGGCATCTTCCCAATAGAAAACCTCCCTTTGTTTCCCTTCTTCTCTAGATGAAGATCCCAACAATAATCCACGGTATGACCAGTCTTCTTGCAGTGAGTGCATCTGCGAAGAGATCTAGTCGGGCCTCCAGGACCACGACTCACAAGAGCGGATCTCTCATGATAGGGCACGAGATCCCTCTTGCCCTCATTTGTAACCAGCCTTCTCTGTTCTTCCGCTTCAACACAAGAGTACACATCTTCAATACTGGGCACCTCTCCTGAATTCAGAATCTGGCTTCTAACACCTTCAAACTCATCATTTAAACCAACTAAAAAGAGGAACACCCTGTTTTCCCATACCTGAGCTACATAAAGTGCCTGATCTTGGGGACAATGCCAAGGAATATCAGAATGATAGTCAAGCTCTTCCCACTTGGCTTTCAAAGCTCCGTAGTAATCTGCAACAGAAGAGTTCCCTTGTCGAAGGCCATAGACAGTCTTCACTATTTGGTAAGTACGAATTGCCGTTTTCTTTTGGCCATACATTTGCTCTAAGACTACCCACATGTCTCTTGCAGTCTTCTTCCGAAGGATAAGGGGCTGAATATCGGCGGAGACAGAGTTGACAATCCAAGTTTTCACTTGATTATCCTCAAGAAACCAAGTGTCTCATACACCACTTGTCTTTGCCGGTTCAGGGTTCCTTCCGTCGATATAGGCAATCCGACCGCGGGCAGCAATCCCCATAGTCATAGCAGCCGACCACGGGAAATAGTTCTCTTTTGTAAGGCGAAGAGTAATGACCTGAGCGGGAACATTCTCAGTTTTAAAAACCCCAATTTCAGATGGATTGGTGTTAACAGCAGACGAAGAAGAGGATGCCATAATTTCAGGCCAGTCCAGCAAAGGGCACGGGCGGCGGTAAAACACGGGAGATACCGGCGACAACAGGAGGCACCAGCGGAAGCAGCGAGCAAGGGCGACGTCAGCGGCGGCAGCAAGATCGACGTCAGGGAGCAAGGGCGACGTCAGGGAGAAGATCGACGGCTGCGGAGCAGGGGCGACGTCAGGGAGCAGCAGCAGAGGGCGACGTCAGGAAGCAAGGTTGACGGCGCACAGGGCGACGCAACCGGTTGGAAACGGCGGCGGAAGTTATTTGGCGACGGAAGAAGGTCGATGGTGGCGGCAGTAATGACGACGGCAGCGGCAGCAACAGCAGTAGCAACGGCGGGTCGAGAAAAACACCACTATCACCAAAGAAGTTCCAACCTCGCCGGCTCTGATACCATGTAGGAACACGAACACAAAGAAAGAGAAAACGAGGAACACGATGTAACGTGGAAAAACCCTCAACAAGAGGAAAAAAACCACGGATGGGGAGGAGCTGGTGCCCACTAGCCGCCAGTCACTCTCTCTCTTAAGATTTCATTAACCTTAAAGATTAGGGTTACAATGATATAAGTATGCCCTAATTAGGACACACTGGATCGGGTCTAGACCTGGACCCGTACACCAATATCCGTCAACAGTATCGTATTTTGTAAATGATACGATGTGTATCGTACGATAGGGCCCCCTATTGTACGATGCGTACAACATTGTGACTTATAACAAGATTTGCATAAGGGACGCAAGGATTTCAATCTCTCATAGGTGGCTTTAACAAATGCAAAGTGTTGAACTTCAATGTCGAATCCACAAGAATGAAGATGTAGAGGATAGAACTGTTGAGAGAAGGAGATAAGAGAGAACAAGAGAGAAGACACGAGAGAGAGAAGAGAGCTCTAATATAGTGACAATCCACCTGGATATGTTTGGTCTGTTTGTGAAAGACAGGATTATTGGCTATATAAGTAGTCGCTTTATTGTCACAGTGCATTTTTCTAACATAGCTCTCACCCAAGTAATTTCAGTTGCAGTTTGAGCCATGGCTCGGTATTCTAACTTTGCTCTAGATCGAGCCACAACAGCTTGTTTTTTACTTCGCCAAGAAACTAAGTTGCCTCCAACAAAAATGCAGAATCCCATAGTGGACTTTCTGTCATCATAGAGCCTACATAATCTGCATCAGAATAAGCTTCGATCCTGAGTGATGAACCCTTTTTAAATAATAGACCTTTTCCAGGAGAACATTTTAGAAATTTCAATAGAAGCATGGTTTCATCCCAATGTGCTTTTCTTGGCTTGTCCATAAATTGGCTCAGTTTTCCCACAGCAAAGGATATATCAGGCCGAATTATGGTTACATATAGTAGCTTTTCAATCAGTGATTATATGACTTGCTATCCACAAGTTCAGATTTATCAGAATACGAGAGCTCATAGGAATAGATTCTGGTTTGGTTCCAGTCATACTGTCTCTTGTAGCAAATCAAGAACATATTTTCTTTGGGAAAGAACTAAACCTTCTTTACTTCTTGCTACTTCTATCTCCAAGAAGTAACGTAGAGAACCAAGATCTTTAGTAACAAAGTGTTGTTGGAGATGCTCTTTTGTATCTTGTATTTCTTGCTCGTTGTCACCAGTTAAAATGGTGTCATCCACATATATCACCACAACCACCATACCTCATGAGGACCTTTTTATAAACAATGAATGATCTAAAGGAGATCTATGAAACCCGAGCTTGGATACAACATCAGACAATTTCTTAAACCATGCTCTAGGACTCTGCTTCAAACCGTATATAGCCTTCTTTGATAAACATACCTTGGTACACTCCCCCTGTTTCTCAAAACCTGGCGGTTGCTGCATATATACTACTTCAGATAAATCCTTATATAGAAAGACATTTTTGACATCTAATTGATACATATTCCATCCATGATGAACAACAACATATATAATTAGTCGTATAGTATCCAAACATGCCACAGGGAAGAAAGTTTCAAAGAAATCAATACCATACGTCTGTGCGTACCCTTTTGCAACCAACTGTGCCTTGTATCGCTCAACTGTACCGTCAGAATTATACTTGATAGTTGTAGAAACACGAACCACAAGGAGAGAGCAGAGAAAGAACACACGATATACGTGGAAAACCTCTGAATGAGGTGAAAAACTACGAGGAAGCTCTGACCTAGGGGCAAACCGCAACCCTAGGAGAGAGAAAATAATATTCACTTAACTCAACAATTACACGTAAGTGAAGAATATATAGGAGGGAGAGAAAGAGTGCTGCCTAGGGTACCGAGCCAGCCTCGGTACCCGTGCCCCATAGGACCGGGTCCAGATATGGACCCGGTTCCCCATTACAATATATTTTAACAATAGTGAAGACCCATTTTGAGCCGACAATATCTGCCCCAGATGGAGGTTCGACAAGATCCTAAGTATGGCGAGATATAAGAGAGTCCATCTCCTCTTTCATCGCTTGGTACCACTTATAGTCCAAAAGAGTTTGTTCATGAGATATAGGAACTGAAGTGGCTGACAAGGCATCAATAAATTTGCACATATGATTTCCCAAATGAGATGTACTAACAAATTTAGAAAAAGGATGAATTGTACATTGTTTGATCCCTTTACGTAGTGCAATAGGTAAATCATCAGGATGAGAAGCATCAATAAAACACTCAGGCATATTATGTAAGTTAGAATTACGTACCTCCCAAGAGCAAGAGGGCGCAAGGTCATTAGATGATGGATTCTTTCTTGAATGTATAAGAGGAGGGTCTTTAAACCGTGGAATGGAGGAATTGGACAAGTAGGAGGTGATATAAACGGAATGGACTCAAGTGGAATAGGAGGAATTGGAAGTGGAACAGAGGAGGGCATCTCAAACTGAGAATGTGAAGTGCTTGCAGCAAAGAACAGAGAAGACTCGTGGAAGGTTACATCAGCACTGACAAACTCTCGATTAGATATAGTATCTAAGCATTGATACCCTTTTTTATTTTGAGAGTATCCCACAAAGACACACTTAGTTGCTTGTGCAGCAAGTTTATCTCGATTAGGTCCAAGTCAATGTACAAAGCATGTGCATCCAAATACCGGTGGAGGTAAAGAGAACAAGGCCTTATTTGGGTAAATGATTTGAATTGGTGTCTTGTTGCCTATTGAAGAGGATGGCATTCTATTTATTAGGTAACATGCGGTTAAGATTGCATCTACCCAAAATTTGGCAAGCATATGAGAATGAATCATTATAGTGCGGGCTACCTCCAACAAAAGTCGGTGTTTTCTTTCAACTACACCATTTTGTTGAGATGTGTGAGGGCATGTAAATTGTGGCACAATGCCATGGGATTTGTAGAATTCAAGTAGGGAAGTAGATTTAAACTCGAGAGCATTGTCACTGCGAACAACCTTGACACAAGTATTAAATTGTGTTTTTATTTCCAAGATGAAAGATTTCAAGATACAAGAAGCTTTAGATCTGTCTTTCATCAAAAACACCCAAGAGACTCGAGAAAAATCATCAGAAATGGATAGATAATAACGGGACGACAACCGACTCGGAACCCGACTAGCTCCCCATACATCAACATGAACTAAATCAAATAGATTTTGGCTAGACTGACTTTGACTCGAAGGAAAAGATGTACGACTATGCTTGCCTAGTTGACAAGTTTCATACTCGATGGAGGTTGAAGAAGAAATCTTAGGACATAACTGTCGAAGTTTATGAAAGGATGGATGACCAAGTTTGAGATGCCATTGGAATGCACTTGAAGGTGAATCAACCAACGCTTCTTTAACGAATGTATCCAAGAAGTAGATTCCATCTCTCTCATGGCCTCCACCAATCTTCCTCCCAGTCGATAAGTCCTGAAATACACAAGTGTCAGGATAAAAAATGACTCGAAAATTCATCTCTTTAGTAATTTTGCTTACAGACAACAGGTTTTTTTGGAATTCAAGAGTATATAGCACTTCATGAACATGTAAAGATGGTGATAGGCGGACATCTCCATGTCCTTCAACCAGAGATAGCCTTCCATCAGCTAATCGAACATACTGAGAGGGATAAAATTTCTTTCAAAATACTAGCATCTCCACAAAAATGTCTAGACGCTCCAGAGTCAATTATCCAACAACCATTAGAGGGAGTTCTACCAGCAGAAAATGCTGAATCTGTGATAGCAGTAGAAGCCGATGATGTGGAAGGTGCAACATTTGATCGATGCTCCATAATTAATTCAAGTTCGGCCAGAGTTAACTTGAGAGAAGTGGCATCTACCGAAGCAGCACTGGGATTCACCTTGGGAACCATACTAATGGACTGTGAGTTTGAAGCTGGTATGGAGGAGGATGTCATAGTCGTGGACGCAGATTTGTTCGGTTTACCCACTTTGTTCCAGCACCTATCCTCTAAGTGACCAAGACGACCGCAATACAGCAAAATCCCACTGCGACAGCAACAATACACAAAGAAGATTTTTGACTTGCAACACCCTATTTCTGCAACTTCACAACACACTTTGGAACTCCACGACAAGCATACAGAGGCAGCAAAGACAACATACTAAATCTGTCGACAGCAACAATACACAAAGAAGGTTTCTGACTTGCAACACCCTATTTCTGCAACATCATAGCACACTTTGGAACTCCACGACAAGCACACAAAGGCAGCACAGACAACATACTAAATCTGCAACACCAAGACAATCTCTGCAGCTTCACACCAATAGTATAGTTGCAGCAGAAAATAATTTATATATTTATCTTTGAGAGATCAACTGCTGTCTACACAAGCTAGAAACTATACCACTGATTTTAATCAACATGGGTTAGGGTTTTTTATCACATTTACATATTTATGTTCAAAACCCTAACCCTCGACAGGCTGAGAAATACCTCTTTTTTTTCAGTCAAGAGAGAGAGACGGCACCCAGATGTTGATGAAGGAGGATAACGAGGGAGCTTGCTGGTTTTGAACGACGTCAGCAGGATCCCAAGACTGTCCGCTCTGATACCATGTTGAACTTCAATGTCGAATCTGTAAGAATGAAAACATAGAGGATAGAACTGTTGAGAGAAGGTAGAGAAGAGAAACAAGAGAGAAGACACGAGAGAGAGAAGGGAGCTCATCAATTTTCTTACGGCTCCCACACTTCTAATATAATAAAAAGAACTAATTAGGGTTATGTTTAACCCTTTACATAAAGAGTCCAATAAGTATTGAAAAATTCAAAGAACTACTAACAAAAGTTTCAACAATACAGAAAACCTCAAAACATAACGTTTTCTGAACACAAAGTACTGAGATAGATCCCGATCTCCCTCTCAAGATTGCCACATCTTCTTAATAGTGGTATAGTGCGGAATAGTGGAAGCAATCTATGGTTGGATGTTGTTCATAATCCAAGACATAACAATGTTGTTGTCCTCTTCCCAGTCATGTACTTCCTTTACTTGACAATAGGTTCATCATCTTCAATTATATGCCTCTTTCGATGTCTTATGACAAACATCATAAGGGATGTAGACCATAATTCATAGTTTTGTCCATCTAACTGATAGAAATCTAGCACCAATATCTATAACCAGAAAACAGCACTCACGCAGGAAGATAGAGATAGAGAGAGAGAGAGAGAGAGAGAGAGGGAGAGAGAGAATGAAAACAAGAAGAAACTGAGGAGAAGAAGCCGTAGCCAAAATGGTTTGCACGGCCTCTATTTATAATCCCATTTCCAGAATTCTAAGAGTCTCCAATCGTAGAATCCTAGGAGATTTCACAAGCTCCAAGGACATTAATTACATCATAGAAACCTAAGAGACTTCACATATTACAAGGATATTAACTACAACATAGAATCCTAGGAGACTTCCCATATAACAAGGATATTAACTACAACATAGAATCCTAGGAGACTCTTCACATGTTACAAGGACATTAAATGTCTTAACACATTCTACAAGGAGGTGGAATCCTAAGAGACTCCTCTTCAACGTGCTGGTGAAGGATTTATATTTTAACACCCTCCCTCAAGTTGTGCATGGTTTTGCACCATGTACAACTTGCCTTTTAGAAACCAGAATCGTTCCTTTGTTAATCCTTTTGTAAATAAGTCTGCAACTTGTTTATCTGTACGAACATAAATAGGCTGAATCTCCTTGTCTTCCACCTTTTGTCTAACAAAGTGTTGATCAATCTCAATGTGCTTTGTTCGACCATGTTGTACGGGATTAAAGGCAATGTTAATAGCGCTTTGATTATTGCACATTAACATTGATGTTTTAATCTTTTCTCCAATGTCTTCTAGCAAATGTCTAACCCATGTAACTTCAGCAGTACCTGCAGCCATGCATCTGTATTCAGCTTCAGTGCTGGATCTTGCTACTGCCTTTTGCTTTCGACAACTCCAAGACACAAAGATTACGTCCAATGAAAATACAAAAACCAGAAATGAACTTTCTTTGATCGGGATCTCCAGCCCAATCTGCATCTGTGAATGTCATAAGTTGATGTCCAGTAGTTATATTTTTACTCTTACCATAAACTAAGCCATCTCCTGTTGTCCCTTTAAGATATCTTAATATTCTTTTGACAGCATCCATGTGAGTATCTCTAGGTGAATGCATAAATTGAGATACTTGATTCACAACATATATAATATCTGGTCTAGTAAATGTAAGATATTGAAGTGCCCCAACAATACTTCGATATTGCGTAGGATCTTCATATAACTCCCCATCTTGAGCACTTAGTCTTTTATTTAGAACACTAGGAGTTCCAACAGGCTTACAATCAGACATACCTGACTTTTTCAGCAGATCCAACGTGTATTTCTGTTGTGTCAATGTAAGGCGATTATTGTGCCTATCAATCTCCACTCCAAGAAAGAATCGTAAATCACCAAGCTCTTTCATTTTGAAGTTTTGCATCATCAAAACTTTAGCTTCTTCTATGTGTTTTTCTGAATTGCCTATGATAACAATATCATCAACATATATAAGAAGTAAAGTAAATATGTTTTCCTTTTGATAAATGAAAAGAGAGTGATCTAGAGGACATCTCCGAAAACCACATTCTTGAATCTTGCAAGAGAAACTGTCAAACCACGAACGTGAGGCTTGTTTAAGTCCATAAATAGATTTTCTTAGTTTGCAAACCCATGCATGAGAGTCTCCTTTCGTGTATCCTGGAGGTTGTTCCATATGTACTTCCTCCCTTAAATCTCCATGAAGAAAAGCATTCTTCACGTCCATTTGATGTAGTCTCCATCCATATTCAACTGCCAATGATATAATCACGCGAATTGTTCCCATTTTGATCACAGGGCTGAATGTCTCATCATAATCTTCTCCATATTGTTGTGTAAACTCTTTTGCTACTAACCTTGCTTTGTGTCTTTCTATGCTGCCGTCAGGTTTGTATTTAATTTTGTATACCCATTTGGAGCCCACTACGTTCTTTTCGTGTGGCCTCGGAACGATCTCCCATGTTCCACATTCATGCAAGGCATCCATTTCTTCTTTCATAGCCTTTCTCCAATGATGTGATTTTGATGCTTGATCAAATGAAGTAGGTTCTTCCTCCTTGCCAACTTTTGCCATGAATAACTGAAAATCAAGTGATAAAGAATCATAGCTAACCCACCTGTGAATGGGATGACGAATGCGTTGGGATCTTCTAAGGTGGGGCATGTTGTCTTCTTCACTGTGAGCATCTTTGTCCCTTAGTCGTCGACTGTAGATAAGACCCGAATACCGATGTGCATCGTTGCTCTGTTCTTCATTATTGTTTTCGTAATGACTTGATGACTGTGTTGGATCTTCTTGATTTTCACTTTGAGTCATATTTGACGGTTGTATTGCTCTCTCTGAATCTTCACTTTGAAGCACATCATTTTCTATAACAGGATCTGCATTGAATAACTGTGTACTGATCCAGGGATCATAAGATTCAATGGTCATAGGCATTTCATTTGTATTATCAAAACTATGTTCATCAAAAATGACATTTCTTGAAGTTTTGATACGTTTAGTTGTTGGATCATAGTATCGAAAACTTTTATATTCATCAGCATATCCAACGAATCTACATTGAATAGCTTTGTCTTGAAACTTGTTCCTCAAGGCAGCATCAACGTGAACATAGCATACACAACCAAAAACCTTCAAGTTCTTGTAATTAGGTTGTTTGCCTAAGAGTGTAAAATATGGCGATTTAGACATCAAGATTGTCATAGGCAAACAATTTATTATGTATACAGCAGTATGGAAGGCTTCAGTCCACAAGGAAATGGGCACATTAGTATCATGCATCATGCATCATGCTCATGGCGCTTTCAACTATATGTCGATGTTTCCTCTCAACTACACCATTTTGTTGTGGTGTGTAAGGGCAGGAAATTTGTCTAGTTATCCCTTTTTCACGTAGAAATTCAATAAAATCAAGCGAGGAATATTCTCCCCCTCCATCACATTGAAAATGCACCACATTGGATGAAAATTTAGTTTGAATCATGACATAGAAGTTTCGAAATATGTGAGGTACTTCTGATTTGTGTTTCATGAAGTAAATCCAGATGAAACGTGAATAAGAGTCAATGAATAAGACATAATATCTTGACCCAGACATGGAATCAATAGGGGTTGGCCCCCATACATAAAAAAAAATAGTTTCAAAAGGTTTGGAAGCCCTTTGATTTATATTATGGAAAGGTAAAACATGACTCTTACAAAGTCCACAACTTGAACATTTTTTGACACTTGAAGTAAGAGGTAAACTTGATCTTGGAATGAGACTATCTGTGACAAGTTTTTCAATGAAATGTCGACCACAGTGTCCTAGCCGACTATGCCACAAATCAGACTCCAAAAATTGGTTAGGGCCCCTTACTTTTGATTGAAAATGGCAAGAACTTGGCACTGATGATGCATTATGAGAAAGAGAAAATGTCTTCAATCCTGTATCAAAAGTGGATGAATCCTTGGGTAGACATTCCTTGAGGACGTACATATTCCCTTGACGCTCCCCTCTAGCGAACATTTTCTTCGTTTGGAGGTCCTTGACATAGACAGAAGAAGGTGTGAATTCAACAGAAGAGCTTGTATCATCAATGAGTTTAGAAATGGATATGATGTTCTTTTTTATATTGGGAGCAAGAACAACATTAGACAGTGATAGAGACGAGGATGACAATGGAATATGTGCATTTCCAATATGTGTAATAGGATGAGATTTTCCATCACCTGTTATAATGCAACTTCTATCGTAATGAGGGGATAAGTTAGTCAATTTACCTGTATTTCCTGTCACATGGGTAGCTGCACCTGAATCCAAGAACCATTCTCCCTGCTCATTTTGCTTTATAGTCATCTTTGAGAATGCGGTCATCAATAGCTGTTGCATATCTTCAGCGGTGGATTTAGAACTTTGTCCTCCTTGTTTATAATCATGTCTTACCCCTTTGTTTTTATTTTGAGGATTAAACCAACATTGTGCCTTCATGTGTCCTTTCTTGTTGCACTGAAAACAAATTAGTATTTTTCTTGAAGTATCCAAAGGAGACATACCTTGGTTATGTGGTGTTGGTAGAATGCCACGACCACCATGGTTGGAGTTCCCATGGCTCTTACCAAACTTTACATTCATAGCCAACACATTTTGGGAGTTCCCTTGATCAGTCCTTTCAATGACTCTTTTCATATTCATTTCATGTTGGAGAAGTTTACCTTGTAGTTCGTTGAAGGAAGGCAGAACAGGAAGGACCTCAAGAGCTGTAATAAAAGCATGATAATCATGCCCAAGTCCATTCAAGGTTTGCTGCACCTTTTCCTTATCAGAAATGTTATTCCCTGAGGCAGCAAGTTTGTCTGCGACGGCCTTAATACGCCCCAAATAATCCATGATAGACGTTGAACCTTTGCTCAAATTCTGAAATTCTTTCTTTAGGTACATAATTCGAGCTTCTGATATTTGGGAAAAGGTATCAGCAAGGGTTTCCCATAATTCTTCTGCAGTACAATCATCAGAAACTGAAAGTAACACTTGTTGAGATAAAGTGGACAAAATATACGCAACCAGACTTTGATCACGTCTCATCCACATAGCATGTTCAGGATTGTTGTCTTCATGAACAGCAATAACTTCTCCTGCCTCATTTTTTATTTCCTGTAAGACGATATTGGTGGAGCCTTTGTTGAACCATCGAGATGTCCAAAGAGGCCTTGACTTCTTATGAAAGGCATGATTTGCCTTTTCCAGATCAGATAATTCTCATGGTTGAGTTTTTCGGTAATAAGATGAGGAAGAAAACTTGAGGACATGCCAGAATGCGAAAGGTTTTCCATGACAGCAGAAAGGAATGGTATATAGGTAGAAGATGAGAGGGAAAGAAGACACGATATAACAAGATGTGTCCTTGGGTAAGCAAGAAGAAAAAGAAACAAGAATTGCGCAAGAGAAAAGTAAATTCAGGATAGAGACAAGATGAGAAAAGAGTTCTAACCAGATCAGACCTGTTTGGGCATTTCATTTGGTAGAGATAACGTAACCTGGCTCTGATACCATGATAGAAATCTAGCACCAATATCTGTAACCAGAAAACAGCACTCACGCAGGAAGAGAGAGAGAGAGAGAGAGAGATAGAGAGAGAGAGAGAGGGAGAGAGAGAATGAAAACAAGAAGAAACTGAGGAGAAGAAGCCGTAGCCAAAATGGTTTGCACGGCCTCTATTTATAATCCCATTTCCAGAATTCTAAGAGTCTCCAATCGTAGAATCCTAGGAGATTTGACAAGCTCCAAGAACATTAATTACATCATAGAAACCTAAAAGACTTCACATATTACAAGGATATTAACTACAACATAGAATCCTAGGAGACTTCCCATATAACAAGGATATTAACTACAACATAGAATCCTAGGAGACTCTTCACATGTTACAAGGACATTAAATATCTTAACACATTCTACAAGGAGGTGGAATCCTAAGAGACTCCTCTTCAACGTGCTGGTGAATGATTTATATTTTAACACTACCTTGACCATAGATTCATAAGTGAAGGGATTGCCAACTACTTTATATTCTTTGTCACCGTTTGGTTTGCTGTTGTCAGCCATAATGAAACACAGCAGGAAGAAGTATGATAGAAAAGGAGACCACGAAAAAAAAGAAAAAAATTTGCAGCAGGTTTAAGTTTGAACACACAAAAGGCTGCCTAACTTGTAATTCATCGGTCATGCATGCAGCACCACTTCCATAGTCACCCATGTCACAGCAACATCCCACAAAAAACACAAAGAACCTCTTCCTGCTCCACGTCATTTACATTCACATCAGGAGTAATTCAGATATAGATACTCTCAAGTCTGATTATGCCAGCATCTTCTAAGTATATATATATATATATACTTCTTCAAGTCAAACGTGAACAAGAAGACCAACAACTGTGCAGTTTTAACGACAGCAAAAAAAAAAAAACCTATTTGCAGGCATGGCATCTACAACTTCAGAATTTTCAACGTGACATCGACTTCAACTGTGTTGCTTCATTGCACAACTTCAACAACAATAAAAATATTCAAACTTGCCTGCACGACACGACTTCAACTGTGCTGCTCCACCACACGACTTCAAGAGTGCATCGACCTAGGTTTTGAAACTTGCCTGCACAACCCAACTTCAACTATGCTGTTCCACCACACGACTTCAAGAGTGCATCAACCTAGGGTTTTAAGAAACCCTAGGTTGGGCTAAAGAAGCTGCCCAAAGGGCTCAGGCATGCTCGCAGAAGAGACTGCCCTAGCAAATCAGACGTGAGAGTAGAGAGAAGAGGAGTTGAGAAGAGCACCAATTGATTACATAGGTTCCCAGATGTTCACCGCTCCGATACCATTGAACACGATGGAGGAAGAGAGGGAGAGAGAGGGGGGAAGGAACAATTCGTCTCACATTAGCTAACCCTAATCTCTAATTAAAGAGAGATTAGGGGTCGGCAGATCTCCTTGCATATGAGAGACACACAAATATATAAAATGGCCAAAGAAGACTAATTCTTTAGAAAACTAGAAAACCTACCAAACTTGAACATAAACTTTCTAATTTCAATAGGATCTACATTTTTATTGTGACAAACCGAGCATGATGGATAGCTATGCTCCAACTTGAAGGGGAGTTTTAAGAAATAATGGTGTGAAGGGGCCATATGAAATGTTAGAAAAGTTGTGGGGTGTTCTTTATTATTTCTACTCTTTCTAGTAGACTATATTGTAATTTGTTGTTACCGTCCCTAGTCACTATTTAATTGTGATTAGGCTTTCTAATGGAAGTGATTTTTCTCCCTCCTTCAATTCTAGCGTAACGGCAACAGTTTACAATTTTGTGTGGCAAGTTCTTGTTTGCTTGGTATTCTTTTGTTAGTGCGTTGAATAGTTATGTTCCCACTAGCTATGTGCTTAATCTTGTACATATGTTTTCAAGCTTTTAAATTTGGTGAATGTTGTATTTTTCCAGTTCTGCCAACATTGGAGTCTTTTTATGCTTGAAATGCTGTGGTGTTCACAGAAATCTTGGTACACATATCTCCAAGGTAGCCTGCTGTAACTTACTGACTTAAATTCCTTTCAGAGACGACCTTCCTGGAAATAGGCTTTTGTATATTTTGATGTACCTTTGCAAATTTTGTGCAAAATTTCTGGATTTACTATATTGCTAAAAATGGTTTTCCTTCTCTTGCTTTTGAATCGCAGATGAATGTTCAATTTCCTTTAAAGGATAATGAGATCTAGAAGAAATAAAACCTAAATTTTCCGGAGCTTGTTACGATTCAGGTTTATGACAATTTAACTTGAGATTGCTGTTGTCAGGTACTGTCTGTTACCTTAGATGATTGGACAGATGAAGAGATTGAGTCTATGATTGAAGTTGGTGGCAACATCTCTGCGAATGCTATTTATGAAGCTTTTATACCTGAAGGTTCTTCAAAACCTATTCCTGATTCAACTTATGAAGAAAGGCTAAAATTCATTAGGTGAATCACTATGCTGTTTCCTTTTCAAATATGTTGCTGATATAGCATCTGCACTTTCTGAAATTAGATTCTTCTATGTTTCTTTTTCCTTTTTCTGCAGATCTAAATATGTCCTGCAAGAATTTTTGAAACCCAGCTTGCGGATTGTTTCATTTTCCAAAGGAAGAAGTTCGTCTACACAGTATAGTGATTCAAGAAGGAATAGGGATCCACTTTTAGAAGCAAGTGCATCAATGGAGATGGTATATGCAACACATCTTGCCTTGAGATTTGTCATAGCAAAGTATTGTGAGAGATGGTTCAGTTCACTGAACATATTCATTCAGAAACCTTCCTCATGACATTTAATTGAAGAAGGTAATTCTTATTAGCCTATTTTTGGCATGATGACAGGTTGGCATGGTCGAATTCATTGGATTACTTAAGGTCAAGGTAATCAGGGGCATACATCTGGCTGTTAGAGATATGCTGAGCAGTGATCCTTATGTGGTTTTGTCCATTGGCCAGCAGGTGAAAAAAATCATGTTATTTCCTGGATAAGATGACATTGTCACATTCCCTAGTTGTTTGATTACACTCCTGTTCATAAGTATTTTTTTGTTTGATACTTTTGCATTCTTTTACAGAAGGTCCAGACAAGAGTAATACCAAGTAATTTAAATCCTGTGTGGAATGAAGAGCTTATGTTGTCCGTTCCAGAGAAGTACGGACCCTTGAAACTGGTATCGAAACCACAGACAACTGCCTTTGCCGATTGTTATTCTGACTGTTCATGATATTGTACTATTGTACTAAAAATAATTGGAAAGAGTTATCAGGATAGTCTGTTTTTAGCTCATCTCAGGTCATATATAGGTTGACATTCTTTTTGCATGAATTTATACCCCGATACTTGACTGCAGGTATTAAGTATTCTATTTTTTTAAATGGCATTCTTTTCTGTGTATCTGATTAAGGAGCATTTTTGTTTTGCTTTCCCATGTATCCGGTGTGATTTGGAGAGTTTAAAGTTGGATAAATTCTGAATTTCTGATAGCTTTGTCCCACACAAGCTTGATCCTGTTTAGAGGGTTGAAGATTTTTCTCCTTTCCAGTCGTTTCTCTTGATTAAAGTTTTGAGGACAATAAAGTGTAAAATCAACCTTCAACTTCACAAAGTTAAAGCATATCTCTTTTAAGTGTGACGAAGTCTATTGCATTTTTCTTTTTTGTTTTAATTTATCAATTATTCAATGTCTAATGAGAATGATTTATGCAGAAAGTATTCGATCATGACACGTTCTCTGCTGATGACATCATGGGAGAGGCCGAGATTGACGTGCAGCCACTTATAACTGCTGCCACAGCTTTTGATGACCCGAGTTCTCTTGGCAACATGCAGATTGGGAAATGGTTGGCTTCAAGGGACAATGCCCTTCTGGATGACAGTATCATAAGCATTGTAGATGGGAGGGTAAAGCAAGATGTCCATCTGAAGCTTCAAAATGTGGAGACTGGAGAGGTAGAATTAGATCTGGAATGGATTCCGCTGGATCAATAGCATCAGGGGGTCATTCTTGGCTGGCTTCATCATTATTCCAGTTAGATATATCCTGTAAATATGTCACCCTCGGTAATTCTTATATTAAATGATCAATATTCCTTTAAGTTCACTTTGTTTCGTCAGCTGTTGTGGGTTTTGTTTGGTAAAAGTTCCATGTTCTTTGCTTTAATTATTTTGGTTAATTCTTTATGATGTAGTAGAACCATGAATTGGTACTCTGCAAAAATATAAAGTTTCGATGATATCCATCATAACATGATTTCCGTCCTAAAATAATTTTCCACTTGGCTCTGCCTCTCTTATTAGAAATTGTTTTCCTCCTGAATTAAAACGGCCTTTTCTTTGCATCTCTCTCTCTCTCTCTCTCTCTCTCTCACATACACACACACACACACAACAAATGAGGAATTAATGGCGTCCTATAAAAAAATAAAAGAGAGATCACGATAGGGAGACTTCACCTTTGTGCGTCCAGTGAGTGCTGATGAGAGGTAACTAATGTTGCTGTGAAGAGAAACCGTAGCAGCAAAACACAGATGAGAACATTAGTGGTCCCCTGCAGAAATAACAGCATACAACACATACCTTATCTAACCTTTTTGGTGGTGCAGTACTTGAATGGAGGTTGTGGAGTGGAGATGAGGAGGCAAAATTTCCCGTGGTTATGTGAGGAAATGGTGGAAAGGAGGTTGAAACTTATGGTTTAGAACAAAAGCTTGCCTGAAAAAGCATTTTAGAAGCCTAACACTGTCGGCTGTATTGGACCCTGTAGTATAAGACAGTGATCTACATGGCTGTTTTGATAAGGGTTCTGACGGGTCCCTACGGCTGATCATGTTTATTTTAATCTATAAGTATGTATTTCAGGTTCATAAAGAACTTGTTATTGTTCTTTCAACAAATGCTATAGAATCTCTTATAAACTGTTGTGGCAAGCCAAGAGCTGATTCGTATCAAACCCGTCATGTAAATCCACGCACGTGGTTAAATTTAAATATAAGCAAAACTAACTCCTAGCTTCATATGATACATTGGCTGCAGCTCGAGCCTATATTGGATCTCAATTATGTAACCCACTTGCGGAGTCCCAACAAATAGGCAACAAGATTATGTTAATGTGTTTTCTTTGAAATGGATAACTTCATTAATAACTTTTGTTAGGGAATAGTTAAAAAAAAAATGTTCCTTCTTCTAGCTTACATATAAAAAAGCTTCTTTTCTTTGGTATAAAGCTTTCTAAACAAGTCAATGCATTTATTAATCACCAGAGACCAATTGCTTGCAATGTAGACAAAACATATGTGAAATACCTTTAGACGCTTAATGTTGCAGGCGTCTTCAACAAATATGTGGATGTCTACATGGTTGGTTTGATAAAGGTTTGATGAAGGTCTACCTTTGGTGATCTTTAATTTTTACATGTAAATAATATGCTTTAAACTCCTCAAAATTTGGTGCCTTAAGGTTCACATTATAGCTGGTCAGGCAGGGCACATTAACGACATGTCCAATTTGATTCCTGTGGTCCGGCTGGGGGCACATTAATAACATGTCCAAATTTATTCCTGTGAGCACCATCTCCTTTGTCCAAATAGAAGCTTATTGGGCATACATTAGGTATCAGTGCAGGCCTGGACCCGAGAGGTGGGGGGAAGGGAGAGGTACTTGAGCTTTTTTCAGGTGGTAGATCATAATCATCTCGCTCACCCAAAAGTTTATCATTTTTTTTTTTTTATAACGTGGTTCAATCTCAATTGGCACACATTAGCCCACTTTAAACACTAGCATAGCTCTATATGTCGAGAGTAGGGGAAGGAGCTTCCTTTCTTTTTTTGGGTGATAATTTGTAACACTCTTGCTCACCCAGAAGTTCACCATCACAACTTATGCAACGAATTGGGTTAATTGGCCGTAAGTGACGCCTTGGGTTGGCAGCACTAGCCAACCATGGCCCGTCCTCAACCAAATTGGGTCAGCTATTTCTTGGCAGCTGCAAGCCTAAACCTTTTTGCATACTGGTACGCAGACTTCGAAAATATATATCCTTTGTTTTGAGCACTACCATGTGCTAGTGTGCATTTTGACCACTAGGTACTCACCCATGAGTTAGCATATTCAGGCGAATGGGCAACCCAATATGAGCATTAATCGCCTTGATGGGTGAAGTTTAGCCCTAGGGCATGTTGTGAAGAGGTACCATGCTGATTCCCTCTAATGGACGGGGGAATTGTGTTCTCCTATTTTTGCGGTTTGCAAGCCATTAATTGATTATGGCATGTGTTGAATAGCATGATACGGTTTCTCGTGAGTACTAACAACATTGCACATACTTAGTCTTTCTTTATTATTATACATACTGATGTATGATGATTTCATGCAGGGATTGTTGACACCTTGACCATGTTATGATTGTGAGTGGACATCTTCGATATGTATTGTATTTTGACTGGGCATTGACAGACAAGTAGTTACATGGATGTCATTTCAGGCATGTGAACCTTGTTATATGATGTTATACGATGATTGTATTATGCACTTCTCAGTATATTGTATTGGATAATGTGATATGGGCATATGTGGTATGTTGATATTGTATTGTGAGCCTAAGCATGAAATGGACACAAGGCAATGGTCCCGTGAACAAACTTTATTGAAAGAGTGCAGTCAAGCCCACTGTAAAAAGGGTTAGGTGCATGGTGCAAGGGCATGCTTCCGAAAAATGGACTTATTATTGAAGTGCTCCTCACTCAGGCTACTAGCGAGGAGTTCATTTCCGTGGAAAAAGTGAAACAATGCTCCTATAGCAGTGATAGTTGAGCTCTGCTTAGTTTGGAGTCACAACTGGGGTTACTGTATGTTCTTTTGTCTTCGGTGACTCAGTCTTCATGTGGAGACTGTAAGCAGCACAACGGTCTTATGTGTAATGATATGCATTCCAATGGGAAATTCATCATCGCTCAGTGCTTAGGACTGTGTGTGTGGGTCTGTATGTTTCTGCTCAAATATGTCATGTATGGTGATTGTTTGGTTGTATAGATTGGTTATATTGTGTGTTAACACATTTATGTTATTTGTGTCTTGCAGTTTATTTGGATTATGCATTGAAAACCCTGGGGTTAGGTCATACTTCAAGTTTATGTCTAATACATTCAACATATACTCACTCAATGGAGGTGGGTGCTTCTCGATCGTGATTGATATCATTCTTTTCCCATGCTTTTTGTTGTGAGGCTGGCTATGTATATTTTTGCAGTGTAGAGTGACATCCTTTTCTAGAGACACAATGTTTTTTGTTATATATGTTTTGGGTTTGACTATCATAGTATGATTGTGTGACATGTTATATATGATGTGCACTCACTAACACTCCATTGTGATAGAGTAGAATATATTTGTTTGGTATAGTTCGTGATTGATGTCATTCTTTGCCCATAATTTTTGTTGTGAGGCTGATTATATATTTGGCAATGCAGAACGACAACCTTTTCCATAGACACAAACTTTTATGTTATGCATGTCTTGGGTTTGACCACCATAGTATGTGTGTGGCATGTGTTATATATGATGTGCACTCACTAACTTGGCACTATGAAAGAGTAGAATATACATTTGCTTAAGAATTTGTGATTGATGCCATTATTGGCCCATTTTTGTTGTGAGGCTTGTTATGTATATTTAGCAATGTAGAGAAATGTCCTTTTCTATAGACACAAAGTTTTATGTTACATATGTTTTGGGTTTGACCATCATAGTATGAGTGTCACACCCTAACCATTTTATCCTCAATTTTTTTTTTTTGTTAAAACGTAAAACACCGAGGTACGACGACACAACGATTCAAAAGGAGCTATGCATATCAAAAGACAATGGGACAAACTTTTCATTATGTAGTAAATTTCAATTCATACAAAATCACTTCATATTTCTCAATAACGCACTCAATTTTCACATGCATATTCACATTCACTTTATTCACATTCTTTTTATTTACAATCATTTCATTTACATTAGCTTTAGTGAATTGACAGTTTCTATGGGTGCAAACACATGCATGTGCATACCATGGGTGACGTACAGTTAGGAGACAACCCCTGTGGTGGCTGGAAACGATACAAATCCGTTCACACTGCAGCGGTAGAACACTCGTCCATGGATGTGTAAATTACAAGGAGAGTTGCTCAGCCTTCCCTAGGACACCAGGGTGGGAATGCAAGAGACCAACGCTCTAAGTACATCACACAATGATATCCTGGGGCCTTGCACTGTCTGCGCTCCGAGCAGCCGAGACCAATGGCGAGGGCGGGACATCTCCCAAATACATTGCCATAACTCATTGGCCTTTCATCTATTATTCTTTATTAATTTATCATTATAAAAACACATTCACAAAATGACTGGCTAGCACATGAGGTTGGTTCACTTCACAACTGCACCCACAGCTCAAGTCACCTCCCTACGAGGGCTACACACACAGTCTATACTCTTAACTAGCCGTCCTAACTTTACGAGTATATCTATCCTTCAAAGTCATTCAATTACATCATGCCCATGGCAATGCACACGAAAAATATTGCAACATTTACTTCAATCAAACACATCAATCACATCTTACAAAACTTAGCCAAACCACAAAGGGTAGTCTCGATCTGTAATTGTCTCGTAGTTGTCCTATACAAATACCATTCTATGATGTTTTCTAATGCATGATCGGGGTCGAAGAGATACTCGACTCGATACCCTGCCTAATTTGTCCCAAGCAGTTAATTACTAGCATGCATATGCCATTTGCATAGTAGTTTAAAAACATTCAACTAATCTCATAATCATTCAATCACATGCATACATTTATTCAATCACAAGACAATCATAGGATCCAACGATCCTGAAAGGCATGCATTCTAAAGTTGGTCCCAAACAGGGATTTGCTTGGAATGCTGCCATACCTATCGTGCATCACAAAAATCACCCAAAATTGCCTCAAGCTTCTGATCTTGCCACTCAAGGTCTACTCGACGTGCCAGGTGTACCTACAAAAATAATCATGTGATAAGATTTCTACTCATTTCGCTTTTAAAAATCTATACAAATACGAAATGTGATCATTGAGGTGTAGGTCATCGCCTCAAAAGGGTGTCGACAGGTAGTATCAGCTCATAAAGCCCTCCAATAGACTTCTTCCCAACTCTTTGAGGTTGTGACCAAACAATTAAACTCAAAACTTCAATTCAACCTATCACCAATACATTTCTTAGTTGAGGCGTCTTCCCAGTAATTGGGCTTCCCAATATACATATTCTTCCCTAACAGGTGACACAATATGCACATCAATAGTAGCATACATCACAAGTTCACTAAAATAGTTCTAAACCTTCTCTATAACATCAAATCTATACCATGCTTCCTAACCGCTTCAAAAACTAACCCATTATGCTAAAAAGATAGTTTTACACATAGATTCTCATCTCTCTAAAACAGTCCTACACCTTCCCGAATATAGTAAAGTCTTGAACGTGCATTCTAAATCATCCAATCTTGAATCTAGTATGCTCAAATAATAATTATACATACACTAATAGAAAACATTAGACAATTTAGGTTCGATTGGGCCTCGCTAACCTCACACTTAGGGTCTTAGCTGTTGTAATGCTCCCACCAGCCACACCAACCGCTCGACTAAGCACCAATGCCAGTGATTGTTTGCTGTCGTGGCCAACAACACGACCTAATTTCTGGTAGGAGGGGGAAGGCGGACTTTCCTAGCTGCAATCCAACCAAACAGCAAACAAAAGAGTGAGAATAGGCTGCGAGTGAAAGAAGCTGGTAGTAGTAAGAATGCGAGCAGAGCTGGCGGGATATAGAGTGTGAGTAGAGGGCTAAGGGGACTCAAAACAGAGAGGGAAAAAAATCAAGAAGGGGCGACATGGCTCAGGGGAAGCAGGGAAAGGCAGGAGAGAGGGAGACTAAAGATGGGAGAGAACATGAGAGGGTGTGAGAGCTTGCAAGAGAGAGAGAGAGATCGAACGGCGAGGGGGAGAAGTACCTGTGCGCGGCCACTGCCCTTCACCTCTGTCGCCGTTGCACTCTCTTCCACCTCCGGTTTTCACTGCGTCACAATGAACCAGTGACAGGGAGATGAAGGTGGAGAGCGGGCGTCGGGCTCCTCTTCACGCGATGGATTTCGGGCATGGGTCTGGACCCAATCCAACCCGTCCTGGTAAGACGTAAATCGTTACAATGAGTGTGTCACACGTTATATATGATGTGCACTCACTAATGCACCACTATGATAGAGTAGAGCATATATTTGCTTAGGACATGTCAAACTATGTTCCAATCACATAGACAATATAATTGTGTTGTAGGATAAACCATGCTCTGCCAATTACGAAGGTAAATTTGTACAGTACATATAATTCACATCCACTACATCATAGGTCATGAATGGATGTATGATGTCATCACAACATATTCAAGAAGTGGTTGTCAAGTAAGAATGGTGTTAACAAGCTTTCAAATGGAAATTTTGTTGTGTTACTCTGAACGTAATCATTACAATTTTGTGGGACCTTTGTTTGTGGCCCATTTGTTAAGGACACATGATAAAGTTACATTGTTTATATTCTGCATTATGTGTTTTTAGTTTATAATATTGACATTGCACTAAGGAAGATGTAACATTACATTGTGAAGTTAGATGGTGGCTTCTATAATGTGATAGTCACAACCATGAAATATAAAAACAACTTGAGGAGAAATGGGACAAAAAGCCTACATAAAATAGTAAATATTTGACATGGTTGATTGAATGCAACTGAAATCAATTGAGGATCTTGGATTCTATGACACAGTGAAACTAGATGAAGTTGGATATATCACAAATATGATTTGGCAATTCCAAGGTCAAGAATTACTTTAAAAGGGACCAATTGAAGTTGAAGGTTTCCTCAAACAACAAGGCACTGATGCAACTATTCCATCAAATAATGATAGGCATGTTTCCCGTCTTTTCTCAAGAAACAAAAAGATATTTCTTTGCAAATTTATGATTAATTTTATATGCAGCAATTCCTCCAAGATCATTTGTTAAGGGAAGAATTTGTTGAATTGGACTTTTTAAAGAATATATTGAGAAAATTTGATTTTGTTAAATAATAAAAATAAATCAAACCTTCTCTTAACTCCTGAAACTTCTTTGTTGTGGCTCCATTAAGAACAATTCAATGATGTGTTTGTTTTTAATATAATAATGAAAAGTAATACTCATTAGTTGCTAGTTTGTAGGAGTCTCCCATTAGTTACATAGTTATATTTTTATCAGTACATTTTGTGTGACCAAATAATTAAAACCTTCGAATGGTTGTCTAGAGTCTTTATAAAATCAATAAATGATAAACACCCTCACATTGTACAAACATATGCTGAATTACAAATATATTTTTATCTCGTGTCATGGATGCAATCATTGCTTTTGAATATGGCATACTTTTCATGATGCAACAAAAAAACTAAGTCGCATAGTAAATCAAAAGATTGTTTTAAAAAAGTTTTAGAGTATGCATACTTTCATATTAAGATGAATCCACTTTTGGACAACATAGGAACATATGTCTCATCTACAACCTTAAAGAGAATCCATGGTCACAAATGTTGCATAAAGATAAAGAAAAGTAGACAGTAGTATATGAAATATGGTATTTTTTTTGCAAGAAAAAAACTATGAGTATGCATGCTACACTAAAAACTATTTGCATTCTTTTTTAACAATCTTTATATTAGGCAATATGATGAATTATTTGTAGATGATCTTAGTTAGAATGAGTTTGAAAAAGTTGTGAAAGGCTTCACATATGCCTTGAAACTTTAGACATTAAACTATTGATATGAACCACTAGTCTATATATTTCCAACTACATTTTGGCTTAAGAATTTGGTTACTTAAATCTTGAATTGAAACATATAAAAAAATATGCAAAAGGGAATGTGCACATGTTACATGTGGTAAAGGAGCAACATGAGTCTCCTAAAAATCAGGAGGCCAATGTTGACAATGGAGCAATTGAATGCATAAAGAGCAAAAAAATAAGAATTCAAAGATATTTTGTCTACATGCATTGAAAATTTTGATCAAGAGAACATTAATAGAGTACCTGAGCAATCTATTTTTCAAAAATGGACGAAGCATGTAAAGGTAGAAACATTGAATATGTGTACAAGTTTAAAGGTCTAGATTATAATGCTGCATAGCCTTCCATTACTAACTCATAAGCTAATCATTTTTGTATGTTGCAGGTTTAGCATAAGAAGTAAAGAAGCCTTTGAATACATAAGAAAATTAATAAATGGTGCTTTAAAAGAAGTGCTTTTTACTTCAGTATTAGTTCAATGCAATTGAAGGGGCCCAATCTAAAAGAACAAAAGGGAAGAGTCATGGTAACAAGCATGGAGCCAGAGTCCCCGGCTTTGCCTGAAATTTTGGGGAAAACAATTTACATGTAAATACTTTGAAATTTTCAACTTAGCCTTTGTAGAAATTTTAAGAAAATAAATGACCTAGGAAAATTCATCAAATGCTTTATTTTTCACTTCCTTGAGAATGTCTTGGCTTAGTGCTATTGCAACTCAAACTAAGGACTTGAACTAAAACTCTTTTAAAAATTTAACTTAAGAAGAGCCAAACTTTGTGAGTACCACTTTGGAATTTTACCAAAATTTTGGACTCTTTAAGAAGCTCCAAGGGGTGCAGTGAGAGAGGGAGTGTAACCCCCTTTTATAGAGGGACTGGTGGGGAATCTCCCTAGGGGGAGATCGATACATGACTAAACTTTTAGTCATATTCTCCTCTCAAAAACCCATAATCATATAATATAAAATCATATTTTCAATTGAAAATATTTGTTGCACTCTTATTTTTAATTTGAATTTGAATCCACAAAGATCAATACATGGAAATGTTGATCGATTCATGATAAAGGATTTGGATTGACATTAAGCATGGAGCATGAACGATGCATGAAGATAAAGTGGAAAAAACACACTTTGAAAGCTTATATTAAAACATACGTGATAGAAAAATGTTCATACTGACCACATATGGGTACCTATTCAAATTCTGTTTGTATGGGCTTGCTCAACAAAGAATTGCAGCACTTCAAATGCTTCTGTATGAATTGACATGATAAAAACATTGTATTTAGGACCATCGAAGAACAAAGCAGCTCAGGACATCGGTCACCATAACTGAACATGCACCTATATTTAAGCAAGGGAAGTTGCATCCATGGTTGAGAAACTCAAAAATCAATCAGAACATGCACCTAAAATTATAGTCCTTGTTTAAGTTTGAAGGATCGAGTATGAGAAGAAAAAAGTTATAGCCTGAGTATATATGCAGCATATAACTCACCTGAAATCTATTTATATTTTCCTTTAATTCCTCATACTTCTTTGCAACACATGTGACAATGTCAACAACATAGAAAGGTTGGTCTACGAACCATTGCATTTTTCTTGCATGAGAAACAGTAAGCAGATAACCATACTCGACAAGCAGAACAAACCTAAATAAGAGGGAATATGGCCAAGTAAAGAAGACACCTCAAAGTTTTCCTAAAAGAGGGTAAGAGTTGGTAGGCGGATAAGGTACATCTGAAAGACAATCACAAATGCTTGGAAATGGGCAAATCAGTAGAATAGGTCAATACCATTGAAAGGAAAGGACTGACCTTCTACAAGATGAGAGATCGGATCAATGAAGCTGCAATTAGAAGCCATCCCATATATAAATATTTTATTGAATTATTGAAGGAATTTTATTTAATGATCAAGATGACATATAAACCATACACATACTAATGAAGATGGCATAATAGAACCCATTAGCAGTGGAGCCCGACACAAAGGTATGGCATGTCTAGGCTACAAAAAGAAAGCGTCCAAGGAGAAGAGTAAGAAACCAGCCAAAAAAAATTATCTTTGAAAAAAAATGTTGCCATTGTTTCACCTTTTTCTGTCTCTTCCCCAAACCAATTGTAGGGATGGTGGGGGGCCCCTTTTTTTTTCAAGTTATCGATAATGCTTGATGATTTTGTCTACATCAATGTGTCTCTCTCTCCATTTTTCTTTGTTATTTTATTTATCTCACTATCCACAACAAATTTATTTTCTCATCATCACTCCTGATCAAGTTGGCATTCAAACCCATTTGCAATTTGGTAGTAAACCACAAGATCAAACAATAGAAAAATTCACATGTTTGTGAGATCCAAAAAGAAGCAAAACCAATCCAACAAATAGAGTAGACAAAGCCAAAGTTAGATTTAGCAGAACTAGCTCAGCTGCAGAAAGAAGATCAGCCACAAATTTTGCTCAACGATCCCACCAAAGAAATAAATATTGGGACCATAGGCAAAACCAATCCAACAAATAGAGTAGACAAAGCCAAAGTTAGATCTAGCAGAACTAGCTCGGCTGCAGAAAGAAGATCAGCCACAAATTTTGCTCAATGATCCCACCAAAAAAATAAATATTGGGACCATAGAAGATCCCAAAATGATACAAGTTAGTGTCAATTTAGATCCAAAAGAATAAGAAAAACTAGTCCAATTTTTAAAGGCCTACAAAGAATTCTTTGCATAAACATAAGAAAACATGCCAAGGTTGGATCCAAAGCTAGTAGAATATAGATTAATTTTAAAATTTGGAAGCCATCCAATCACATAGGAATTGAGAAAGCTAGATTTAAGAGTTGAAGAGAAAGTCAAAGAATGATTGGAAGATCTGTTGAGAGCCAAGTTTGTCATAACAATAGACTAACTTGAGTGACTGGCTAACATAGTGGTAGTCCCAAAGAAAAAGGGGAAGGTTTGGATCTGCATTGAATTCATAAATCTCAACAAGGTCATGCCAAGGGATGATTATCCTCTGTGCAACATCAATCTTTAGTTGACAATGTTGTAGGTTATGCTATGTTCTTTTTCATGGATAGATATTCTAGTTACAACCATATCAAGTTGGCTCCTAAAGATCAATCAAAGACATCTTTCACTGCTCCTTGAGGAACTTTTGTTATATAGTGGTGTTGGTTAGGTTCAAAAGTAATGGAGTAACATACGAAAGAGCTATGGCAATTATCCTACATGACCAAATGCACAAGTTCATTGATGCATATGTAGATGATATCCTAGTGAAATTTAAATCATACCAAGGTCATATTGGGGTGTGCACAAGTTCATTGATACATATGTAGATGATATCCTAGTGAAATCTAAACCATACCAAGGTCATATTGGGATGTTAACTCAGTTTTTTTGACAGGCTGCTCCAACACGAGTTAAGATTGAATCCACAAATGTGCATATTTGGCATCAAATCAGGTAAACTCCTCAGGTATATGGTGAGTAAGCATAGAATTGAAGTGGATCCAGCCAAGGCTAAGGCAACCATTAACATGCCAACTCTGAGTAATCTCAAAGAGTTGCACAGACTATAGGATAGAATACAAGCAATCCAACAATTTATTTTCAATCTCACTCTTAAGTGTGAACCATTCAATCAGCTACTCAGGGAAGGCGTTGAGTGGGGCTCAAAATACCAATCATCCTTTGAGTGCATCAAGTAGTATTTACTAAATCCACCAGTTTTAAAAACACCAGTCCTGGAACATCCTTTGTTGCTCTATATTTGGGTGAATGATTCCACCTGTGGAAGATTTCTTGCTTCGAATGAAAATGGCAACAAAATTGAACATATCATCTACTATATCACTAAAACCTTTATATAATATGAGAAAAGATACTCGATGATGGAGAAAAGTTGTCTCTCTCTTGTCTGAATATGTCAAAAATTAAGACAATATTTTCTCTCACATAAAGTAAAAGTGGTCCCCAAGCTAAATCCTCTCAAATATATTTTAGAGCAGTCATTTATCATAAGAAGAATCACCAAATAGCATGTACACCTCATGCAATATGACTTAGAGTACATTTATAGAAGTTTATCAAAGGAGAAGTATTGGTCCATCAATTGGCAGACTTTCTGTTGGCTAAGGAGTTAAAGGCTGACAATGATTTTATAGATGAGCAACAACCATGGAGTTTATCCTTTAATAGGTCTAAAAACATGGCAAGAACTGAAATTAGGATTCTCCTCTTGATATGCGCAAGAAAGAGCTATACAATGCATATCAGTCAGATATTTCATCCTAGTAGGCATACTATACGATCGCTGCTTCAGTTCATGTTATTCCTGATGTCTCAATAAAAAAGCTCAAGAAATGATCTAGGGGTTCCATGAAGGAATTTGTGGTAGACATGCCTAATATCAAACTCTGGTCAAGCAGTTGATTTGAGTAGGCTATTATTGGCCAATCATGCAGCAAGATTGCTACGACTTCGTCAAGAGATGCTTAAAATGTTAAATGCATGCTGACTCTATTCACGCTCCTATGACATATCTCCACTTTGTTGTCACCTTGGCCTTTTTAATGTGGGCATTTAGACATGGTGGATCTCATTAATCCTTCAACATCAAATGGACGCAACTTCCTAGCTGTGATAGAATATTTTATCAAGTGGGTGGAGGCCGTCAGCCTAAGAACTATGGAAGGCAAAAACATTGTCTCTTTTATCACAAGAAAATTCTGTACATATTTTGGGTGCCACATGACATTGTGTATGACAATGGAACAAACATATTTTAAGAAAAAAAGGATGTGCAGTTTCTACTCAAAATTCAAGATCAAGCATCACTTTTCAGCACCATATTATCTACAAGGAAATGGCTAACCAAAAGCCACAAACAATATCTTGATCCAAATTATGAAGAAAATGGTGGAAACTGACCGATATTGACATAAAAAACTACATGAGGCAGTATGGTTATACAAAACCATGATCAGAACTCCCATAAATGACACTCTCGCAGAACAGTGTATGGTATGGATGTGGTTTCCCCTTGAGAAGTACAACGACAAGAGACTTGAGCAACAGAGCGTGTGGAAGCCTACCACCAAATAATAGTCTGTCATTATGCAAAGTCAGTGATAGAAAGAAGCTTCAAAGTCAATGAGCAAGTATTGAGATCCACCATTCTTTGGAAGAACTGACCTCACAAGAAGTGGGCCCCAAATTGGTGTGGACTTATGTTAGCATAGAAGTCCTACCAAGCAACTCATATTGGTTGATTGATGTCGATGGAGTTGAATTGTCTGATCGTGTAAATGATTTATGGTTAAAAAAATTCTATGTATCATCATGTTGTATCAAATATCTCTTATCAATACACTAAGCGTTGATGGCTAGACTATTCTCTCTCTTATCTTTTCTCATGCATTTTCTTTACCACCCTCATACTGGGGCATCTTTTTAAATGAAAAGAGAAAAATGAGTTACATTCTAACATGAAGACATGTCTATAAAAGGCTTCCTAGCAAGGAAAATCTTCAAAGTTTCCAAAATTCTAGAACAATCAATCCACAAGTCTCCACATCCAAGCACATACCAATTTTTCAAGTTTATGATCTTTTCAAGAGCCTCAAGTTTTCAAGTATCTGATACATAACTTTGTATTTAAGTATACAAGTTTTCAAATTCCACACCTTGATGAGTTTTCCAATTTTTGTATATCAGTGTACACAAGTTTTTCAATTTTGTGCATGAGCACATTCATATCTTCCAATTTCATAAGTTTTCAAAGTGATTTCATACTATGTTACACACCGATTTCCAAATTTTGTGTTTGGTGCATGATTTCATGCTTCAGCACAACTTCTTGTGCTTTGGCACATAATTTTATGTTTCAACGTGCTTTTCACAACACAATACATTATTTCTTGTTCATGCACACTATCATCGCATTTTGGCACATACAAGTTTCAGAATAAACATGCTTTGTTATAAGATTTCATGCCCAACCCATACAAGAAAACATGCTTCGGCGTAAGATCTTGCACCTCACTGCACTTTTTGTACAATTGCATAAGATTTTGCACTTCGGCACATACAAGGAAATACTCTTTGGTATATGATTGGCATTTTAGTGCACAAAAGTAAATGTGCTTCGGCATAAGATTTCAGGCTTTGATGCACACAAGAACGTATAATTATGTAAGATTTTGTGCTCCTATATGCACGAGTTTACAAGTTATGTTTTTGTGTAACTTCAGCACATACATGTGAACATGCTTTGGTATATGATTTCACACTTTGGTGCACACAAGAAAACATGCTTCGGCATAAGATTTTGTGCCTCTGTGCACACAAGCACATTTCAATGCATAAGATTTTGTACTTCAGTGCACACAAGTACCGACACCTCAACACATGATTTTACATCTTGGTACACATCTTTGTGTTTTAACACATACATGTATGTGCCTAGGCACACACAAGCATCACAAGTTCAATACATATTCCTGACAAGCTACCATATTTTATTTTAAAAGCTCCAAAAGGATTTTAGTACATGTAAAAAGACAAAAATGTTTTCACCTAATGATTTGATGAGCAGCGAAGGAGGAAAGTGATGACAAGACTATATTATAAACCATGAGGAAAGTTCAATGAAAAAGAAGGAATTGAAGTTTAAGAGATGCCATTGACTTTTACCCCCTAGTAAAACTAACTTACCCATATTCATCAAAGGATAAAAGACTAAGTTGACCCGAACAAAACAGACTAAACATGGAATCTTGGGCATTGAGAGATGGGTTCAAGGCAAGTGTAGCCGTTCTACTGGATCGGCACTCAAAAGTACTAGGTAGGCATAAAACTCTATTTACGTCTGTTCTATGATGTTGTGTGATATATGAACGATTGTGTTAATGTCTTGTCAAACCTTCTAAGCTCAAGGAAGTTAGTCCGAGGAGTGTTCTACACCAGGTACCCTAAGGCCAATCGGTTTGGGAATTGTCGACCCCAACCTCATTACAAGGATCATAGAAAGCCCAATGGACATAACATTGCACAGGACAAAGCACCATTAAGTCGATGGAGCCTTGTAGTAGCCTATGGGGGTGGTGAGGTATTTTCCCTACAAGAGAAGGTTGTCCTAAAAGAAAATTCATGAAAGCAATAACAAAAATGACAAAAGACAAAAACAAGCATATATACAAGAAAAAAGAAAATGAAAAACAAGCAACGATATATGCCAGAAAAATCAAACTTTCTCAAGTGAAATTTTATCTATGGATAAAATAAAAGTTTCTTATGATTACAAAGTGAGTTAAGATAGGGACAAATCCTGTTCTAAGAAACCTCATGACATGGAGAGCAATTTTTCTAGGCTTATCATTTGGAAATAAAAAACCAATCACGTTATACAAATTTCATAACATTGCCAAAAAAAAGTTATATTCATGAAGCAAAGAAAATGCATGAGCCTTTACAAAATATAAGAGGTACAACAAATGAGTCATTGTCAAATTTCACAAGAATTTTACAAGTATTTCGCAAATGTTTCATAAGCATCACTCTAATATTCATACTAAGGCATTTCTTTTATATATCTCAAAAGGGGTTTTCTATTCAAAAGGTTGTTTTCAAAATTTTGTCACTAGGCTTCCAAGAATTTTAGGATTTTGTGCATTTTTCTTTGCACTAAGCATGGTTTTCATGATCAATAACAAAGAGGGCCATATGTGAATGCAGCAATTTTTCAGAAGTCCAAATGACGATTTTACCCCACATTTTGAGATTTCAAAATCAATTTTTAAAAATCAAATTTCAAGAGCAAAGGTAATTACGGAGCCAAGCAACCACATTTTATCTCAACATTGAATACCTAGAGCAGGATCACTTAGGTCACCATTGTCATAAAATGACAATTTTGCCCCAACTTTATGATTGAGAATTGCCTAACATTTGAGTAATTAGGTCTTTTTTTTGCTTTACAAAACCTCATGAGTTAAAGTGAGCTCATTAGGGGTCTTCAGCTTAAAACCAGCTTACTCTAACCTGATTAGCTCACAATGACCTTGCAGCTACCAATTTGGAGCACCATGATCATGTAAGCCGAACTAAGCTAAACATAAGCTCTTCTTGGTGCTTATAGAGTACATCTAGAATCAAAGTGAGTCTCTCACCAGCTTTACCAAGTTCAAGCTATAATTCTCTTAAACCAACACCATCCCTTCATGTTGTAGGCCATCAAGTTTCTCCAAGTACAATGGCACAACAATCCAAATGACCACCTTCTTCAGCAGCAAAACACTGAAGATGTGCTGCTCATTCACTTGTTGCAAAGAAGTTTAACCCATTAAAAGTAACATTTTTTCAAGATGAGCTTTCACGTAAATGTTTGCCCCCAAAGAGGGGAGTTTGGGAAAAGTTGTTCTTGATATAAGGTTGTTGCCAAGAATTTTGCTAGAATCATAAAAAAAATCCATAATATAATGACAAGCAACAAAAAACTCAGCAGCACAAGAAGAATAAGCTATCAAAAGTCGATTGTGAAGGACAATCCACTCAAAAAAAAAAAAGAGTCCAACTATCATCCACTCTAGAAAGAAGGCTCCACTCATAGTTAAAAGTGATTTTAAATGTATGATTATAACAATGCCATACATTTTGCCATGTCAGCTAGCATCGAGTTAAAATCATTTTCTTTAGTGTTTAGTCCGAGTATTTCGGACTTTGATTCTAGTTCAGTCTCCTAGATTTGAGCTCAGTTTCCACTTTACAAATTTTCTAAGAGTTGTCTAGTTCAAGACACCTAGTTCAATGTACCTCAATTTTCCAAGCTCAATCCAGGAATCAACATCTCAATTTCTCGCATGGTTGCATTCAACAACTCCTTGGCAATGTATTTCCAGCTCTAGAACAGACGAACGAGGCTTAGATTGAAAGTTTCCATTTTTCCATTGCCCAACCTTTAGAAAAGGATCAACATACTACCCATAAAAATTGAATTCTCGAGTTTTGGAGGGGCAAACAAAGTTATTTTTTGACCAAATTTCATGATGCCTTGTTTTTTACCATGTGTAATTTCTACTGTGGTCTGCTTGCCTCATGACCCACTGATTTTGATCTCCATGTTAAGGGTATTTTGACTATTTACCACTATGCACATATTTTCCATAAAACCTAACTTTGGAGCCACATGAACCTAAGTTAGCATTTCATTTAAGTTCATATGAACCCAATAGGCTCGAGTCCAAGCTGAGCCAACTTCAAATTTCAACTGAACTGGGTTTCCAAAAATGGAACTCAGATTGAGCCCAGTAGACCCTATGCCCAATTTAAGCCTAAAACTATTTCAAACTGAACCTAGCCCAAGTCCAGTACAAGTGACTAAGTCTTCACCCGCCTAGCCCAGATCGAGCCGGGCCAGGGTTCACACTATTTCTAGATCTCATAACTCAATTCTATATCCAGATTTCATATCCAAATTCCATATATGGAACTCATCCAAATTTCAGATATGTGATCTATCTTTATAGAAACAAATCCATTATTTCAAATTTCATATATTGGCATCAGATCATGGTCTAGATCTTCACATTATATCTAGATCTATTTTCTATAATCATCTTTAGAACTGGGGATATAGATCAAAATATCAAATCTATGTCTAAGATCCACATATGAACTTAATGCACATTATATTCATACAATTCATCATCAATGTCAGTTCTGTGCTTAATGCCAATCATATGAAAGGACATGAATGGTGTGCAATTTTTTGCTAAGCAAGCTAGCATAGACTGAATTTGAATCAGTATTTGTATGTGGTTGGATAAAACATTTTTCTTTCTATTCTTTGTTTTAGTATGTGTTCTCTGCACTGCATGTTCATGCATCATTTGTTCTTCACGCTTAATACCAAATTTAATAATTTATCAACAATCGATCAACACTTATCCATGCATGCATTTCCCTTCACAAAATCGACTTCGCATTAAAAACTAGAATGCAATGAATAATTATCGATCAAAAATACCATTTTAGCATATACCTTTGTGTTTTTGAGAGGGTGAGGACTCAAAAATTTAGTCCTAGATCAATCTCCACAAGGGAGATCCACCCCTTTGCTCCACTATAAAAAGGGGTCTTTGCGCCCCTCTCTTTACACGAATTCTCAAGCTGCTAAAAAGGCAATTCAAAGAAAATCCAAATAGGTGCCTAAAAAGTTGCGCTCACTTGAAATTAAATTTTGGTCTAAGTCACGAGCTTGAGCAGCAATTGCACACAACCAAGACCCAACCAGGCTCGGTGCAAAGGTTGTGGAATTAGGCTCAGCCAGGTCTCCAGGTTTAGGAAATTCCTTTTTCCGTGTTCTTTTTTTTTAATTTACAATTTAGTGTTTTTCTTTCTTTTCTTTTCTTAATAGCATGTTTTTGGTTTTCCTTTTTATTTTTTGTTTCCTTAGTCTAGTTTACTTCTTACTTAGCTCATAGGTTTTTTTATTTACTTCAATAATGTATTACTTTATCTTATTTGCTTTCTTAGGATAGAATTTAAATTAATGTTCGTAGGCTAGAAACAGGGGTCAAAAAACCCCTCTCGCCTCTCTCTTCTTTAATTTTATGTTTTCAGTCTAATTAGGTCTTCTTTTAACCAATGCAAATACGTTATATCTTTCAATATTTAATCAAGCATGCATCACACAATTATTTCAACAGACACCTTAGTCACCTATCATCCACATGCACCTCTGCTTGAAACTAGATTGACCTAGCCCAATAGCATGCCTTGAGGCAGTATCCCTAGGATGTGAACAACTTGGCTCAACCCAGTCTTCACATAGGATCACTTTCCAAAGCCTGGTGTTATTAAAAAGATTTCAAAATCATTTTTTTTCAAAAGGATTTCAAAAGTCATAGATCATGTAGACATGGAATTTAATCGTAGATCAGTACCCGGAGATCTCACCTAGGCCCTTCTTAGAGCCCACTACTCAAACACCTAAAACCAAGAGCTGGGTCCAAGCTGATTTCCCTGAATGTTCATCCTAAGATTAAAATTGCGATCAATGATTAATCCCAATTAGGAAGCTTCAATTGAGACCAACCTAACCATTAGACTGAGACTGATTTAGCTAGGTCCAAAGGATCAAGCCTAAACCCTTGGGCCAACCCAGCCTTAGTTCATTTAGATATTGGGATTTGAATATTGATTAAGGGCATCAGATTTGATTATAAACCTAGATTGATCCAAATCATAATATTAAAACCAAGTCCAACATGATTGGATCTCAAGAACCACATTATTGAATTTTGGATATCAGATTTTGGATCTCAAACTTTGAATCTGGGATTTCGTATTTTGGATTTTGATCATTGAGTATTGGATCATAAACCGTAAGCCGATCCCATAAAATTAGATTCAAATCAAGGATTTTAAATCTTGTCAATTATCAAATTTGCATCTATCCTATTGGAATTTGGATTAAATCATAGATACAAGATTGAACCAATTGGATTTCAGATCTCGAAGTTCTAATCACGAACCTTGGACATCAATACCGTGTTATGACCTTTTGAATCACTATATTAACTCCCATTTCAAATTTAGAACAAGAATTTCATGGAAATATGAAGAATTAAACTAGAATCTTTAGGATCATGGTTACAAGCACCGGGATTTAAATCCAATACCCCCAAAAATAAGTCCACATCCCTCATCATCTGAGTACCAATAGTAACCAAATTTCAAGTCCACGTGATCTAGTTTGCATGCATCATTTTAGATATAATTTATCAATTTTCATGGATCTATGATGATCTGGACATGAACAGACATCAAATTGATTCTTACTTTGTTCACAAATTCCTCTTTGAGATCTACTTAAATTTTAAAAAAGATCGAAATTAGTGCATGTTTGCTTTACAACATTTGAGATAGAAATTAAAATATTTTAGTCTAGTCTTTGGTCTAATTACCCTTGGTAAAGACACTAGAAACGATTGGGCCTCATACTAACAGGTTGCGTCAAGTCTATTACGAGTGGCGTTTTGGGCAGGTTGGGCTGGATCAAGGTCCAAACCCAAACCCAGACCCGAACTCCACCCACATGAATAGCAAGGCCCGATGCTAGGCTCTCCCTCTTTGTCTCTTTGCTGGTTTGAGCTTGCTTAGATGAACAAGCGGTAGAAGAAGGAGCAGGGGAAGGTGAAGCAGCGGTGGAGGTGAAGGGTGGCAGTGCTGAGGTAAGCCCATTTTGATTTCTTTGTACCTCTCCCTCTCGTCATTCTCTGCTCTTCTCCCTCTCTGTCCCGAGGTCTATCACCTTCACCATCTCTCATCGTCTCTCGCCTTCTGCTCTCTCTCCCGCCAACCTCCTCTCACCCTCACTGTTTCTCATTCACGCCCTCTGCTCTCTCTGCCACCAGTGTTCTCTCACCCTCACTGTGCCTCATTCTCACTCTCTCATTCTATCTCCCCTTCAACAGAGCATTACCTCACGCACACTCTCCCTTTCTCTATTTTTTTTTCTTGCTTTAGTTGTTCTCTCTCTCTCTCTCTGTGTCTCCTCAGCGAAACCATCTCCCTCTCAATCGAATGCTCTCTTCTCTAATTACATTTTTCTTTCTCTCTCTCTCTTTTACTAATCTCACCCTCTTTGATGTTGTTGGGTTGGATCACATCTAGGGGAATATGTATTTTCCTCATACCAGCAAATATACTATGTTATTGGCAATGACAACAAATAATCTTTGGCAGCAGTGCTTAGTCGAGTGTTTGGTGTGGCTGCCAGGGACACTACAGCAGCTAGGACTCTAAAAGAGGGGTGAGCGAGGCCTAATCGAGCTTATTTTGTCTAATGTTTTCCTTAAGTCCATGAATAATCATTTGAGCAAGCTAGATTCAAGATTGAATAATTTAGGGTGCACAATAGAGATTTTACTACATTGGAAAAGCTCTAAGACTGTTTTGGAGGGGCAAGGATCTATGTATATTTTTTTGGATGTTACGATGCATGTGGGGAGGGAGTACTGATGTTGCCTTGTAGGCTCAATTTACGGTTTGGAGGAAAGATGAAACATTTAAGTCATTAAGATCTAGGTGTACACAAGGGTGAGAAGGAAACACCCTTTCCTAGGTCATTTTTTTATATGCTATTCCAAGTGAAATACTATAGTATCATCTTTGGATTGTTAATGAGGAAGTAAAATTGAAAATGTTGATGCCCCAACAGGGTGTTAGGAACCTATTGAGTGTCTAATCTATTGATGATGTGCCTAAGGATGCATTTGCAAAGGTTCATGCTTAATGACCTCTTAATTATGGGAAAAACTTGAAGAAATGTTCTACAAGCCGATTCAACTTATCAGCATCTACTCAAGTCGATGACTTATGCCTCAACGGTCCTATTTCTTACCTATATAAATTTTAAAGCAAATTGAATGAAAAACTTATCACTTTGAAATTTTGCAGGTGCACCGAGCGCGTCGAGTAGACCATGAGCGACAAGATTCAGAGCTTGAGGTGATTTTGAGTGTCTATGGCAATGTGCGATAGGTATGGAGACATTCTAGGCAAATCTCTGCCTGTGGCCAAATTTAGAGTGTGCTCGATGTGATTTTGAGTGTCTGTGGCAATGTGTGATAGGTATGGAGACATTCTAGGCAAATCTCTGCCTGTGGCCAAATTTAGGTGTGTGTTTTTCATGAAAATTGGATTCTATGATTGTGTTTTGTTGAATGATGTGTGTTATAACGTGCTTATTTCAATAAAAACATATGTATGTGATTGAATGATTATGAGATTGGTTTATTATTTTTAAATTATTACATGGTGACATATGAATGCTAGAAATTATAATGGATTAGGATAGATTAGGCGGAGGTATCAAGTCGAGTATCTCCTCGACCCCGATTGTGTACTAGTGAGCATTCTAGAGTGGTATTTGCATAGGACAACTACGAGCAAATCACTGATCGAAACTGCTCATTGTGGTTCGGCTAAGTTTTGGTATGATGTGATTGTTATGTTTGATTGAATGTGAATGTTATAAGACTTTTGTTTTCATTGTCATTTGGCAGTGATTCAATTAAATTAATTTGAAGGGTAGAAGTACCCATAAAGTATGATGACTAACTAAGAAAGTTGACTGAATGTATAACCATCTTATGGAGGTATTTTGAGGTTTGGGCGCACTCATGAAGTGAACCAACCTCATATGCTTGCTGGTCCTATTGTGAATGTGCTTTCATAATGATAAATTAAGAAAGAATAATTGATGGGAGGCTAGTGGATTATGACAATATGTTTGTGATATGTCCCACCCTCACTATTGGTCTTGTCTGCTCATAGCACAAGTCGTGCAAGGTCCCAAGATATCATTGTGTGATGTGCTTGGGGCATTGAGCTCCTGCCTTCCCAACTTGGGTGTCTTACGGAAGGCTAAGCAACTCATTTGGAATTACATATCTATAGATGATTGTTCTACTGCTGCAGCGTGAATGGATCCATATCATTTGGGGCCACCATGGGAGTTGTCTCTTGACTGTAAGTTGCCTGTGGTGCGCACACGCTTGTGTTTGCACCCACAGGAGTTGTCAATTTAATAAATCAAATGTAAATGAAATGAATATAAGTGAAACGAATGTGAAGGAGGTGAATATGCTCAAATTGAATATGATGTGTGTATTTTAGTTATTGAAAGATTCTTACATACTATGGAGTATGTGATGGACTTCCTTGACAAGTCATATGATTGCATACGCTTATTATGGAAGCATAGTGATTATGTTTTCATATATGTTAGATTCCATATTTGAGCCCGTACCTTCGAGAGTTATGGATTTATCCTGTTTGTTGCCATACTACGAAGGCCAAGCCTTCTGTTATTTACCTTTTTAGGTTTTGGCGGACTCGAGGCAGCAGGTTGACCAGATGGCTCTGCTCACATCCTACTAATTTCACCTCTATAGTCATGCCAGCAAGTCCTATTTTGGTTTCACTGATGTCTTGTTTTTGTTGGACATCGAAGTTGTGGTTTTGGGAGCATTTTTGTTATGTGCGTCATTGGTAAATATGAAGCGATTTTGTATGAATTGAATTTGCTACATAATGGAATGTTTGTCCTATTGTCATTTTGATTTACATAACTTCTTTTTAATTGTTTTATCGTCACATAACGATGTTTTATGTTTTGAAAAACAAAATATTTGGGGGCTCAAAAGGTTGGGGTATGATAGCTTTGGTATCAAAGCTATGAAAAAACCTCACTTTAGATGTGAGTTAAAGTCTATGTGTGAAGCTGCGTTGCCCAAGTACCCGCTACTTTATTGAGCTCTTATTGTCGTTTTGATGTTCATTGTGATATATACGTATAGAATGGGTTGATGTTTTGAAATATTGTGATGATGCATCCTTGCAATTTGACCCGAAAGACTTGTTAAAGACTTTGTAAAAACAATGAAGGTTCTTACGTGTATAGATGGAGTACCAACATAGTAGTAAGAAGCGATGTGGGCCGGGAACTGAGGCACAAAGAGAACAAAGTTCAGCTCATTCAGATGCGCATACTCCACTAGACGATAGTATGTTGGGGCAACCATTCACCCAGACTAGTGTGGGTGCCCAAACCCCACCAATGCAGACTCCACCTGTGGATCAGCAGGATATATTACTGACAACTTTACAAACACTGACTTTCCTAGTACAATTTATGGTCAGTAACCAGAGGAGCCATGCATCATCTACAGGAGACACCACGGTGCCGCTTAAGGAGAAGGCAACTTCGGCATCATTTAAACAGTTTATGTCGATGCAGACACCTATCTTTACTGGAGATGGCAACCCAGACGTAGCAGAGGAGTGTATTGAAGAGGTAGAGTGCATTTTTGAGCTTCTCAAGATGCCAAAATGAGATAAAGTGAATTACAACTTGTACTTGTTGAAAGGTGATGCCAAATGGTGGTGGCAATCGAATGTAAGATTTGGTTTGCAGGCCAAAATCGAACTCATGGAAACAGTTCAAAGATTCATTCTTCAACACCTACTTCCCAGTGCACGTAAAAAACAAAAAAAAATGCAAGAGTTCCTTGAGTTGGAACAAAATCATATGAGCTTGGAGGAGTATGTTACAAAGTATCGATACTTAGAGGTGTATTGTCCACATCTTTGCACCACTAATGAGGCCAGAGTAGACAAGTTTGCGCTCGAATTTCATAATGGACTATGAAGCAAGGTGATGCCTAGTAGACCTCACAATTTGGATGAGGCGGTCACCATGGCTAGACACATGGAGGAGGATTGCGTAAGGACACAAAGAGACCACGAAGACAAGTCGGCACTCACAGAGTGGGTGGATGCAGGCCAAGCACCACAACTTCGCAGGTAAGGCAAAGACTTATGGAAGGTGAGACAATTGAGCATTCAAGCAGAATAGGACTACCCGTAGTGACACTACACAGAAGGCATTGACTACTTCATCTATACCAAGATGTCTCATTTGTTCATATGTGCATCCTGAGAAGTCGTGTTATTGAGAGACTAGAGCATGTTTACACTATGTAAGGATTTGACACTTCATCAAAATTGTCAAAATGTGAGAAAATGAGTTGAATAAACCTAAGGTCAGTCCTTCAAGTGCACAAAAGACTACCGAACGTGTCTATGCGACTACCATGGAGGAGCTTTAGATACACAATCTTATTGAAGGTACTTTACTTGTTGGTTCTCACATTGCTAGAGTGTTATTTGATGTAGGGGTGATTCATTCTTTCATATCTAGTCTATTTACTACTTCACTAGAAGTATCGGCTAAGATGATGTTGTATGTCTTAAAAGTGGTTGGCCATATGCATGCTCAAGATTCGTATAGCTAGTATCTACTTGATATGGACATAGTGATCCATCAGCATCATTTGCATGCACAGTCGGTGATCATAAGTCTCAGTGGGTTCGATGTTATTATAGGCCTGGATTGAATAATACACATTATGTCAATATAGATTGCAGAAAGAAGCATATACAATTATTGACTCATGAGATGCAACCAATGGCATTCCAAGCTTAGAAAGTCAATCAAACTAACAAGATGATGATGTATGCACTAAAGGCTAAACGATTATTAGAAAAAGAGGGTGTTGCATTCTTAGTCAACATGTTGACCAATGAAACTAAACTGATCAAGTTAGGGGATGTGGCCAATGTGAGTCAGTAACCTAATGTGTTTCTTGAGGAATTAACGAGTTTGCCTCCAACACAAGAAGTTGGATTTAAGATAGAGTTGTTAGCATGGACAGCTCCCATTTTTAAGGCATCATACTATGTGGCATCGGTAAAGTTAGAAAAGTTGAAGAAGCACCTACAGGAGCTCTTAGATAAGGTCTTTATTTGACCTAGCATATCATCTTGGGGAGCACATGTGTTGTTTGTTAAGAAAAAAGTTGGAACAATGCACATATGATTTGATTGCGGCATGTTGAATCAAGTCACCATCAAGAATAAGTATCTGCTTCCTAGAATTGAAGACTCGTTTGACCAACTCAAGAATACAAAGGTGTTCTCTAAAATTGGTTTGAGGACAGGTTATCACCAGCTTTTGATATGGAAGGAAAATGTTGCTAAGCTGCTTTCCGAACTAGATATGGGTACTATAAATTAAGGTCATGCCTTTTTAAGTTCACCAATATTCTTGCAGCATTTATGAACCTCATGAATCAGGTTTTCTAGGACTACTTGGATTGTTGTTTGTATTTGTAGATGATATTTTGGTATATTCAGAAAGTGAGGCAAAGAATAGAGATCACCTAAGGAGTGTGTTGGGGATTTTGCGCAAGCATAAGTCATGTGTCAAGTACTCAAAATGTCAATTTTGGGGTAGAGAAGGTAAACTTCCTTGATCATGTGATCTTGAAAAATGGAGTTTTCATAGATCCAGCTAAGGTGTCAATAGTACAAAACTATAGCACCCCACACAGCATACTAAGATTAGAAGCTTATTGGGATTGGTAGGGTACTATCGCATATTTGTACAAGACTTTTCGAAAATAGTTACACTCATAACCAAGCTACTAAAAAGGAGTGAAGTTTGTTTGTGATGAGGAGTGTGAGAAAAGTCTCTAAACTCTAAAGAACAAGCTTACCACCACACTTATCTTGACGCTTCCATCTGGTAATTCTAGAATTGTGGTATATACTAATGCATCAGGAATTGCTTATGGTTGTGTATTGATGCTACATGGTCATGTGGTGGCTTATACATCTAGACAGTTGAAGATTCATCAGAAGCATTATCCTACTCATGTTTTGGAATTGAGAGTAGTAGTATTCGCATTGAATATATGGAGACACTATAACTATGGGCTATGTTCGAGGAGTTTATAGGTTGTAAGTCATTGAAGTACCTATTTTTCCAAAAAAATCTCAATCTAAGGCAATGAAGATGGATTGAGTATTTAAAGGATTATGATTTCAAAATATCATATCATCTAGCAAAAACAAATGTGGTAGCTGGTGCTTTGAGCAAACATGTAGAGGCAACGATATGGAGTATGATGAATCACTCTTGGACATTGTTTCAAGATGTGATAGCATGGCAGCCTCACCTATGTGATGAGAACAAAGCAACTATGACTACCTTGGTACGACATCAATTGTTGAAAGAGCATATAGTGAAGCAAAGGGAAGAGTCGGATTTTGCTAAAAACATGAAAAAAGTAAGAGAGAAATTTCTTCTTGGCATCAAGATGAAGATGGTTCATTGAGGTTTTGATAAAGATTGTCGGTCCCTAGCGATGAACGGGTGAAGCGTCAGTTGTTTGATGCAAAGGATAAATATTCCAATGTGAAAATGGAAGGACATTTCGATGAATTTCATGGTAGGTCTACCACACACCAAGAGACAACATTATGCCATTTGGGTGATTGTCGATTGACTTGTAATGTCAACTCATTTTTTGCCAATCAAAATCAAACAGTTATTGGAAAGTTTCACACTGTTATATATTGGCGAGATAGTGATACTACATGGAGAGTCAAAGTCTGTTATTACAGATCGAGACCCACTTTTTATCTCTAGGTTTTTAGGGCAATTATAAAAGGCATTGTGTACCAAACTTAAGCTGAGCACAACATTCCACCCCCAAACTAATGGGCAATCTGAGTGGACCATGCAACCTTGTAAAACATGTTATACGTGTTTGTTTTAGGATGGAAAGGAGAACGGGATAAACAACTGAAATTAGCAGATTTTTCATATAATAATTATTATTACTCTAGCCTAGGGATGGCACTTTTCAAGGCCTTATATGAAAAGCCATGCAGATCGCCTACTTGTTTGATCGAAATGGGTGATGGAAAGATCAAAGACCCTTTGGTATTGCAACATTACACTGACCAAGTAAAATTGATAAGGAAAAAGTTATTGGTAGCTTAGAGTAGACAAAAGAGTTATGCTGATATTCGATGTAGAGAGTTGACTTTTAAGGTTGGTGATCATGTATTCTTGAAAATTTCACCTACTATAGGTGTCTTTCGATTCAGTATTAGGAGACAGTTGAACCTAAGGTTTATTGGGCCTTTTGAAATACTAGAGAAGGTTGGAGAGGTGGTATACAGATTGACACTAGCACCTAAATTACAGTCATATTCATGATGTTTTTCACATCTACATGCTTTAAAAGTATGTGCCAGATCCTGCACATATTATTCAATGTATTCAAGTGCAATATGATTTGATGATGGAAGAAAAACCTATTAAAATTGTGGATCAATGAGAGCAAGTACTTCTAGTAAAAGTGGACTAGCAAAACCATGGGTTGAAGGAGAACATATGAAAACTTGAAAATGATATATAAAAGAAGTATCCACACGTGTTCTCACATTGAGGTATGGTCCAAACTATGAGGATGAAATTTTATTTGAGGGTAGGATGTAATGAGTGGCATTTTGGGCAGGTTGGGCTAGATCAGGGTCCAAAACTGGACCCAAACTCCACGTGTGTGAAGAAGAAGGCTTGATGGCTCTCCCTCTTTGTCTCTCTAACCGGTTCGAGCTTCATGCAGAGGAACATGAGGCAGAAGAATGAGCAGCGGAAGGTGCAATAGCGGCGGAGGTAAAGGGTGGCAACGCTGAGGTAAGCCCCTCTCTGTTTCCCTCTGCCTCTCCCTCTCGTCGTTTTCTGCTCTTCTCCCTCTCTGTCCTGAGTTCCCTTGCCTTCACTGTCTCACAATGTCCCTCGCCTTTTGCTGTCGTTCCTTCCAGCCTCCTCTCACCCTCATTGTATCTCATTATTGCCCTTAGCTCTCTCTCCTACCAATGTTCACTCACCCTCACCGTGTCTCACATTCACTCTCACGTTGTATCCCACCCCCCCCCCCCCTCAACTGAGCACTCTCTCATGCATGCTCTCCCTTTTTCTATTTTTGTTTTTCTCGTTGCTGTTTATCTCTCTCTTTGGACGTGTGTCTCCCGCAACCTAACCATCTTCTTGTCAACTGAATGCTCTCTTCTCTCATTAGATTCCTCTTTAGCTCTCTTTTTTACTCATCCTCATCCTCTTTGATGATGTTGGATTGGATTGCAGCTATGGGAATACATCTATCACCTCATACAAATAGGCCCTGTTATGGTGACTGCAGCAAATAATCTTTGGCGTTGGTGCTTAGTCAAGCATTTGGTGTGGCTGTTGAATGCAGCAGCAGCTAGGACTCTAAAAGATGGGTGAGTGAGGCTTAATCGAGTTTGTTTTGTCTAATGTTTTTCTTAAGTGCATGAATAATCATTAATTGAGCATGCTAGATTCAAGATTGAATGATTTAAGGTGCATGATAGAGATTTTACTGCATTGGAGAAGGTCTAGGGCTGTTTTAGAGGGGCGAGCATCAATATATATTTTGTTGGATGTTACGATGCATGAGGGGAGGGAGTACTGATGTTGCCTGGTAGGCTAAATTTACGGTTTGGAGGAAAGATGAAACATTTAAGTTATTAGGATCCAGATGTACACAAAGGTGCGAAAGAAACACCCTTTTATGGTCATTTGTTTATATGCTATTGCTAGTGAAATAATATAGTGTTATCTTTGGATTGTTATGGGAAAGTAAAATTGAAAATGGTGATGTCTCAGCAGGGTGTTAGGCACCTATTGAGTATCTAATGTATTGACGATGTGCCTAAGGATGCATTTGGGACGGTTCACGCTTAATGAGCTCTTAATTATGAGAAAAACTTGAAGAAAAGTTCTACAAGCCAATCTAACCTATCAGTATCTACTCGAGTCGAAGACCTATGCCTCAATGGTCATATTTCTTACCTATCTAGATTTTATAGAGAAATAAATGGAAAACTTATCACTATGAATTTTTGTAGGTGCACCAGGCATGTCGAGTAGACCTTGAGCAATAGGATTTTAAGCTCAAGGCAATTTTTGGTGTTTCTGGCAACGTGTAACATGTATGGAGGCATTCCAAGCAAATCTCCACTCAAGGTTAAATTTAGAGTGTGTGTTTTTGAGGGTCATGGATCCTATGATTGTGTCTTGTTGAATGATGAGTGCTATAACATGCTTATTGTCACATTTAATGTATGTGATTGAATTATTATGGGATTTGTTTATTGTTTTTAAATTATGTGATGGCATGTGCATGCTAAAAATTATAATTTCTTAGGGCAGATTAAGCGGGGTATCGAGTTTGGCATCTCCTTGACCTCAATTGTGCATTAGTGAGTATCCTAGCATGATATTTGCATATGACAGCTACGATTCAATCACGGGTCGAGACTACTCTCCATGGTTCGGTTATGTTTTTGTATGACATGATTGTTATGTTTGATTGATGTGAATGCTACAAGATTTTTGTTTGCAGTGCCGATGGGCAGTGATGCAATTTAATGAATTTGAAGGGTAGAAGTACCCATAAAGTTTGATGACTAGCTAAGAGTGTTGGCTGAATGTGTAGCTCTCTTATAGTGGCATTTTGAGGTATTGATGCGCTCGTGAAGTGAACCAACCCCTTGTTGTAGCCGGTCCTACTGTGACTGTGCCCTCATAATGATAAATTAAGAAAGAATAATTGTTGAGAGGTAGTGAATTATGAAAATATGTTTGGGATATCTCCCACCCTCTCCACTGGTCTCTCCTGCTCAGAGCCCAGGTGGTGCAAGGTACTAGGATATTGTTGTGTGATGTGCTTGGAGCGTTGGGCTTCCAGCTTCCCAATTTGGGTGTCCTAGGGAAGGCTGAGCAACTCCCTTTGAAATTCACACATCAATGTATGATTGCTCTACCACTATAACATGAATGGATTTGTATTGTTTTGGGCCACCATTCGGTTTTTCTTCTGACTGTAGGTCGCCTGTGGTGTGCACGCACCTATGTTTGCACCCACAAAAACTACAAATTCACTGAATCGAATGTAAATGAAATGAATGTAATTGCAACGAAATGTGAAGGAAGTGAATGTGTTTAAAATGAATATGATGTGTGGATTTTGGCTATTGAGAGATTCCTACATATTGTGGAATATATGAGGGACTTCTAGGACAAGTCATACGATTGCATGTGCTTATCATGGTAGCATAGATTTGAGCTCATACCTTAGAGGGTTAGGAATTTATCTGGTTTGTTGTCATACTATGAAGGTTGAGCCTTCTATTGTTTACCTTTTCCAGTTTTGGCAGACCCAGGCAGCAGGTGGATCAGATGGCTCCACATAGATCCTACTGGGGAGATTTTTGGGTCTATAGTCATGCCAGCGCATCCTATTTTGGTCTCATTGATGTATTGCTTTTGTTAGACATCGATGTTGTGGTTTTGGAGGCATTTTTGTCATGTGTGTCATTGTTAATTGTGAAGTGATTTGGTATGAACTAAATTTGCTATATAATGGAATGTTTGCCCCATTGCCATTTTGACTTGAGTAGCTTGTTTTTAATTGCTAGGTCATCGCATCTCGATGTCATATGTTTTGAAAAAAAAAATATTTGGGGATTCAAAAGCTTGAGGTGTGACATTTCACTCACATTCCTGCATATGGAAAAGTACAATGAAAATTTTACATATAAACATCTTCATTTGAAGAAATTTTTCACATGGTGTAATCATTTTCACATCAATAAAGATTGTTTTTCTTGATGACTAGACTTGTCTTATCTTCTCTCATGGTACCAATATTTCCCATGTCACCATGAAACTAGGGCATCTCTTTTTCTTATCTTAACCATAATAATCTAACACTGATAATGGCCATGAATTTCAAAAGGACATTTCATCAAGAATTTGCACAAGCAAAACCTTTTATAAAAGAATTGAAAGTTTTCATATTCTTACTACAATAACCAGAAATTCGTAGGACCTTTCAAATTAAAATGTTTTACCAATCCCACAAACCTACAAGAATTAGACCACTTGAACACTTGCACATACTTTGCAGATTTATTTTATGCTTGGCACACAAACACTTATACACTTGCACCCAATGAATGGACTTCATGCTCTCGTGCACCCACACCCAATGCATGGACTTTGTGCTTTGGCACATGAACATCTAAACACATGCACCCAGTGCACGGACTTTGCACTTTAACACATGAACACTTGAACACTCACACATAGTGCATGGACCCTGCGCTTCAATGCAACCCTTTGAACAACTTTGTGAAACAGAACTCACATAATACTTATAGAACTTATGCTCATGTGCATGCAAGAACACATGAGCACAAACCCTTTGAACTCATGCTTCGGCATGCTAAAACTTGTAGTCACAAGCATACAGGAACACATGAATACTTCAAACTCATGCAACATGTCTTCAGCAACCCTTGCAATGCACAAAACTAGTACACTTGCATACCAAACTCATGTTTTTTACATACTGAACAAGCACTGATGTGCGTACAAGAACACGTGAATAGCACCGAACTCCTATGATGTATGCTAAACTTGCATTTTGATGCACCCCTTGAAACTAGTATTGCATTGGCTAGAACACCCATTTTTCAATGCTCCTAGGCACTCTGGCGCCACAAACTCACATTTTTGATGCAGTCCCTAGAACTTGCCTCACAATGAATCAAACCATTATAGGCTAGAACTTGTACTCACATGCATATAGGAACACATGAACACAAATATTTGAATTCGTGTATATGGGCACATAGGAACCCATGATCACACACCTTGGAACTTAAATCACATGCATACAAAAACACATGAGTTCATCAGAACTCATGTTCACATGCATATAGGAACAAGTGAGCACATTAGAGCTTGCATGTTAGTGCATCGAACTCATGCTTCGGCACATACAAAAACACCCAACATTTAATTGCAAGAGCAGCACACAAATTTTGAACTAAGCATCCCAATTGATATTTGTTTGAAATGTGTTAACATTTTCGAGGAAATAAGAGTTTCTAACTGTTGTTTAAAAGAACTCAAAGAACAAGAATTTTTAGCAACACCATGACATAAACCAAGAAATAAAAGCTCCAGGACATGGAGAGAGCCAAAGTTTAGGAGACATCATTAATTTGAGTGGATGAAAAGGTCATAGGAATCTAATTGAATTTGAATAATAATGATGATTTGAACTGCTAATCAAGTAAGGACACCACAAAATGAGCAATGAGAGATGAGCTCAGAGCAAGCATCATTGTTCCCGCTAAGTCAGCACTCGAGAGTCTTAGGTAGGCATAAAGCTTGACTTGCATCTACATGCAAAGTTATGTGATCTATGAACTTCTATCAAATTATGTTACCAAAAATCTTATGAACTCAAGCAAGTTTGAGGAGTGTTGTACACCTATACCCTAAAGCCAACTAGTCTTGGAGTTATTGACCTGAAACCTTGCTACATGGGTTTAGTACAAAGCCCGACAAAACAGTGGGGCTCCATAGTAGTCTAAGGGGTGGTGAGGTACTTCCATACATGTGAAGGTCAGCCTAAAAAAAGAGAAAAGGAAAATAAAAAGCAAAAGAAGATTGACCAAGAGCTAAAGCAGCCAAAGCCAAAAACAAGAAAAGGAAACAAATAAAGAGTGTCTACTTGAGAGGTAAGAATTGTTCAGATCAAAATTTCTTCTACAGTTGACTGAAAATTTTTGTGGTTTGGAAACCACTAGGTTAGCGATTGTTCCTTTACAAAGCGTCTATGTGGTGGAGTGCACATCTTTTGAAAGACCATGCAATGACAACAAAGAGGAACTTGCTTTGAAGAACTAGAAACTGTGATTAGAGAAAGCTCTAATTATCAAAGATGGTGAAAGGATCATAATAGGTCTCTAATGGATACTAAGTTCAAAAGGAGCATAACTTTGTCATAAAATGTTAGATTTTCATAAAAACACATCCTTGCGAACACACAATGTTTAGAACTCATCCTCGCTGAAACACAATATCTAGAACTCAACCTTCCTAGATACACAATGTTTAAATCCCATCATTTATGGACACACCATGTACAGAGCTCACTCTCACTAACACACAATTTCTTGAATAGGGGTGAACACAAGCCGAGTCGAGCCCGAGTTCACCCAGCTCGAGCTCGGCTCGGCTAATGAAACCTCAAGCTCGAGCTCGGCTCGAGCTCAAGAATAACTCGACTGATGTAGTTCCAGCTCGACAGAATTTGTTGAGCTCGAGCTCGATTAAGGCTTGCCAAACTCGTCTCTCTCACTGCTTTGCCATCGCCACCTCTCTCACTATTTTGCAACCACCACCATGGTGTCACCTGCTTCTTCCCCACCCGAAACCCACAATATGGGTTTCGAAAGCCCTTGCCCACCAAGGGAGGAACCCTCACCCAACACAAGGGTTTCAAGCGAGGGTTTCTAAAACCCTCGCCTGCCCAAGCGAGGGAGTGAGTGAAACCCTCGCTTGGCCAAAACCCTCACCCAATAGAGGGTTCCAGAAAGCCTCCATTTGGCAAAATGAGGGAGAGTTTAAAACCCTTGCCCAATCGAGGGTTCCAGAAAGCCTCCCTTTGGCAAAATGAGGGAGAGTGTGAGATCAGAGAGGGAGAGGCTTGGGCAAAACGAGAGAGAGAGAGAGATTGAAGTGGGGAAGATAGAATGGGAGAGTAGAGGGATAGGTCGAGAAAAGAAGTTGTACCTTAGTGCCTCAAGTTTGAAGAATCGAGAATCGGTGGTCGGAAGGAGAAAGCCAGTGAAGACTAAAGAGAGAAAAAAATAGGAAAGTGACGCAGCATCGACAGAAGGAGAAAGCCAGTGAAGAGAGAGAAAAAAAAAGGAGGAAAGTGACGAGCTTTGTTGCTTGAGATAACGAGCCGAGTTGTGTTAATCGAGCTTCGTTAAACAAACTTGAACTCGACTTAATAAATAAACGAGCTGAATCAGCAACTTGTTCTCGACTCATTGCGTAGAAAAGTTGGTTCGAACTCGAGTTTGAGGCGAGCTTTAACGAGCTGAGTTTGAGTTACTCAGCTCGTTGTTCACCCTTAGTCTTGAACAAGAATATTTTCACAATGTTTTCCTAGTTTTCTAATTGGGACATCTATATTTTTTAAGAACGGCTGAGATTTTTTCCTCAAACTTTCACAAATTACAAAAGGTTTCCTAAAAACAAGACCTTTCAAGAAAAATAATTTGCAGTTTTTGTAAATCAACCCTCATACAAGGATGTTTTATTTGGTGCATCTTATCTTTGCCATTAAGCATTGTTTTGTACCAGCTCAACAGTAAAGAGGGGAATTACCAAATTTCCGCAAGTCAAAATAGCCATTTCACCCCTTATAAATATGATTTTGAACTGATTTTGGGAAGGGATTTCAAATATAGGGGTTGTGAGCTGCACCAAATCAAATCATATGTTATAGGTATCAGACACTAGGGACCAAGATCATCCAGCCTATGGCCGCATAGAAAATGACCATTTTCCCTTTCATCACCCATTTTGTCCCATTTCTATCCAATTTTCCAAGAACAATTGCTGAAATCTTGAGAATTTGTTTTACCTAAGATCAATTAAAGTTATTTTCTTCTTTAAGAGTCACTAGAAATCCTCATGACAAGTTTACAAGCTTACATTTGGTTAGAAATTGTCTATAAAGGACACATTTCCCTAATTTTTTTCACAATTTATTATCATCAGATTACCTATAGGCCTGATCTAACCCACGATAAGTCCTATATAGTGTTAGCAGAGTATTTTCAGCTCCATTTCTAGCTTTCATGCTTGAATTTCAAGTTTCGAGCAGCCAATTCTAAGAAATGGGGTCCCATTTTTGCATGCTTTATCACCATTTCAGCTCGATTCGAGTGTGTCAGCTCCAATTGAGTTAGAAACATATTCTTTAGTACTAGATCTGACCATTCTTAACTTTAGTTTAAACAATTGTATATTAGTGTAATTGTGTAACTTCTGAACTAATTTCTAAGAGATCTAAAATGCCAATTCTTAATCCAAGCACATAGATGGATTCAAAGTCAATCAAGAGTTTATTAAAATGTTCGTTTCTCACAAACAAGCATGCCTCACATTTCTATTTACATAGTCAGTTTCAGCTTGGTTAATTTTGAAGAATGTGTCGCTCCAAGGGCAAATTGAAGAATTCAGTCAAACTTGGCACGACCCCTAAACTAAACTCAGTCAATATCCTAGCAAAGCCCAATTTTGTGCCAATGGTGAAAGTTTTATTTGCACATACATATTTTATTTTTGTATAAACCTAAGTTTAGAGTTTCATGAACCAAACCCAGGGCATTCCTGCACTAGACCCAAGCCTAGTAAAGCTCACATGTGGTATGAGCCAACCTAGAATTGAGCCCAACGAAGTTTGAACCTAGCCAAACCTATTTGATCAAAACTGAACCCAGTGTTACCTGAAACTAGTCTGACCTGTGTCTAGCTGAGTCAAGACCAAGATGAAGTCTAGGTCCACCTCCTGAACAATGAGTCAGAACCCACAAGACCCATATTTATCCTAGTTTGAGTGCCTAGATCTTACATCCCTGTCTCAAATCACAAGTTCAGAACTCTGATCCATAATCTGCCTTGATTTAAATCCAAATCTTAATTTCAGATCTTCTGATTTGGATCATTCAATCCAGATTTTGATCCATACTTTTGATCCAAATCCTATTATTCAAATTCTCATTCAGATCTCAATCTAGATCTCTCCAAAATCCATCTAGCAATTTGAATATGTTTTTGGATCCAAAACTCAGATCCAATTTAACTAAATGTTGACACATGTTACTCGCATAACCTTTTAGATGAATGACACATGTCACAATTCTATCGAATCTTCAGAAGATACAAGGCATTAATTTGTGATTTACTAAGGAGAGAATGAAGAAATCTCTGCCACCCAAGGGACACTTGTCCATCATCTCTCACTCTCAAAGGAAAATTATCAGTTTTTTATTGAAAGTTTTGGATACCTATCAAAATTTTGGACTTTCAGAGTCCGTCCACCAGGAAGGGATGTCTCCCACATTTGAGATCCCCACTAACATTATGAATAGGCTAGAGATGGGTTGATGTCCCCTCCTCTCTAACCCTTTGTTTTTCTAAGGTAAGTATTGTTTTGTTATTTCTCCTATGTTTCATTAGATTGACTTTAACTATTTGTATTTCTAAGGTTGAGAGGCCTCTATAACCCACGTCCAAGCCCAAGGAAAAAAGGAACAAGAAGTAGAAGCAAGGAAGAAGAAGAAAGAAAAAAGCAACTGTCTAATTTTTTTTCTTTATATTTCTCACTTTCTTCTCTTCTCTTCTCTTCTTCCCTCCCCCTTCCCTGTCCCTTTCTTGCCGATCTCCCACATTCTCCACTTTCTCATCTCTTTCTCTCTAACTCCTTCTTCACACGTGTGAATGTGAAGCTCTATATAGAGGATTCATGGGAAATTGCTTCTCCACTTCATGGGAAATTGCTTCTCCTTTGCTTTCCTTGTTTTCTTTTCATGTATGCAAATGTGATTTATGTTTGCTCTCTCATTGTATTTAGTTACATGTGTTCAAGTTTATGATTTTCAAGCTGTTGACTTGTTATGTTTGAGTTCTTTAATATGATTTTAGGTTTTAAGTATATAGCTTTTTGAGTTCATGCCAAATGTGAAATTGTAGAAATGCTAGAATTTTTGCCTAACTTCAAAAAGATGTATCTCAAACCAAAAATCAAATTTACAATCCATAAAAAGCATGTCCTTATCTTACATGTCTAGTTTGTTTCCACCAAATTTCATCAAATTCTAAATTTATTTGGTCTTACACTTGGCCATTTTCCTAAAGTCTATTTTCTGCAACTTTCAAATTTATCAAACTTGCAAACTGCATAACTTTTGATTGGAAACGTCGAGTTTCAATCTACTAAAGACAAAAGTAGATCTATGTGTCTAGTCCTTCCTACCAAAGTTTAGTCAATTCCAAGTTGATTTGATTAGTCAATTAGGTAATTTAGTGAAAACTATTTTTTTGGAAGTAGTGATGATAGATGTGAAAGTACCATGCATTGAATTGATTGAGCATGAAGAGTTGAACCATGTTTGAATTGATCGAGATCGACACATGTTTCGACTATAAAGAGTTGAACCCAACTGTAAAACATAAAAGGGGATAGGTGGAGGGGTCCAGGGATTGATAAAGTTATCCTTCCTTAGGCTACTTAAAGGATCCACCTTCATCGTGAGACAATGAGAGTGGGATGTAGTTATTGCAGTAACGCAGTTAAGCTTAACGAAATGCTAGTCACGATAGCGATTACCCCAAATTGAGCCAATCTTTCTAGTGACTCAGTGTTTAGGACCATAAACTATGCAATGGTATGCCTTAAGTACACCAATGAGCTGGGTGGCATCATATGATTTTACTTGAGTGGGTGTGTGTATATGCATCATTTAAATTCATGCTATTATGAATTGGTCATCTATTTATTTATTTCCTTTTATTGATATTATTGATGTGATCGGTTAACTATGTGACTCTCATTGAGTCTGATTCTTTGAAATTATTGAAAAAAAATCAGCAAACCAAGTTTAATGAAACTTTTGAACTATGATACGAGTATTCTCATCAATGCTGAAGTGAGCTTGCCTCCAATGATGAGACTCACTCAACATCATTTTAACAATCAATGCAATATATAAACTTTACCCTTAAATGATATATTAGAGACCTTGTTATGATTTTCATTGTACTCAACAATTGTGCTCATGCTATGACTATCCTTTAGGTTTTCACTTTGTAACAGATGATGCTTGCTAATGAGACAGCTCAAAGGATGGGGGTTGCTGGGAAGAGATGTGTCTAATGTCATAAACATTGCCCTTGCATACTTTTGTTTGTACTTACTTGTACATCTCTTCAGTTGTTTGAAGCTTACACTTGAGAGTCACAACTCTCCCACATATGCATAAAATAATGTTCTTATATTAATAGGTGTTTTTCATTAGAAACATTAACTGCTAGGACATATCACGTCATGTGCAAATTATACAGGCAAGTTATCTATATGTAATAGACAGATGAGGCGTACTCCAACTACACAGATATGTAATTAATCTGCTTTCACTGGGTTCTAGTGACCCTAGAAAAAAATATCTCTCTATCTTTTCCTTTTTGGTGTTTAGTTCTGTATGACATTAGAGAGTCATAATCTAAGTTGCCACTTTGAACTCATATGAGCCGTCTGAACCTAGAGCGGATCCAGATCTTGTGAATTGGATTTTAAATCTTTGAAATTAGAATTTGGATTTAATTAAATCTAGATTTACCAAATTGAATCTTAATTTTCATATTACATTTTAGATAATCAGATATAAATTTCAACTTGGAACATGATTTTAGATCTTACACAGAATTGGATTTCAATTTGCAGTCTACATATTATATCCAGAATTTTGGACATTAAATCTTAAATCTTGATCATAATTTCAGCCCTTATAGGATTAGATCCTAATTTGGATTTTGGATTTCAGATCTCCATGATATTTGGATCAATAACTCAAATCATATAAGTTTGGATTTCAGACTAAGACTCAAATTTCAACCTTAGTCTATGCCTAAATCTAAACCTTAATTTAAAACCTTTAGATTTAGGTCTTGGAATCGGATCACCAAGAGTAAGTTTGGATTTTCTTGAAGCAGAACTTGTATTTAGATTTGGATCTCAATATTGTAGATTTAAAATCATACATCTCTTTACGTCCATGTCCCAAAAATTTTAGTAACTTGATCTCAATCATATTTAGACCTAGTCTGTAAGTATTCATATTACATCTTGGATTTGTTTTGTTGCATGGTTTGATGATGACACAGATCAAGAATTGTGCTCATTTGGTTCAAATATATATTCATTCAGTTCATGCACTCCAATTTTTGATGATCTGCTTAGATATTCTAAAATCACGTTCTTTCAAATTTAGGTCAGGTTAGGATTAGGACAATAATCAGTTTAGAATCTAGAACATTTAATCGAGTCGTTGATCTGATTACCCCTGATAAAGGCGTCAAAAATGGTCAGACAAGTTGGGTCCTATCTATCATAATTTCCTGCAATAGATCAGGTGGCAAGTACATATTTTTAAACTTCCTCATATGGATGGTCATATGCAAGATTGCATAATTTTACATGTAAATACATGCCCACAAAAATACAAATAACCATATTTCAAGTGCAAAGGTTAGACATGTCATGAACATTAGCAATTTAAGGCATGATGGTAAAAACACACAAGTTCAAGAGGAAACATCTCATTTGCATCATTCTTGAAGTAACTGAACAACCATTTTTTATAAGTTGTCTCACACTTAGCAAATTTTATACTAAGCATAACACATATTACACATCTTCGATAAACTTTCATCACTTGATTTTAATGCTACTTTGACAGTTTCTTTTCTCATACTCTAGATTTGATATTTGTTATAAAGCCAAACATTTAATTGTATAGACTCATAAATGGTTTAAAACTAACTTTTTTTACTAGTTATGTGGTTACCACAACCACTGTTCAAAAACGACACATTTTGGCCACTAACAATGAGATTTATACTAGAGAGAAAGAGATTGCTTTCATCCTTCAAAAAATTTGTTTGTTGTTTGGTTTTTTTCACTACAATTTGCATCCAATTGACTAAGAGAGGCATTAGTTAACTCTTGAATGTTGGTTGCTTGAATTATTTTTCCCACCATCATTTTACATTTTATAGTTTGACCTTCCACAACCTTTTTGACAGTTGCCCTGATAGCCTCCATGTCCATGGCCTCTTACATTTTTTTATTTATTGAAGTTTGCGTCCTTATTATCAACCTTCAATGAAAAAGCATATTTAATCACACTTTCTATGCCCCTATTTAACTGTTGTTCATTTGTCAATAAAGAGTCCATTAGTTCATTCAAAATATATGGTTAAAAATCCTTCTATTCCTTTATGGCTATAACAACATTGTCAAATCTTGTGGCAAAATTCTCAATACTTTCCCAACTATCTTTTGATCAATAATAGTCTCCCCAAATATCCACATTTGGTTCACAATGATAGCAAGTTAAAAAAAAAAGGTTTGAATAGACCTACCACCTTTCACAGATAATGTTTCAAATTCGCTTTGTAGTGTTTGAAGTTTTACCATGGCAATCTTCTTGTCACCATTAAACTCTTACTTCAATATCATCTATGCCTAATTTATTTAGGAGCATTTGCAATTGTTGGAAATATGACATCTACAATGACTAGTTGCAACACCAACAGTGCCTTGGTATCTTTTTTCTATTGTTCTTTGACATCACTTGTTTCACTATTCTTTCTTAGAGACTTAGAAGATTTTACTTCTACATATCCATTCTCAACAAGATCTCATAAATCTTGTGAAATGATGAAGGTTTTCAATTTTAAATTCCAAAATTCATAATTCTCTCCATTATAAATGTGCACCAAGGACTACCACAAATTTAACATATTGAAATTTTTAGGTAGTAGATTACCATGTTCAACTTCAACTTCCTTACTTAGATCACCTCCCCTCAACCAACTTCTTCGTACTTCAATGCCTTTTGATCAAAACCTAACAACTTATACCAAAGTTTGTTGAAATATCCTCAGCACATGAACCAAGAAAACCTGCATGAACCATACAAAAGAGAAAAAGAGAAGAAAAGAGGAGGCTTCACACAAATTTTCTTCAACTCATTCACTTGCTTCAGCCAAGCAAGTGTTTATATAGAATCCTGTTACATATAAAACATAACCATCAATACCAAAATGTCTATCATCAAAACCCCATTACTCATATTTGTTTCCCTCCATTATTTTATCCACTATCACTACCTTACTTCACCATTGCATATGCAAGACATGACTTGATTACTTCACCAACACTGTTGATTAACCACAATTATGAACAACTAAGTGTTGTGGCTCTGACCACCTAGCCCTAGGATATATGAGCACTGCCCAGTCCCACATGCAAATAAATGCAAGAAATGCCCATTTCAAACAAACCCCAGCGCAATAACAAAGAGTACAACTACCCACCTAACTAGGATATAGCTCCTCACCATACAAAAAAGGTCACTCACAATCTACCTGAAGTGAACCAGTGGTAAGTGCTAAAAGAGAATAGCAGCGAAACCACAGAGGGGAGAGAGAGAGAGAGAGAGAGAGAGAGATAAAGGAGAAGACAGAGACACAAAACCGAGAATGGCCCTGTGTTGCCATGGTTGAGCAAAGAGAGACCTAGCTTAGTAGTTGCACTCTGGGGTCACAGGTGAGTTTTGAGGTGTCAGCCTCAAATGGGTCCACTTATGATACTCAGAACCTGCAGGGGTTAAGCAGGTTACGACCTTGAGGGCTTAGGCAGCTAGGCCAGCGAAGTGTGGCTACCTATGGCCGCTGAGCGGTAGCTAAGAAGCTAGCTGAGGCATGGCTAGGAAGCAACATGGCAGAAGTGGTGCGTGGAAGCCACATATAGTCAACACTTAGCCGATAGTGGGGCGATGGTTAGGTTCTACACAAGCACTGAGTTTGGCTAGGTACCGGGTGAATATGGCCAAAGTTGGCCAAGCAGCACTCAACCAAATGGCCAGGTATTGCCGAGCTGTTGGGCCATTGCTTGGCTAGTTTCGACTGGGCTAACTGAGGTTAGTCGAGGGACTACCAGCAGACACACGAGGCATGGCCAAAGGCTGAGCTTGGATAGATGTGGGCAGAGTTGCCAAAGCCGGGCTCATGTGGCCGGGTCTTGGTTGTGACCATGGCTTGGGTTCTTGACCAAAACGGTTGCGGTCTTGTGGCCGATGCAGCTAAAGGCTCAGGTGTGACACAAGGGCTCAAGATAGGTTTTGAGAGGGACATGTAGTGAATCAAAGCAAAAGATCTATGTATAGTGGTGTCAAGTTTGTGGAAATGGAAGCACGTGTGACGTGCTCAATGGACTAACTGAGACAAGAATATTCACCACGGCCAAGGAAGGGATCATTAGTGGTTGCATATGTGGTACATCTATTCAGCCAATGGTGGTTAGGACTTGATCTATATTTACATGGATTTTTTTTTTACTTTGCATATGACCATTCATTTGTGAATATAAATTTTCTAATTCCCTCCATTTTCCTCATAAAGGAACCTGAGGGATAAGACTTGTCCTGTCGGTATGAGGTTTGATAATTCCTAGCATCTTTACTAGGGTAATCAAACCAAAGGCTAATTTTATGGCCTAAGTCTAAATTCTAATTAATGTCTTGACCAACTGACGTAGAAATAATCATGCCCCAGGTATTTAGGAAATTTTGGAGTTTTGAAATCTATGTGGATCTACTTACTTAGAATTACATGAGTTAGTAGTATAATTGAGCGACTTAGTTTATGTTCCCAATCATCATTGATCCATGCAAATGAAACCTAAGTCTAGAAATGATGCACGTAAAACTAAGTTCAAACATAGTTTAGACCAGATTTCTAAAGTCTGAAATCTAATGCTTTTAAGATCCAAATCTGATATTAGAAATTGAGTTTACGTAGATCCATATCATAGATCCAGGTTTGAACTTTGTAGAAATCAATCCAATTCAACATTTGATTAAGGTGTATATCAAATCCAAGATCCAAAGTTAAGTGATTACAACCAGAATTTAAATTGGGTTGATCTAGATCCAGTTTGAAATTCGGCTAGGGTTTAAGATTCAAGATTCTTTTTTATCCAAATATGAGATCCATGCTCCCAATTATACATTGTAGATCCAAAGTTCAGGATTTGGTTCAACATTTATGTCCAAATCACAGTTGGATCCCAATCAAAATTCTAACATGCAAACCAAGATTTTATATTATTGATCTTGATTGATTCTAAATCCAAATGATTTGGACTTGGGGATAGAGAAGACCTAGCTAGGATTCGGCCATGATAGACTTGGCTTAAATTGGGTTAAGCTGAAACCAATCAAGGCGACCTTTATCTGACCAAGATGTGAGCCTATGTCAAAGAAAAAGTTATATGGTTGGGCCAGGGTTTAAGGTCTGATTTGGGTCTAATAGGGTGGGGTTGACTTGACCTAGACTTGAATGGAAAACCTCAACGGGTTTAAATAATAGATCCAAATAATAGGCCCAATGCTCGGTCTTGATTATGCATAGTGAGTGTAGTGCGGTTGGCTAAGTTAGCTTCTAATCCTAAGACTTGAGATAGGTCAAGGTCAAGGAGTTCTAGGACTGGTAGCTAGGTCCTAGAAGACTAAGATTGGGTTTGGTCCACGACTACGTCTTGTTTGAACTTAAGGTTTTAGAAGAATATTCAGAAAATGGGTTTAAATTTTAAATTATTGTATATTCGGAAAACTATGTTTTGAAAATGAGTCCATGCAAAGCTTAGGCCAAGCTAAGCTTTCACATGTTGGGACTCGCATCACATGCTACTGATCGGTCAAGCATAGCTTCCACATGGTCCTAAATCTAGGTGCATGATCTGAAAAATAATGCATATGCATGATCCTAATAAACTATGAGTAAACAATAAAGTAAATATATTATATCTATTAAAATTAATGCATATGAATGAAATTTTGAAAGCATCAAATGAATCAAAAGAGGGATAGAGGTGACTTACTTGTTCCACGTTCCTAACCTATAAAACATTTAAATTAAATCTATCTAGAAAGCATAAAATAATGAAACTATAGCTTGCTTAATAGAAATTACACTAATCTATGCATTAAAATGAAAATAAACTAACCTAAGCATTAAATCAAAAATAAAGCAACATAAGCATGCAAAGAAAAGATAAATTAACCTAAAAATGCTAACCAAAAAATGAAAAACCTAGGACATGCTATGTAAGAAAATAAAAAAAAAGAACTAAAATGCAAAAAAAAAAAGAAAATAAGATGAAAAAATAAAATTTACCTGGCTTGTGCCTGCTCCTAAGCTGGACCACGACTCCTACTAGCTCTTTTGGCCATAGTCAATTAGCTTGATTGCTCATTGTTGTGACTCAAATCAAGCTTAGACTCAAATCTAGAGCCTAAAAATTTGACTTTCTCTCCTGAGATTTTCCCAGTACTTAAGTGGAAACTTCTCGAAGAAGATGGTGTGCTTAGAAGGGAGGGGACACCCTTTTCTATAGTATGAGGATAAATAAGAACTCCTCTAAAACTTTCAATATAGGCCTAAACTTTTGGCATTGGACTTCGTGCTACCTTCATGTGATGCCAGAAACCATATGTTAAAAGTGTGTATTTGTCATATTTCGCTTATTTTAGCACCAAAACTTCATGAAAATCAACTATGTGTGAAACAGTCTAGTCTTTGCAATGTTCTAAATGATTGATGAGTAATTGTTTATGTTGACATGATGCATGGAGAGAGAATTTGATGCAAATATAATGGAGATAAAACACACATCAAATCATATTACCATTGGAAATTTTCAATAATGAAGTGAGAGATGCTTAGATCAGCCCCTCCTTTTTATTGTTTTTCTTGGGCAGCCCATTTCCTTCCTTTTGGTTTTTGAAAAATCTCTCTGTGCTAAAGCATAGACAGCAAGGTTCCATCTTATTACCTGAAAACGACCTACCATGCCGGGCCCCATAGGTGGATCATGCCAATGACCCTCGGCCCAGCCTGGCCTGATTCCTGCCGCCCCCCCGGGTCCGGCCAGCTTCAACAGGACCAGAATTGGGTTGTGGGTACCGATGTCAGATCCAATCCGGGAAGATATCAGATCCAGACCGACGCGCCCGCCTGCTTTCGGTTGTTCCCGCTTCCCCATATTTTCATTGCCGAAACAACCCCTGGCATTTCCTCCATTTGGGCGTACTCTGTCTTCTTCGTTAATGCGAGGGAGGGAGAGAGAGGGGGAGCTAGGGTTTTGCACACAGAAGGGGGAGAGAGAGAGAGAGAAAGCGGTGGAAGATGAGCGTGTGGAACTATGTCGTGACGGCACACAAGCCGACGAATGTTACCCACTCTTGCGTTGGCAACTTCACTAGCCCTCAGGAGCTCAACCTCATCATAGCGTGAGTCCTCTCTCCCTCTCTCTCTGCTACTGTGGTTGTCCTCGTAACGCCAGGTTACGCGACGTTCTTCCGTGTGAGAAGGGCAACTTTTCTGAAGGGCAACTTTTCTTAGTGTCTGCCTTTATTTATAAGGATTGATTCGTAGGAGTATCTTCTCTCGTTCTGTTTCTCTTTTGACCCCTCATAGCGTCCGAAGTATGTTTTTTTTTTGTTTGTTTTCAATTTTGATTTCTGATTCTATTAAAATGTTCGGAGGTTGTGTAGGTTGTTTAATGCTTTTGGCCTCTTTGTACATCCTTGCTTGGTGCTATATAATGTAAAACTTTGTCGTCTTTCATTGTCAATTCAAACTTCTGATAGCTCATCTAGCTTTCTTTCCTTCTTCCACCACCATCTTGTCCTTGTGCAAATGTGCCTTTTTTCCTTTTTTATTTTTCTTTTATGTCCTTGACTTATGAATTCTGTCTGATCCTGATCCTTATTTTCCCATGAATGTCAGCAAATGCACACGAGTTGAGATTCATCTTCTCACACCTCAAGGTTTACAGGTAAGATTCAATCTTTCTGTTCTTACTTTGGTTGTCTATGATGCATGAAAAAATCATGTTTCTGTCACTTTTTTCTACACAATATATATATATATATATATATATACACACACACTTGATTTTTCCAATTTGGAAGCAGATATTCCAGTCCCTTTCCTCTTATCTCTTTTTTCCTCTCTCATTTCTCTCTTCGTCTCTTCTCCCACCTACTCCACCTCTCCCCATCTTCATTAAATGGGGGGAAAAAATCTGTGGGGAGGGAGAGACTGGCCACCTTTATTGGGAGAGAGGATTATACATATTGTTAAATACACACTTAAGCTTAGTTATCAAGGCTTCTAAGCGCTGCCTAACACCTGGTGCCTAGGCGCCCCTAGCCTAGCCTAAAAGGGTGCGAATATTTAACAAACTTTTATTCTGTTACTAACTCTTCAGTTCTTTGACAGCTCTTCTGAAACTAAGTCATATCTAGTTAAAGGCTAAACCCATAATCAAGAATTGCATTTAGTCTGTAAATGAAGATGAAGAAATTTACTAATATTTAACAGACTTTTATTCTGTTACTTGTGTACTGAGTACTTGATGGCCATGAAGTGATAAGTGTATGCATCAAAGAGAATTTTTACAACATAGTTATTTAGGAAATGTTGTATGTTTCATGCATGGACTATCATCTACATAGTTCATATTGTTTATTTGCAGCTCAAAAACTTGAGAACTTACAGGTTCTCACTCTAATTATCACTGTGAAAGTCATTAAGCCAATAAGAACTCCAAAAAGTAATGCTCAAGTCCCCAAGAATAACAAGAAGAAAGACACTAAAATACATTAGAATCACATCACACTGCAAACCTGCTATATTCTTTTCCTCAACCAATAACAAGCATCTAGATGTGCTGAAGCTCCAAACTTTTAATGGTCTTCAGCACGCCTGTTTTTTGGAATGGGAATATTACATGGTATAGCTAGTTCAGTAAGAGATACCAAAATGAGTTTCAGCAAGAAACTGATCAAACACCAGGCTGAAAAGGATTTTGGTCTAAAACTACTTCTTTCCAAACCCCCACCCACACCTCTGCACGTACAACCTCTGTGGTGGGTACTATAATGCACGAGCAAATAAAACTAGGAGAAAGGAAAATATTCAAGAATAGGTGATGATGCAACGTAACAGAGAAGCGTGTAACACGCAGCGGTAAGAGGATGACACTAAAGTGCAGAAAGGTGGCTCAAGAACACAAGGGAAATCTTTTAAATCCAAGAGTGATTTTAACACAAGCATTTCATCAAACAATGAGGCAGCACCAGACGTACCCAAAGAGGCAAACAAAGACAAACAAACAGCCAACATTTTCCAGACCTAATGTTCCAGCAAGAGGACGTTTTCCATATCAACAGCAAGATGACGTTTTCCATATGGACAAATACAAGTTCCGTCAATACCATGAACTGGTTCCTTCTGTAACTTCATATTGAGCAGACCCAATATGCCTAGGAAGAAGATGGACAGCAGTACTTAGGTCGGAGATGCTTGGGGGAGAGAGAGAGAGAGAGAGAGAGAGAGAGAGAAGGGGGGGGGGGACAGAGAGAGAAGCATACCTTCTCGCCGGTTCTTCTTGCTTGCTGTTCTTCTTGATTGCTGTTTGACTCTGGCTTGCTGTGGGAACGAACAGCAGCGAGAGGAAGAAGGATGTATCATGTGGAGATAGAATAAAAAGCGAGACTGCCTTTTTTGCTTCCTCGCTTCCCAGTGAAGTCTGACCCCCGGGGTCGAAATATGGCTTTCAAATTAAGTTCCGGTCGGACCTTACATCGTGGATTTTGCATGGAGCATGGATTCTAAAACCACAGCTTTGTTATTTCATGTTTGTCCAAAAGTCGGATCTGGTCCAAGGTCCGACCCTTAGATCTCAAATTTACACCAACCAAACAGAACTGTAATAAAAGAGAAATTTTGAAGCTAAGATGCTAAACAATAAAGAAAATTTTTAAATGGGTCCCTTTCTGGAAATGATGATAAAAAGAGGTTTAAAACAAAAAAAATATAAAACTCTAATGCTTCACCTCAGCTGTGTGTTTGTCATCCCTCTTTCTCCTTTCTCCTCTTTCCTCCATCAGTTTCTTCCTTTTTTTTTGGTGAAGACGGCACTGTGTTGTGGGTGCACCACACAAAATGCTGCAATCCATGTATCATAGCTAAGCTGGTTGTAGCTGAGCATGGCCCTGGGAAGGGCCAAACAGCCTATGAATTCCAACTGCCTGATTTTTATTGGACTTACCATTCAGAAAATGCATCTGCTTCAGCGCTGATTGCAGGATTTAGCTATAAGATTATATACAAGCATATATTTGGTAAAAAATTTAAAAGCAATGTTGTTTTCTGGTCCTGTTTTTTACCTAACTGTTTCTTTTTATTCCCTTAGAGTTGTATGTTGGATTTCTCTTTATTGATCTATCTTCTGACAAGGTGCATGTTTTGGCAGCCTATGTTGGATGTTCCCATATATGGAAGAATTGCTACTCTAGAGCTCTTTCATCCACATGTGAGTTCTTATTTTTTGTTTCTTAAAGTTTTCAAATTTTCAACAATATTTTGGGCCTCATCTTTCCTCATGTTTTTGCTAACAGGGTGAAGTGCAAGATCTGTTATTTATTGCTACTGAAAGATACAAATTTTGTGTTCTTCAATGGGATCCAGAGACTTCTGAACTTATTACCAGGTTCATTACTGAAATCATGCTGTCAATCAACTTTTAGATGATATATGGTAGAAAGTGAAAGCCTTGGCATCAATACGTTTTGTGTTCTAGATGAGGTTGATATTCTGTTCGTATCTTGTTGACCTTTTGTGGGTTGTTTGGTTTCTCAAATGTTCTCTGCAGTATCAGTTTGTTGTTTCAGATCTTGATGAGATTAATGTTCTGTTGGCTGCTTCTTGTTGAATTTTCTGGGTTGATTGGTTTGTGGAATGTGCTTTACAAAGTTAACTTTGTCAATTATCCTCTTGCTGTAGCTTTTAGATTGTTCGTCTTTCTATCTCTCTCTCCAATTGACAAAGAACTAAAAACATTGAATAATGATGTCAATCTTGGTTGGTTTGGTTTTGTGAGCTTGGTACCAGGTCTGCCAATTGTGGAAGGTGATATTAAGTTGCCCCTTTTCTTCCTTAGGACCTGTTTGGATGCTGCTCTTCAAAACTAGGTTTAGTATGACACAATACTGACTTGCCATTGTACCATGTCAACCAAGTTTTTAGTCGGAATGCAATAACTTTCTTTTATGTTCAAGTATGTGTGAGAGAGAGATCAAGGTTGGTACCTTCTTTTTTGCATGATTGTTATCTGCTTAATGTTATTAACTACGAAATCTCATTAATAATATAACTTTCTCCCTTTCCAACTTTGATTAAAAGGCACACACTGTTCAAGTGAATTTAGCGTAGAAGACAAAAATTACTTTGCTTATTATGTCCATTTTAAATGTATAGCTGATAGAGATCCATTCATTCTCAATCCTACACGGCCAACTTGGTTTTGGTTTACATCATCTTCTGGCCTGTGTGGAGTGCAAATTGTTGGCAGCCACACACGTGCACACATGCACACACACACATCCTTGCTTCATCTGCAATCATTTTTTTTTTGAGAAATTCTTTATCTGCACTATCACTTGTATGAAAACATATATACTCCTGATTTTTTGAATTTATTACTAAATATATTTGTCACAATACTATTGCAGTTGTCTCATGATATTTGTCACTTGAAGAGAACTTCATTAAATGTGTAACCTTCTTTTTTTAAACACATTTTTTTTATATTTTCAAACTTCCTGAGACCTTCCCAAGGAAAATAAATTTTGAAAAAAAAAAGTTTGTGATAGAAACCCTAAAATGTGACAATTTATACACACGCACACATGCACGTCTATGTGCATGTTTGTATGTCTGTATGTTATGCATGCCCACTTGCATATGGACACTCCTGTACACATGTAGGACTTGCAGGAAAACCTTCTGATGGAAAATGGAACTTATTTTCTTAAGGGAAAAGAAAATGGGTAGCCGAACCAAACGTAAAACTGATCCAAACCTGCTAGTTGTTGGCTGACTAACTGGGACTAAGTTAATGTAGTTGATTTATTAGTCCATGGTCCATGGCTCTACTCACTGTTAACGTAGAGTTGTTGGGCATCTATCGACTAGGGTGACTGATCTCTTAGGCATAGTCACAAATTCAATCCTCAGGTTTTTATTGGCAAGGCCTTTCTCGAGTACTTTTTTACTTGTGGTTGTTTTCCTAAGAAAATACCTGGAAATTTCAAAATAAAAGACAAAAAATCCTAAGAAATAGTTAAAATAAAATAATGAAGGGCTAAAATGGAGACATATAGAAATGTATAGGTAAAGACTAAATTGGTTAACACATTGTCACAAATATTGTTCTTGGGTTTTGATTGGTGAGGTTTTTCTTGGGCATTTTTCGGCAAAGTTTTTTTTTTCAGAAAAATCGAGAAAATCTTGGTGATTTTTGAAAAAATAAAAAATCGTCAAAATTGATTAAAAATAAAATAAATGATAGACTAATATAAAAACATCAAAAAATTAACTAGATAAGCAAAAATTTAGAAAATGGAAACTAGCACTCTAATAATACCAAAAACACTGGTTATCTAATAGCTGAAGCATCGATTGGAATGCTTTACTAGGTTTCCAGCAACCCTCACCATCAACGTAGGTTATCACTTGTCACTCGTCAAACCCTCACATGCCAAACGCAGCTTCCTCACTTCTCAAACCCTCACCAAATTGGCCGACACTCGGTAAAAGTTTAGGCGCAGCTGGAAGACGCAGCTTCCACTCTCACGTCTCACATGAAATGCAAAGTTAATAAACCCTATTCAGTAAAATTTAGAGTTAAGTACTCTTTTTGCCATTAAAAAGAAATTTCAGTTCAAAAATACCCTTTGTTTCTTTTAATTCTAACACGTTATACACTTCTTTAGCAAAAAAAATCATCACTTACAGTTTTTATGAATTAAAAATTTAAAACTGTGCACAAGAACATATGAACAGCACAGAAATTTATATTTTCAAAATATCATGATTTTTGGTTTTTTTTTTTGTTTTCCTCCTTTTTAACATTTATATGGCGATATTTTTGAAAATATCGCAATATCTGTGACTCTGGATTAGCATTTGCTAATTAAGCAAGTAACATGATACTTGTATAGCAGATGACACTATGTTGTTAAGGCGACACCTAGGCATGGACTGGGCGCCAGTCCACACCCGCCGCCTAAGTCCATCACTTAGGCGATGGGTGTGGTGCTGGCGCCTACGCGTGCTGGTGCCTAGTCCATGGAGAGGTATCTGCCTATGATTTTATTGTATATACTATGTACAAGCTATTATAATGCATAATATATGTATAATCTGAAATAATGTATATTTACATATTGTATATTAATGTGTTCGTTATGTATATTAGATTTAGTACAATCTGAAGCAATTTTTAAAGTGGTTCCATCTTCATTTGAATCTGTTATAATATATATTGTATGTTATATGCTATGTCACACGGGTACGGGTGTCGGTACGGGTACTGGTGCGGGTACGGGTACGAACCATTTTCAAAAAATTTGGGTACGAGGGTACGGCCGTACACACACGCGGCATTATATATATATATAAAATTATATAATATATATATAAAAAATTTTCAACCAGAATAACATATTTACACATATATATATAAAAAAATTACAAATAAAATAGCATATTCATAAATCATTATCCAAATCAACACATTTCAGAAACGAACAACATAAACTAACAACAAAGTTGATTGTAAGTTGATTGTAAACAACATAACATACAGATGCTTCAAAGAGGGAACCGACTGCAGGCGACAAACAGAAGAACCCACTTAAAAAAGAGTGAAATCAACACATTTCAGACAAGAACAACATAAAACGAACAACATCATATACAGATGCTTCAAAGAGGGAATCGATTGCAGGGGACGAACAGAAAAGATGATTCAGGAAAAATAAAACGAACAAAAAAAAAGGGAAAAGCACTGCAGGGAATAGAACATAGGATTCAATAAAATGGCGACGATGGAAGGCTCAGCCAAGAAAAGTGTCGTCCGTCGACCACGCACGACCACCGTGTTTCAGAAACTCGATAGAAATGGAGAAAACGATGAAAAAAAAGCTAACACCATCGCCGGACGCCGCCTGCCTTCGCCGTTGCCTGTCGTTTGCCATCGCCTGCCGTTCGTCGGGTGAAGATGGAAGTGGAACGGCAGAAATGAAACGAAAAAGGTAGGGTTCGAACAATTTAACATTGAATTCATCCTTTAAAACCCTTAAAACGAACATATTTGAACTCGGTCAACTTTGACCGTGTCCAAAAATGGACGGGTACAGCCTCCGGTGCGTTGACCGTACCGGGTATGGTCAACGCCTCAAATTGGCGTACCGGATACCGTACCCGTACCGGTGTCTTACCGGTACCGGATTGGAGGAGTACCCGTGTTACAGAGGTTATATGTTAAATTTCTTGTAAACTTATAATGTATATTATATATTACTGATTTGATATGACTTTTGTTTGAAATGATTCAAATGAAATAGTCTATAATGTCTATAACTGAAATAGTCTATAAGAAATGCAAGCATTGTATCCAGTATGTAAATAAGAATGACGTGTCTTCTTTTGTTTATCAAACTAAGGCATCAGCTAGAACAGAACAACATAGTTTTCCAATATGTAAACAAGCTGGAAATGTACTGTTAGTCTGTCATGTAACAAAGAGCATAACAGTTTTTAATCTTTTACTTTTTGGCTTTACATACAAAATATAATCATTCAATTAGAGTGGAACAGAACAGTTTTTCAAGTTTTACTAGGAATAGAAGCTTACAATTCAGTCAATGAGTACATAATTTATTATGTAATGGTTAACATGATTAAAAAAAAAGACTGGTCGCCTTTTTTGCCTTGGCGCGCCTGGGCGCCTTGACAACATAGGGATAACAATTAACAAACAAGTAAATAACTGACAAATAACATGCCAAGACTAACCATAAGCACCATAAGTTGCCATGCAACTCATAAGTTATAGTGTCATATTAGAGGTCAAAGTTTTAACTCTCAAACTACAAGAGTTTCAGGATTTAAGGAAAGCCTATTTTTTAAAGGGACACACCTTTTTCCCATGATGATATTATGATATTGTCTTGAGATATTCATTTGGTGATAGATGAAAAATCTCTCGATATGTTTCAGATGAAAAACACATTTCTTTGTTTTGACAATGGCACAATGCAAATGCGAGAAATTGAAAATCTCAGTGATATTTGTGACTATGCTTTTAGGTCCGCTGTCACACCCCGACCTTTTGACACCCAAACATTTTTTTTTTCTTAACATAAAGCATCGAGGTGCGACTACCCAACAATTCAAAAGAGATGAGCCAAACAATTCAAAACAATGGGGCGAACCTTCATTTGTATAACTATTTTGTATATACAAACCACATCTATGTGTATAACAAAAATGCCCCAACTATATGATTGATGTCTATCCAAAAACAAGACATCAATACCAATAAACCAAGACGCGCCGGCACTAAACAAGAAAACAAAACCCAAAACCTCCCCAGTAGGATGTGAGTGAAGCCATCTGCTCAACCTGCTGCCCCGGGTCCGCCAAAACCTGAAAAAGAAAACAACTGAAGGCTCAGCCTTCGCAGTATGGCAACAATCCAGGAAAATACCAAACCCTCTTAGATAGGGCTCAAATCAGAAAACAATTATCAAAATCATTCATCATTATGTCGTGTCAGAGCACGACACGTACAAGCCACTCAATGGCCATAGTACACAATTTCAATCACATGCTTTCATATCAATCACATGCACATCAGTCACATACAATCATATACATTACATTTTCATTAACTTTAGTGAATTAACAGTTCCTGTGGGTGCAACACAGGCACGTGCACACCATGGGCGGCCTGCAGCCGAGAGACAACCCCCGTGGTGGCCCATAACAGTAGGGATCCATTTCATCTGCTGCAGTGGTAGAGCACTCATCCATGGATGTGTGAATTCCAAGGAGAGATACTCAGCCTTCCCTAAGACACCCAGGTTGGGAAGGCGGGAGCCCAACGCTCCAAGCACAACACACAACAGTACCCTGGGGCCTTGCACCGCCTGCGCTCCGAACATGCGAGACCAGTGGCGAAAACGGGACGTCTCCCAAACACATAGCCACATCCCACTGGCCTCTCATCTCTTAATCATTTATTATTATCATTAGAATAATGCATTCACAAACTGACTGGCTAGCTCATGAGGTTGGTACACTCCACGAGTGGACTCACACCTCCAGTTGCCTCCACACGAGGTCTACACATAACACTAACAGTCATAGCTAGCCGTCATACAGTATGGGTACAATTACCCTTCAATCCATTCATTTGCATTATTGCCCACAACAATGAATATGCAACAAAACACAACATTCGTATCAATTATCACATCAATCATATCTTTGAAAAACTTAGCCAAACCACAGAGAGTAGTCTCGATCTGCGATTGACTCGTAGCTGTCCTATGCAATTATCATTCTATGATGCTTTCTAATGCATAATTGGGGTCGAGGAGACACTCGACTCGATACCCCCCCTCATCTATCCTAAACAGATATCAATTCTAGCATGCACATGCAAATGCGTAACCTTTTCAAAACAACTACTAATAACCTTTCAAAACAATTTATATCGTATATCAACGCATGAACAAACATACATATACTCATTTACAAGACAATCAATCAAGTCACATCACAATCTTAGGATCCCATGATCCTAGGAGCACACAATCACCCATTTGCCCAAGCATGAATTTGCCTGGAATGTCGCCATACTTGTGGCGCGCTCACAAAACTATTCAAAATTCCTTGAGCTTCGAACTCAAGGTCGACGGGACGAGCCCGGTGTACCTGCAGACATAAACAAAAGGTGAGGCTTCTACTAGATACCTAAACAATTCAAACAAATACAAAACAAAATCCTTGTGGCACGTGTCATTGCCTCAAGAGGGTGTCAACGGGTAGTGTCGACCAACAAGCTCTCCAAAAGACCTCCTCTTTACATCTCGACGTTGCCACCAACATCAAGACCCAAAGTCATCAATCCATCCACCACTAATGCCTTTCTCGCAACTTTCTTTAATCAAGGCGTCAACCCCGAAGGCACCTCCAACTTACGTACACTTTCCTTACTTAACTCCAAGACGCACCCGTTCACAAAAACGTGTGCTACAAGCTCACTAAAACCGTCCTAAATCTTCCCCACAACCACACAATCTCTACCATGCTTCCCTATTACCTCGAAAATCAACATCATGCTTAAATGATCATTATAGGCATTAATCAACGCTTTCCAACATAATCCTAAACTTTCTCCCAAAAACAAAATCGCTAACATGCGTCCCAAAACACCAATTCTAAGCTCTAACATGCTCAAACAATAATTATACATGTTCTCATAGATAATATTCAATAATTGAAGCTCAAATAGGCCTTGCTCACCCCAATCTAAATGTCCAAACTGCTGTGATGCCTCCGACAGCCACCTCAAGCGTACAATCGGTCCCCAAATGGCAGAAATTGTGCCAAGCCGCCACCACCAACACCACCTAAACGCTGATACGAGGGGAAGAACGTGTTCCCCAAACTGGAATCCTAACAAACAAAGATGAAATCCATGAGAAAGAGTGCTCGATTGGGGAAAATGGGAAAAAGATATCAGGAAATGGGGAGAGAGAGCTCAAGTAGGGAGCGTGTTGGCAGGGAGAGGCACTGATAGAGAGAGACAGACAGAGAGAGGGTTCAGACAGAAATGGGAAAACGGCAGTGAGGGTGAGGGTGCGAGAGGGAGGGAGCTGACAAAGAGGGAAGAGTGCAGGCAGAGGAGAAAAACACGAGAGAAAGAGGGTTGCGTAAGAGGGAGGTCGTGGGGTTGAGAGAGGAGACGGCAGAGACAGTGAGAGAGGGAGGAGGAGAAAAGGGGAGAAGAAGAAAGAAAGAAAGACAGAAGATGGGGGCCGTCCTCGCCGCCGCCTACTCCACCTCCGTCTTCTCTTCTTCTTCCTTGCGCTGGCACGAGTGGCAACAGAGGGGGAGGGGTTTGTGAGGAAGACGCGGGAGAAGAGGGAAAGACGAGGGAGGAGAGGGCGTCGGGCTCACATGCGGGTGGAGCTCGGGTCCGGGTCTGGACCCTGACCCGACCCGACCCGACCTGCACATGCCGAGCGTTACACCCGCAGCACAATACTCAAATGATTCACATTATACAATTCAGTGATTTCTATTATTGAACTTGACCTCATTCAATTCCCATCATTGAACTTTTGATATTTGCAATCAGAGATCACCTAGGCCACCATGGTTATATGTTCACAAGTCCTTTGAGATCTAAGCCATATGGGTTGGGTACGGGTACGGAGATACTGGGTATTAATACGACAACTTTAAAAAATGTGGGTATAACAGGTATATGTATGTATATATGCAAAATAACACAAAAAAATCAAAATGAAAGCAACATTTTAGTAAACAAGTGATATAAAAAAACATTCGTATGTTAATGAACAATAACTATAAGAATAGAATGAAAAGTAAGGTGGAAAAAATTAAATCAATGTAAAATTAAGCAGTTTGAATCTAAAGGTACCCGAGTCTGTCCAAGTACCCATTTTGAGTACGTGTACCGGCGACACGGGTACATGGACCTTACTGAACTGAAGTACCCATGTGACTTAGTTTGAGATGTTATGAAGCTAGAAAATCACCCCTCAAATATAATAGGCACATGGGATATGTCATTTCCTATGCACAATACACTGAAACACTAGAACCATATACACCCACTGGACATGCAAACAATAGCAAAGGAAAAAACATGTCAAGAAGCAGTAACATAGCATAACTATAACAAAATCAGAATTGACGTTTCAGTTGTCAATGATGGTGGCTAAAAAGCCCAACCCACAAGTTGGTGTGGGGAATCTGCAGGCCAAGGTTGTCAAGTATGGTCGTGGAATGGGAAGTGATGCAAGTGCTGGGTTCATGATTGTCCATATTTGTTCAGTACAAATGCTATAATTTTTTGAGATGACACAACTAAAAGAAAAAATTAAAACCAGATCAATACTTTTCTTTGTTAGAACTTAGAACATTACTCTATCTATTTTGTGTCCATGTACTGAACATGTAGCCTCTTAATGGGGCTCTACAGAACGCACAGAGAAGAGTGATAGGGAGGGGCTGATTTTGCTGGTTCTTGTTCTTGTATCACTGTAAAGGACATTGGGAAATGAAGAGGGATCCTGTACATCATCCAAACATTAACTAACTGAGGTTGCAGTCTAAACTGTCTGTTTCACTGCCAAACCAGGTTAGAAACCTGGTTTGTCTTATCATCCAAACACACCTTAATGATTTCATGCTCTATGTGCACTTTCACACTATTGAGAGATTTGCGTCTTAGCTTTGAATGTTAGCTGCTGTATGTTTATGATTAAAGGGTGAGCAACCATTGGTTTCTTGATTATTTAACTAGTGATTAGAGTTCTTCATTCTAATCCCCGTGGGAAAAGCACCAAAAAGCAACAAAAAGGGAAAACATTGAAAAAAGGAGGAAATTCAATCAGGAAGGGAAATTAGGGTTTTTCTGCTCATCAATTAGCCTAAAACAAAAGAAAAGAGGTGTTTTAAGAGGCCTAAACCCTAGAACCGAATTGGATCCTGGATACACTAAACAAAATGGTCCAAATCCAAAATACATTAATGCTAAGTATAACCAAATCTAAAGCCTAACTGGATCCGAATCTGGGGTCCGATCAACATCAATTTCAGCTAAAATATTAGTAGCTCTCTCCCATTACTAGTCCATCAGCAAATAAAAAAAGAAGCTGATTTTCTTATTTGATATTTTTTTAGTTTTGGATGCTAATTTATAGATGAACTGTAGGAATTCTGATGTTGAACTTCAGGGGTATAGAAGGTATTGCCAAGGAAGTATGGGTTGCATCAGGGGTATATATCATGTGTATAAAATTTACAAGTTCATACAAGGGTGGAGCTAGATTTTCTTCCGGGGGCCAAACAGTATTTTCAACACTTTTACATGGCCAAATAATATTTTTTGAAATTTTTACTTGGTCAAATTAAAAAATTTCAAAAGTATAGGCAGTAAATTTTGTTTTGTCAAATCCAAGGGGTGGCCAAGGACCCCCTGGCTGCACCCCTGATTTCATATATAAGATGAAAAGTATTATTCTGTCTATACAAAATACAATAAAAGAATCACGAAGACAGACATGTTTTACATTCAAAATATTAAATTAAGAATACTGCAACATCAAAGGAAAAGATTGAGAAGAATAATTTCTCCAAACTTATGCTTTAAGCATACAGGATGCTGCCTATTTGATGCATGCAAAATGTAATTCAAACAGTCTACAAGCTCTTTTTTTTCTCAAATTATATTTCTCAATTTCTCATTACAGTGTAATGAGTCTAAATGAGCAGAAAATAGAACAAGCATTTATAAAGTAGAACAAATGAGCAGTTAACAAGGAGTCAAATGAATGATACCGAACATTTTGCATGTCCATTGTCCAGAATGAAGTAAGATATGGAAGATAAATAAAAAAGGCCAGGCCAAACAATTTAAGATCCTGCAGATTGCAGAAGCACACAAAATACTTGCAGAAATCAATTTCAGGAAGAAAGGACAACACCTTCGTAACAAGAGAAGAAAAAGAAATTCTAACCATAGAATTTGTAAAAAAAAAAAAAATAACAATAAAAAATTGATGAAAAGAAAACAACATTTTTTTTTTCTGCCAACAAGAAAGCTCTTTTTATCTTGGAGAAAAATCTCCCATGAACAAAGTCAGCGATTTACGGATTTGGGAGAATGTTTCGCAATGGCCAGAATTATAGAGGACAGAAACTTGCAAAAAAGAGCCTTGAAAAAGTCGAGGAAAACTGAGGGGTATCGTGAGAAAGGAGCTCCATCCAAAGCTGCTTATGTGAAGAAAGAAGAGGCTAGGTCAGCCTTTCGTAAGCCACCAGTGACTTACATCACTAGCCAAGAACGTGAAGAGATGAGTCGCAAAATCCTGTGCTACAAATGTAAGGAAAAATGGGATCCGAATCATAAGTGCAACTTTATACACGTCTTTGAAATAATAGAGAGCGACAGTGAAAGTGAAAGCAAGTCAGAGGGAGAATCAGACTCCCTAGAAGAAGAAAAGGACTCCCCCGAACCACAAGCCACCCGCGAACCCAAGCCAGAGCAAGAGGGGGCTTATCATTCAATGATGGATCCCCATCGACCGAATGCAATGGGAATTGTGGGCAAAATTAAAGGAAGAAAGGTGGTTGTCCTCCTCGATTCTGGGGCAACTCACAACTTCATGAGCATGGAATCAAGAAGTTTTGCGTTCATTTGTCGAATTCTCTCTCTCTCCTCTCGAATTCTCTTCTCACACCTCTCGCGAGCCTTCCCTCTTCCGTGGTGGTTCTCCATTCCCCCTCACGAGCCTCCCCTCTCTAGCGGAGGTTTTCTTCTCCCTCATGGGTCTCCCTTCTCAGATCGAACTTGTCCCCAAGCTCGTTCAGAAGGGAATCAGTGTACCACTGATTCATATTCTTCTCACGAAGTTCCTCTGTCAGGTCCTTCCCATTCAACCAACACCTCATGTCATGTGTCCTACCCTGACGCTCCATGTATCTGTGCTTGAGAATTCGGTAAGGAGTAGGTAATTGGCTCGACACCTGTTCAATCATGGTTGGAACTTGGAACATCCCTAGGATGTGGTTTGAGTCTTGTGACGTGAAACATGGGGTGAACTAAGGCTGCTTTGGGAAGGCCAAGCCGGTACGCTGGCTCTCCTACATTCTGTAGTACTGCGTATGGTCCATAATATCAAGGTAGAAGTTTCGAATTTGGCTGGCCCATAAGTGATCTCTGCTTCCGTGGTTCAACCACACGTACTGCCCCCACTTCAAATTCCCAATCCTTTCTGCCTTTATCGTATGTCTGCTTCATTCGGTTCTGCGCTTTAGCTATGTTTTGCTTGAGAGAGTCAAGGACTTCCTCTCTGGTGCGCAGTTCACAGTCCACATTATCATCCTTTGCTGTGCCTCCCTCATACCTCGGTATAGATGGGGGAGGGAATCCATAGACCGCCTCATAAGGAGTGATAGCAGTGGAAGAATGCCAACTGGTGTTATACGACCATTCTACCATGGTAAGAATCTTACCCATGTGTTTGGCCTTTCGCATGCGAAGCATCTCAGATAAGTTTCCAAAGATTGGTTAACTATTTCGCTTTGCCCATCAGTTTGCGGGTGACGAACAGTACTGAATTGAAGGGTCGTACCCATCATCTTCATATACTCCTGCCATAACGCGCTCATGAAAATTGAGTTTCTGTCACAGACTACTGATTGAGGCATTCCGTGGAGTTTGCCAATATACTCTTGGTACACACCGGCCACCATAGGCCCTTGTACTTAGACAATCTATCTACCACAACAAACAAAACTTCTTTGCCTTACGAGCGAGGCATGGCATCGATGAAGTCCATTGTGATGTCCGTCCATGGTTTGGTAGATATATGCAATGGGTTTAAATGCCCGGGGGGTTTAATGGCCTCGTACTTTTCACGCTGACAAACTACACACTGCCTTATATATCTTTGCACGTCCGCTTTCAGTCCTTGCCACCAAAATTGGGCCTTGATCCAGCTGAGGGTCTCAGCAACTCCTTCGTGTCCTGTTGCGGGTGTATCATGAAAATGCTACAGGAGTTCGCGTTTAAGCTCAGATTTAGGAGGAACCACTGTTCGGTTCTTCCTATATAGAAGATTTCCCCTAACTGCGTATAAGGGAATCGATCTTGGCTTCTGTACGTTGAGGCCTTAATGAGCCTAAGTAATTGGTCTGCCTGTTGGTCGGTGGCCAATCTTTCCCACAGATTCATTTCCACTACTGATAATGTCATCAACTGCCTTGTTATCATCTGCCTTGTTAGATGGGACATGGCATCTGCTGCCGTATTCTCTGGACCCCCTTTTGTACTCAATCTCGAAGTCATACCCAAGTAGCTTAGCTAGCCAACGTTGCTGCGTAGCGGTTGACTCTCTGTTTGAACATATACTTTAAATTGTTTTGGTCCGTTTTTACTACAAACTTGTACCCAATCAGATATGGACGCCACTTCTCCACTATGAGAACAATAGCAAGTAATTCCTTCTCATAAGTTGAGAGGGGTTTGGCCTGGCTAGTGAGGGCCTTGGACATGTACGCAATGGGATGTCCATCCTGACTCAAAACTGCTTCGACTCCAACTTCACAAGTATCCGTCTCTATTGTGAAAGTTTTGTTGAAATCTAGGAGCGTCAACATTGGTGCAAGTCACTAGGGCTGATTTCAATCTGTCAAACGCCACCCTTGTTTTCTTGGTCCATGCAAAGGCCCCTTTCTTTAACATCTGGGTAAGGGGATTCGCTATGATCCCATACCCCTGAACAGGGGTGGAGCCAGGATTTTTTTCAGGGGCTGGACAAACGGTCCGCGGGTCGGGCCAAGAGGATCGATAGGTCGGGCCAAACTAAAAAAATTTGATTTTTTCAATATAAAAAAACTTTTTTTTCTTGCGCTCACCCGGGCCATGGCCCAGGCGGGCCCCCCTCTCCCTCCGCCCCTGCCCTTGAGGGCCCGTTTGATGCACAGGAAGAATTTAATGTGGTAAATTTATCATGGTAAATTTTTCTGGAAAAATTTACAGGATGAAATTTCTCCCTCTTCCAATCTGAGGCCCTGTTTGATGACATGGTAGAATTTAACGTGGTAAAATTAACCCTGTTTGATGCACATGATAGAAAATTTGAGAGATTTTTTTTTAAGACTGTTAGTAGTAGTTGTTTTTCTTTTCCTTCTCCTCCTCAATTTCCTCTTTGTTTATATAACCCGTGCAGACAAGCATGGTCTATTTTTTTGGTCATCTAAAACCAAATTCTAGACACACAACCAGTGGAATGGCCTATTTATTTACCAACGAATTGAGGTTGCAATCAAGCATGAAAACCCAGTTGAGTGCAAAAAAGTGACTTTCAACTTCCAGCGCTTTAATTCAGTTCAACAAGCAGTAACTTGCAAAATCCTTCACATGATATAAAATTAGCCAAACCAAACATAATTGCAAAAGTAACAGCTAAATGTGATCCATAAAGCATTTTACCATATCTATATGCTAATGAATCATATGAAGAGAGGCACTGCCATGACAAAGTTTTTTGTTTCTGATGTGAAGATTTTCACATGACAAAAATGTATTAAACCAAAGCACACCATTACTCAAAACGCAGCTATTTGCTAGCAGGCAACCGTTACTAGTTGGCTACCTAAGGTGCAACAACATGAAAGCAGATAATGCAGCAAACACTAACATAATATGAAATTGGTACTGCAGTTTACAGGAAGGTCAATCAAATTTCTGTTTACGAAGGTCAATAAAATTGCAGTGCTAATTGCCTTTACTTCACTATGTAAAATTGCAGAGAGAAAAAATTGCCTTTACTTCACTGTATACATTCAAGTGCTAAAGAACATCAGAATCAGCAGAAGATTGTCCACTCTCTAGAAGCAAAAGGCAATTTTTCAGGACGCCGAAGAACTGATGTCTCTCTGGTCCCAACAAACCAACAAGCTTTTCGTCCAGTGCACTGTCACTAACCCAGGAAATTAAGTAATTCACCAACAAGCTTTTCGTCCAGTGCACTGTCACTAACCCAGGAAATTAAGTAATTCACCAACAAGCTTTTCGTCCAGTGCACTGTCACTAACCCAGGAACTGATGTCTCTCTGTGTCTTTCTTGAATGCAAAGCCGAGAACCACAATTTTTTTACCAGCAGCAGTGTTGAACATGGACGAAACTACCAATTAACGAATCGGCTCTTCTGGTAGTCATTGATCTTGATGACCTGCTTTATTTGCTCCTGTGGCTTCACAGAGTGCAGACATTGCATTCGGAGGAGATCCTCTGTGCCAAGAAGGGAAAAACCGAATTAGCCTGGGTCGAAATGCATTCAACTTGACTCTCCTTTTTCAGCTCCAAATCTGTGAAAGACGTCGTGAAAACACACATATTATGAAACTAGTTGATGAATTGATCTAAAAAAATATGCATGCTTCAAGGAAAAAAACAGGACATCCAGAATCGCAGGGATTCAAAAAAGAACCTGTAATAGATAGTTTTCATATTGTTCTGCAAATTCTCAGCGTTGAAGATAGGCACATCAATCTTACCATTCTTCAATTTCTTCTTGGAAGCACCCAATTCATCTCCAATCGCCATATTTCTTCCAAAATAATTAAGTTACTGAATTACACAAAATTCCTGCTAATTGATCCAGAAAACAAAGATCCCCAAAAACAAAAACTCATCGCCATCAGCCTCTGTCCAAAACGAAGCATATTCTGGGGAAGTTTCCGAGTTGGACTGAACATCCATTAACTACTCAAGAGTCTTGACACTCACATCTCCAAGAGAGAAGACGAACCCATGAATTGATCCATTGACAAAACCAGTTAGTGTGAAAAAGGAACCTGAGGGAAGCGGTGAGGGTTGAGCAGCGACGGCAGAGCGGCGACGGTGAGGGTGGCGACGGCGGAGCGGCGGCGGTGAGAGCGGCGACGGTGAGAAGGCAGCTATTCTCCAATGTGAGGGAGATCGTCGATTGCGGAGGAAGACGCGCGGGTGAATGCCTTCGGAAGGAAAATGTCGAGCGGGTGAAATTTCACCCGCTCACTTTATCATAAACGGGGTGAAATTTCACCCGCCCGTACATATTTCAACCCCTCCACCAAATTTTTCTGGGCAATCAAACGGGCCCTGAATGAACCTTTGGTAATATCCAGTTAAACCGAGGAAGCCTCTTAGACCCCTAAGATCATTAGGCAGTGGGCATTTATCCATTGCATGAAGTTTTTCAGGGTCTGCCTGTACCCCTTTTCGGGTTACGATATGCCCGAGGTATCCAATGAAAGATTGTCCAAAGCTACACTTGGACATATTCGCGTAAAGCTGATGTTTCCTTAGGATCTAAAGTGTTTTAGCGAGGTGTTCAGCATATTGTCTTTCATTCTGGTTGTAGATCAAAATATCATTGAAGAAAACTATAATGAAATTTCGGAGATAATTTTTGAACACATCATTCATGCACCTTTGGAAAGTAGCATGTGCATTTGTTAGACCAAATGGCATGACTAGGAACTCGTAGTGCCTGTCATGCGTTTTGTACGCGGTCTTTAAGATATCTTCGACATGCATCCAGATTTGATGATAACCAGCCCTTAAATCTATCTTTTAAAAAATGGTGGTGTTAGTTAGCTCATCCAACATTTTGTCAATCACAGGTATGGGGTGCCGATCCTTAACATGCTTCATTTAGTGCTCGGTAGTCAACGCAAAAATGCCATGTATTGTCCTTCTTCTTCACCAAGAGTACGGGGAAAGAGAAAGGACTACTACTAGGCTTAATGATGCCTCCTTTGAGCATTTCTTTCACTAATCGCTCTATCTCTGCCTTCTGGCTATACCCATGTCTGTACGGTCTGACATTCACAGGTTTGGCTCCCTGAGCCATGATAATCCGGTGGTCATAGGCCCTTTTACGGGGAAGGCCCTTGGGTTCTGCAAAGATATCTTCGAACTCATTCGAACTCATTCGAACTCATTCAACATTGCCTGTACTCTCTCAGGTATCACTTCTTCCTCTTTCTTTTCTTTCTATGGGACATTGGTGGCCATTGCTACCACCCAAAACGCTGGTTGTTGAGCCACTAAGGTTTTTAGAACGGCCTTAGGCTCAACACTTGTGCTTACTGCCTTCAAAGTGACACAGGCTTGTCACTTCCCTCATTTAGGAAGCTCATTGTCATGTTTTTAAAGTCCCATGAAATGACTCCTAAGGTTTCCAACCATTTCACTCCCAACACTATGACTATCCCGCTAATAGGTAGGATCAATAGATCAACCTTAAAAGGTATCTTCTAGAGCGTGAGGTGCACATCATTGCAAGCATGCGAACAATATAAACGAGATCCGTCTTCAACCATTACTGTCAATGGATACTGCGATGTCAAAGGGTGACCTATGGCTTGGGCCATTGTTACAAAAAATGGCGTTTTTTTTAAAAAAATGCGTATTAGATGTTAAAAACATCTCTAACGTATAAAACGGGAATAAGACACGTTTTTTTTAAAAAAATGTCAAATCATAAAAAATGCATTTTATACGCGTCTTTCGTTATATTTTTGAAGGCTATTTTTGAAGGAGCATGGAAGAATGGCACAACGTGTAATATTGTTTAAAAAGTTGGTTTTTTTTTTTTTAACTTGATCTCCTTTTAATGGCAAAAGTGTATTTTTACATAGAAAAAAACGGCTTAGATTTAAAAACTGAAATTCTAACGCGCATTGACTCTTCGACTTCCTTCCTTCCTGTGACGAAAAGGGGATGCCAGTGAGAGGCTGAGAGGTTCGTGATGAAGAGGGGACACCAGATGGACGATTGGTGAGAGGTTCGTCTCCTTCTCATTCTCATCGACTTCCTTCATCTCCTTCTTGTTCTCATTCGGCTGAGCTGCCGAAGAGGGCATTTGACTTCCTTCGTCTCCTTCTCATTCTCATTCGACTGAAAAGGGCATTCGACTGAAGAGGGGACGCCAGACGGACGAGCGGTGAGAGGTTCTCATTCTGTGTTAGTCAATGGATTTTTTTTTTGATTCCATGTTCGTTTTTTTAATTCGTTTACATGGACTAGTTTCCCCTGCATTTTCCTTGTTGCCAATAATTTCATAGTGTTTATAAAGCTGAAAAAAGTCCGTCGATCTCTAGAAGTGCTTCTCTTCCCTTGAAGAAGTAGTAGGTAGTTGATAGTTTTAGTTGATAATTGATAGTTTTAGGTGAACTGCAAATGTATTCTCAATTTTTTATAACGTGAGCAAGCACAACGAGGACACAGTGAAAGAAATGTGATTTCATTTTCCTGATAAATTCATCAGAGGGCAGAAGAAGACGAAGGAGTTGCTTGCACATCTCCTGCCCTTACACTTTCTTCTCTATTCCAGAACCCTTTGACTGTGGATTCAAATGCACAGCTTGGCACAAAGCTTTTTAAAATGGGATCAGAAATTATACTATTGACAATTTTTTCAATGTTTTTTTTTAATTTATCATTTATTTTATTTTTATATAATTGTTAGGATATTTATTTATTTTTTAAAAATTTGCCATCTTTTTTCCGTTTTATTCCCGAGATATATACAACTTTGCCGTATTATACCCATCTTTTACCTCGTTGTATTATACCCGTACACATTTTTTGTGACAATGGTTTGGACCACATTCTTTAATTCCTCGTCATAATGTACAAAGGTAGAGTCACCAAATCGAAGTTGAAGACCTGCCGCCTTAAACTGCTCCGATGTAGGTTTTGAACTGCTCCGATGTAGGTTTTGCACATCCGTGTTGGTACCCCAAGTACCAACTCATCGCATTGCCTTCCATGTACATGGTAGCGGTTTCAATCCATTTTTTTTGGGGTACATGCTGACATGTGAAATACCTTTCCGCCTTGAATACCTATTCACGTAGGGCATCACCATTGAACCTAGGAAAATCATAACGTACCTAGGGAACTGCCGACTGCTGTAGCTGCCCTTTGAAGCAAAATCTTCCAAGGAACGGGCATGTTTTCCCTTGTAGGTTCTGCACGTCCGTGTTGGTACCACAAGTACCAACTCATCGCATCGCCTTCTATGTACATGGTAGCGGTTTCAATCCATTCTTCTTGGGTACATGCTGACATGTGAAATACCTTTCCGCCTTGAATACCCATTCACGTAGGGCATCACCATTGAACCTAGGGAAATCATAACGTACTCTAGGAGTTGTTAGCATGTTAGCATATAGGGCATGATTTGGTGACTACCTTTGTAGATTATGACGAGGAATTAAAGAACTTGGTCCAAACCATGGAGACGGCCCAAAGCCGTAGGTCACCCTTTGACATCGCAGTCGCCATTGACAGTAATGGTTGGAGACGGATCTTGTTTATTTTGTTCGCATGCTTGCAATGATGTGCACCTCACGCTCCAGAAGATACCTTTTAAGGTTGATCTATTGGTCCTACCTATTAGCGGGATAGACCTGGTGTTGGGAGTGAAATGGTTGGAAACCTTAGGAGTTAGGAGTCATTTCTTGGACTTTAAAAATATGACAATGAGCTTTTTAAAGAAGGGAGGTGACAAGCCTGTCACCTTGAAGGCAGTAAGCACAAGTGTTGAGCCTAAGGCTGCTCTAAAAACCTTAGTTGCTCAACAACTAGCGTTTTTGGTGGTAGCAATGGCCACCGATGTCCCAGAGAGGGAAAAGAAAGAGGAAGAAGTGATACCTGAGAGAGTACAGACCAATGTTATCACTGTCGTATCGTATCGTGTATCGGTCGGGCCGACCTATACGCCGTATCGTAACGTATCGTAAAATTAATTTTTTAATTTGTAAAAAATATTAAAAATTTATAAAAAATAGAAAAAAAATCAGAAAAATTCTAAAAAAATCGGAAAAAACTAGTAAAAATCCGAAAAATTCAAGAAAAATGTATTTAAAGGAACATTCATCATTCATGTAAATGAAGTATGACCTGTGAAGTATGCATATGAACAAGACATTCCAAAATAAGAAATCAAACATTCAAAAATAAAACAGCATACTAAGCAACCTAAGAGCAATGTTATCACTGCCGTATCGTATCGTGTATCGGTCGGGCCGACCTATGCACTGTATCGTAACGTAGCGTAAATGTATCGTAACGTATCGTAAAATTAATTTTTTAATTTGTAAAAATATTAAAAATTTATAAAAAATAGAAAAAAATCAGAAAAAATCTAAAAAAATCCGAAAAAACTAGTAAAAATCAGAAAAATTCAAGAAAAATGTATTTAAAGTAAAGGAACATTCATCATTCATGTATATGAACTATGAAGTATGAGGTATGCATATGAACAAGACATTCCAAAATAAGAAATCAAACATTCAAAAAACAAAATAACATACTAAACAACCTAAGAGTATTCAATTACATCACAATTCATAAGTTCAGAAGTCAAAACTCAGAACATATTGACATAGTTTTCAAAACTCAAAACAAAAAGCATCGTCAATCGTCATTTGCATCATCATCTTCATTCTTCATCATCATCTTCATTTTCTTCAATAACTTCTTCTTCTATCCCCTCTGTTGCAAATGGAATGTCACCAACATTCCATTGCTCCGACCCAACCTCTCCTTCTTCAACAATCTCTGTTGCTCCTTCAACATTCAAAAAATCAAGATCGTCCTCATCAAGTATTGCAGCTGGTTCTTCTTCAACCCAAGAATCTAATATATCAAAATGGTCAATGAAGATAGGATCATATTGATTGTGATGCTTCCTCGTAGATGTTGTTTCTAGTTGCCTAACAAGAGAAAAAATTAACAATTGTTAGAGATTAAAATATATATCAGAATTTCATATTCTTGTATAACAAAACAAATGTTTACCTTTGTCTCAACTTCATATTATAACGAACATAAACAAGGTCATTCAACCTTTTATGTTCCAGCCTATTCCTCTTCTTACTATGGATGTGCTGAAATACACTCCAATTTCTTTCACATCCAGTTGCACTACATGTTTGACTGAGGATTCTAATTGCAAGCTTCCTTAATTCTGGGCAATCAGGCCCAAACCTTTCCCACCACAAATCTAATAACAGATGGAAAGTAAAAATGTTGTCAGCAATAAATATATGAGAAGGTAGAATAAAAGTTAAACAACAAAAACTAAAAGTATAAAGTTTCTTTTTCTAATACCTGGACGCATAGTTGTCCTGCATCGAACTGCTGTGTCTCTCGCCATGGTACCAGAAGCCGTATCATATTTGTTGATCGACATATGGATAGCGTCTTGTTCTTTACTGTCACTTACTAACACATCAATGCAATCCAACATGCCATACTCGACTTCTCTGTCCTTCTTAAAAGTGGGAAGATATCTAATAGCAGGATTTAGGTAGTAGGCTGCTGCATGAAGTGGGCGATGAAGTTGTCCAGACCACCTTTCATCTATAATCTTCCATATAGGCATGTACAACTTCTTTTTTCCCTTCATATTATCTCTAATGGCCTCCTTGGCTCTATCCATAGACTCGTATAAATATCCAATAGAAGGTCTATCTTCACTATCAACTAATCTGAGGACTTTCACTAGAGGTACACAAATCTTCAATAAGTGCACACATGATTCCCAAAAGTCAACATCGAAGATGGTATCCACAACTGTCGTAGCCTTTCTTTTATAGGCATGTGGATATGCAGCCCAATCATCACTTGAAAACATCTGCCTGAGAGAAGTTCTTTGCTTGACTATACCCTGCACAGTCAAAACATTTGTAGCAAACCGTGTTTGTGCAGGTCGAATCAATTCAGCCCCATTTGTGAATTTCCTCATCAAATTCAAGACATAAGCATGATTGTAAATAAACTTCGTGATTTCTTGGCATCTGTGAACTGTCAACTTCATATCATCCCTTTCACCAAGATCCTGAAGCATAAGATTTACACAGTGAGCAGCACATGGACTCCAATAAAATGTCCCATATCGTGCTGCTAACATTTCACTTGCAGCTTTATAATTTGCTGCATTATCAGTGATAAATTGTACGACATTTTCAGGCCCAACTTCTTCTATAACTTTATCAAAAATCCCAAACAACACATCAGCAGTCTTAGGAGTATCAGACAAATCAACAGATTTTAAGAACATAGTACCAAGAGGGCAATATACAAGGAAGTTTACCAATGTTCTGTTCTTGATGTCTGTCCACCCATCTGCCATTACACTGCATCCTGTAGCTTTCCAGCTCAATTTTAGTTCATCACAATATGTCTTCACATCTCTAACTATATTGTTGAGAATTTTACCTCGCAATTTATGAAAAGAGGGCATTTTATACCCTCGCCCTACACTAGCAATCGCATCTGCTATAGGCTGATAATGATAAGAGTTTGCTGCATTGAAGGGAATGGATGCATCATAGAACCACCTTCCTATGGTTTCATCTGCTGCTTCAATAATATCCTTTGATTGCATGGCTATACGAATCTCAGGCTGAGCACCAGCAGCAATATAATTGGGAAAAAAATTCTTGATCGAACCAGACATATTGCTCGACTTCATAGTAGGTACTCTACCACCACCAGTACAACCCTGACTTCTACCACGTCCTCGTGAAACTGAACTTACACTTGCACCTCTTCTTTTTCTGGTTGCAGAAGAACCACCTCCACACATGATGCTTTTCCCTTTAGCTGTTCCCAAACTGACACCAACATCTTCTTCTTCAAGCTGAACATCTTCACCTTTACTTTCTTCCTCTTCATGTGGGTCCCCATATCCTTCCTATGCATCTTCCATTTCCTTTTCAATCCTACTTGCTTTCACTGCATCAAGAAGCTCCTGACACTGGTGCTTTACATACGCTGGCAATGGGTTGTCTTGGGAGCCATTGCATTGAGCCACATCGCTGTGTGTACCAGCAATATGGTGTTTTAAGCGAGAGATCCCTCCTGATATGATTTGCTTACAATAATTGCATTTAACTCTTAATCTATCTTTGGGATTCACCCTTGTACACCACTGTCATGTAGGATCCGACATTATATCTTCACAAAACAAGTAAAAACATACAAATAAATGTAGGAAATAAGACAAATGAACGATTCAACGGCAAAAATGACTTATTTCTTACCTTCTTGGTGTTAAAAACCAAAAAACCCTCTTTCTCCAGGCTTCCCACTGTCCCAAGACTCCCCACAACGAGAAAGGAAGCTTCTTCACCGGCAAATCTTGATGCAATGGAGAAAATCTCTCCTTCCCACGTCTCTGGCAGCGTTGAGAAACAAGAAGAGAGAGAGAGAGGAGCGTCGGTTTGAGAATAAGAAGCAAAAAAGGGGCCCGACGGCCCCTTTTTTAATTTTACTCCCGTATCGTGCGATACGGGGGTGTATCGCACGTATCGTGCGATACGTGCGATACGCGTACGATACATACGCGTATCGTATTGATTAGGTGTACCGTATCGAAAATGATGATACGGACGATACGTATCGTACGATACGCGTCCGTATCGTACGATACGGATAACATTGCCTAAGAGTATTCAATTACATCACAATTCATAAGTTCAGAAGTCAAAACTCAGAACATATTGACATAGTTTTCAAAACTCAAAACAAAAAGCATCGTCACTCGTTATTTGCATCATCATCTTCATTCTTCATTTTCTTCATTAACTGCTTCTTCTATCCCCTCTGTTGCAAATAGAATGTCACCAACATTCCATTGCTCTCCCCCAGCCTCTCCTTCATCAATAATCTCTGCTACTCCTTCAACGTTCAAAAAATCAAGATCGTCCTCATCAAGTATTGCAGATGGTTCTTCTTCAACCCAAGAATCTAATATATCAAAATGGTCAATGAAGATAGGATCATATTGATTGTGATGCTTCCTCATAGATGTTGTTTGTAGTTGCCTAACAAGAGAAAAATTTAACAAATTGTTAGAGATTAAAATATATATTAGAATTTGCTATTTTGTATAACAAATGTTTACCTTTGTCTCAACTTCATATTATAACGAACATAAACAAGGTCATTCAACCTTTTATGTTCCAGCCTATTCCTCTTCTTACTATGGATGTGCTGAAATACACTCCAATTTCTTTCACATCCAGTTGCACTACATGTTTGACTGAGGATTCTAATTGCAAGCTTCCTTAATTCTGGGCAATCAGGCCCAAACCTTTCCCACCACAAATCTAATAACAGATGGAAAGTAAAAATGTTGTCAGCAATAAATATATGAGAAGGTAGAATAAAAGTTAAACAACAAAAACTAAAAGTATAAAGTTTCTTTTTCTAATACCTGGACGCATAGTTGTCCTGCATCGAACTGCTGTGTCTCTCGCCATGGTACCAGAAGCCGTATCATATTTGTTGATCGACATATGGATGGCGTCTTGTTCTTTACTATCACTTACTAATACATCAATACAATCCAACATGCCATACTCTACCTCTCTGTCCTTCTTAAAAGTGGGAAGATATCTAATAGCAGGATTTAGGTAGTAGGCTGCTGCATGAAGTGGGCGATGAAGTTGTCCTGACCACCTTTCATCTATAATCTTCCATATAGGCATGTACAACTTCTTTTTCCCCTTCATATTATCTCTAATGGCCTCCTTGGCTCTGTCCATAGACTCATATAAATATCCAATAGAAGGTCTATCTTCACTATCAACTAAACTGAGGACTTTCACTAGAGGTACACAAATCTTCAATAAGTGCACACATGATTCCCAAAAGTCAGCATCGAAGGTGGTATCCACAACTGTCGTTGCCTTTCTTTTATAGGCATGTGGATATGCAGCCCAATCATCACTTGAAAACATCTGCCTGAGAGAAGTTCTTTGCTTGACTATACCCTGCACAGTCAAAACATTTGTAGCAAACCGTGTTTGTGCAGGTCGAATCAATTCAACCCCATTTGTGAATTTCCTCATCAAATTCAAGACATAAGCATGATTATAAATAAACTTCGTGATTTCTTGGCATCTATGAACTGTCAACTTCATATCATCTCTTTCACCAAGATCTTGAAGCATAAGATTTACACAGTGAGCAGCACATGGACTCCAATAAAATGTCCCATATCGTGCTGCTAACATTTCACCTGCAACTTTATAATTTGCTGCATTATCAGTGATAAATTGTATGACATTTTCAGGCCCAACTTCTTCTATAACTTTATCAAAAATCCCAAACAACACATCAATAGTCTTAGGAGTATCAGACAAATCAACGGATTTTAAGAACATAGTACCAAGAGGGCAATATACAAGGAAGTTTACCAATGTTTTGTTCTTGTTGTCTGTCCACCCATCTGCCATTACACTGCATCCTGTAGCTTTCCAGCTCAATTGTAGTTCATCACAATATATCTTCACATCTCTAACTATATTGTTGGGAATTTTACCTTGCAATTTATGAAAAGAAGGCATTTTATACCCTCGCCCTACACAGCAATCGCATCTGCTATAGGCTGATAATTATAAGAGTTTGCTGCATTGAAGGGAATGGATGCATTATAGAACCACCGTCCTATGGTTTCATCTGCTGCTTCAACAATATCTTTTGATTGCATGGCTATACGAATCTCAGGCTGAGCACCAGCAGCAGTATAATTGGGAAAAAAATTCTTGATCGAACCAGACATATTGCTCGACCTCATAGTAGGTACTCTACCACCACCAGTACGACCACTATGACTCCTGCCACGTCCTTGTGAAACTGAACTTATATTTGCACCTCTTCTTTTTCTGGTTGCAGTTGCAGAAGAACCACCTCCACACATGATGCTTTTCCCTTTAGCTGTTCCCAAACTGACACCAACATCTTCTTCTTCAAGCTGAACATCTTCACCTTTACTTTCTTCCTCTTCATGTGGGTCCCCATATCCTTCCTATGCATCTTCCATTTCCTTTTCAATCCTACTTGCTTTCACTGCATCAAGAAGCTCCTGACACTGGTGCTTTACATACGCTGGCAATGGGTTGTCTTGGGAGCCATTGCATTGAGCCACATCGCTGTGTGTACCAGCAATATGGTGTTTTAAGCGAGAGATCCCTCCTGATATGATTTGCTTACAATAATTGCATTTAACTCTTAATCTATCTTTGGGATTCACCCTTGTACACCATTGTCATGTAGGATCCGACATTATATCTTCACAAAACAAGTAAAAACATACAAATAAATGTAGGAAATAAGACAAATGAACGATTCAACGGCAAAAATGACTTATTTCTTACCTTCTTGGTGTTAAAAACCAAAAAACCCTCTTTCTCCAGGCTTCCCACTGTCCCAAGACTCCCCACAACGAGAAAGAAAGCTTCTTCACCGGCAAATCTTGATGCAATGGAGAAAATCTCTCCCTCCCACGTCTCTAGCAGCGTTGAAAAACAAGAAAAGAGAGAGTGAGGAGCGTCCGTTTCAAAATAAGACGCATAAAAAGGGGAATTTCACCCCCGTATCGTGCGATACGGGGGTGTATCGCATGTATCGTGCGATACGGTCACCGTATCGTGCGATACGTACGATACGCGTACGATACGTACGCGTATCATATTTAAATAGTGTATCGTATAGGTTTTCTTAACCTATACGATACGTATCGTACGATATGCGTTCGTATCGTACGATACAGATAACATTGGTACAGACAGTGTTGAATGAGTTCGAAGATATCTTTGCAGAACCCAAGGGCCTATGACCACCAGATTATCATGGCTCAGGGAGCCGAACCTGTGAATGTCAGACCGTACAAATATGGGTATAGCCAGAAGGCAGAGATAGAGCAATTTGTGAAAGAAATGCTCCAAGTTTGCATCATTAGGCCTAGTAGTAGTCCTTTCTCTTTCCCCGTACTCTTGGTGAAGAAGAAGGACAATACATGGCGTTTTTGCGTTGACTACCAAGCACTAAATGAAGCCTGTTAAGGTTCGACACCCCATACCTGTGATTGATGAATTGTTGGATGAGCTAACCAACGCTACCATTTTTTCAAAGATAGATTTAAGGGCTGGTTATCATCAAATCTGGATGCATGTCGAGGATATCGCAAAGACCGTGTTCAAAACGCATGACGGGCACTACGAGTTCCTAGGCATGCCATTTGGTCTAACAAATGCACCTGCCACTTTCCAAAGATGCATGAATGATATGTTAAAAAATGATCTCCGGGATTTCATTTTAGTTTTCTTCGATGATATTTTGATCTACAGCCAGAATGAAGCACAACATGTTGAGCACCTCGCTAAAACACTTTAGATCTTAAGGGAACATCAGCTTTACGTGAAGATGTCCAAATGTAGCTTTGGACAATCTTCCATTGGACACCTCGGGCATATCGTAACCCGAGAAGGGGTACGGGCAAACCCTGAAAAACTTCATGCCATGGATAAATGGCCACTGCCTAATGATCTTAAGGGACTTAGAGGCTTCCTCGGTTTAACTGGATATTACCGAAGGTTCATTTTATTTGTAAAAAAAAATAACAATAAAAAATTGATAAAAAGAAAACAACATTTTTTTTTCTTCAAACAGGAAAGCTCTTTTTATCTTGGAGAAAAATCTCCCATGGACAAAGTCAGCGATTTACGGATTTGGGAGAATGTTTCGCAATGGCCAGAATTATAGAGAGAAACTTGCAAAAAAGAGCCTTGAAAAAGTGAAGGAAAACTGAGGGGTATCGTGAGAAAGGAGCTCCATTCAAAGCTCCTTATGTGAAGAAAGAAGAGGCTAGGTCCGCCTTTCGTAAGCCACCAGTGACTTACATCACTAGCCAAGAACGTGAAGAGATGAGACACAAAATCCTGTGCTACAAATGTAAGGAAAAATAGGATCCGAATCATAAGTGCAAGTTTACACGCGTCTTTGAAATAATAGAGAGCGACAGTGAAAGTGAAAGCAAGTCAGAGGGAGAATCGGACTCCCTAGAAGAAGAAAAGGACTCCCCCGAACCACAAGCCACCCGTGAACCCAAGCCAGAGCAAGAGGGGGCTTATCATTCAATGATGGATCCCCATCGGCCGAATGCAATGGGAATTGTGGGCAAAATTAAAGGAAGAAAAGTGGTTGTCCTCCTCGATTCCGGGGCAACTCACAACTTCATGAGCATGGAACGAAGAAGTTTTGAGTTCATTTGTTGAATTCTCTCCCTCTCCTCTTGAGTTCTCTTCTCACCCTTTTGCGAGCCTCCCCTCTTCTGCGGTGGTTTTCCCTTCCCCCTCACGAGCCTCCCCTCTCCCGTGGAGGTTTTCTTCTCCCTCACAGGTCTCCCTTCTCCCACGGTGATTCTCTCATCTCCCCCTTGCTTCCCCTTCTTTGCAAGGCCTTCAACCTCTTTTCCAACCTCCTTGGTGGAATCCGGCGATTTCGACGGCGTTCAACCCTCTAGAACCGAAGGTCATTCCTCCTTTCTCCTCCTTTTTCTTATTCTTTATCAACCAAGTCGACCTAAGGATCACGGCTGAAGGAAACCAGCAAACTCCGGCGCACGTCGTCTCCGATCAGTCCACGTTTTACCCCACGACAACATCCATTGAATCCGGTGCCTTCCTACGTAAACACCCATAGGTTGAGAGGCTGGTTTCATACCGGGAAGGCTGAAGGAGTTCGAGCAATCGTTCACCCTCGGCGTGACCCTTCTCCATCGGTCGCCTCCTCCTCGTAGCTGCAATACCCGGGGAATCGGATTTCACCCCGGGGCACCTTGCTGGTTTACGCCAAGCCAAGCTTGGCAGGTATCGTGTTCTCACCCCCTTTGTAGTACGTTGGGTTTGGGAGTAAATTCATGCTTTGATTTTAGCCCGGGTACGACCACACTGTCTCTCGCAGTCTCTCTAAGGCTCACGGCCAAGGACACTACCGCAGGGCAGCAAGCCTACCTAGGGATTGGGTGTGGTTTGTGCGTTTAGATTGTGGTTTGCTTATGGTTTGTGAGTGAGTTGTGAGTGATTTTGTGTATTGTTTGCGGTTGTACTGGCCTACCCTTCTTTATTGTAGTAGTTAGCAAGACCTCGGGTTAGGAATACCCCTACTTGTACCCCTTGTCCTACGGGTTTTTGCGTCGAGGTCCTGTCCGGCCGGATAGATCATTTGTATAATTTGTTTAGGTTTTTGATTTTTAGTCTTCCTCAAGAGATCTTGGGAGTAAGATTTCGACATTGGTGGGTCTTTTCTAGTCACCACACGTCAGCCACCAGATGTGGTCGCTAGTCAATCCAGGGATGTTTCTGGTGTGACCCAGCATCTTGATGGAAGATAAGTGAATTTTAGGTTCACAAAAGGTGGATGCTGAAACATAGAAAAGAGGAACTTAAAAAAAGATTAGATCAGATCCATCTGGTTCTGATCTATGATGCGTTAAGGTGTTTGCTTGTGAGTATCCATATCCCAAGATTGCTGTGTAACCCAAAATCCTTGTACACACTTAAGAGAAATTGTAACTACTTTCTGTCGCAACTGGTGTAAAGCTTATCAGGATGGTCTCTCTCTCTTTTGACAAGCTATCCCAATTCTCAACTTGTTTAGAATGTTAAATAGGTGCATTTTTTTTGTTTAAACTTACCCAGTATACCATCGACATTATTTTAAGTGTATTCTTAACTCATATTATGTTAATAAATGCTTATTGTTTCTCTTTTCTTCCTTTTCATGCATAAAATGTGTAGAGCGATGGGGGATGTCTCAGATCGAATAGGCCGCCCTACAGATAATGGGCAGGTTTGTTTTAGGGACTTGTTCAATGCATACGTTGCTATTTGAATTTGTTAGTTAATTTTTATATATTCCAGTGTTTAAGGCTTTAAGCTATACAGAGATTTATAGGTTTCATTGCTATCTTTTGTTGAATGAAGCAGGTGATCTATCAGAGTTGTTCATACTAAAATATCTTGTTTTCCTTTTGTAGATTGGCATAATTGATCCTGATTGTAGATTGATTGGTCTCCATCTTTATGATGGACTATTTAAGGTAGTGTTGTACGACTGTGTGCTTTGTATCATCTATACGCAATGAAGCTGTCTCTGGCATTCTGCTTCATTTATACTCCATTCATTTGATCATATATGTACTATGTGGATTATTTGATGTTTTAGCAATTTTTTATCAGGTAATACCGTTTGATAATAAAGGCCAACTTAAAGAAGCGTTCAATATAAGGTATTCAGCTTTAAGCTTATGCATACTCTTACCTGTTGTCTTCTGGTTAAAGTCATCACAAAGTAGTTTATATGAACCACTACCATGTGGTATGTAAATAATGAACTTTGTGTCCATATTTACCCACCAATGCCATGTGATTTGTAAATAATCTTGACATGTCGTTTCCTTGGCTCTTTTGATTTTTCTTATAGGCCACCTTGAAAACTTGCTATGCACAGGCTGCAGTTGCTGATTTTCATCAAGATTCTTATAGATCTTGCTGAGACATGCTATCCTACTTCTTGATAATACTAAATACTTTTTCATCATCAGCACAACAGGAACCCTAATCGTAATCTTAAACAGTGTGGTTGTACACATTTTTCTCTTTTGACCATGAAAACAGCAAAAGCATAACTGAATAATGTTCAACAACTTTAAACCAGTTTTCTAGTTATCAGATTAATTCAGAATTTCTAATGTTTTAACATCCCTTTCTAGATCTTGAATCCAGGGATACAGTTTATAAGCGCGAGGACTTTTTCCTTCCTCAGTGGAATTTATATACTTTTAATACGTGAGAGAAATCATTTATGTGCTGATGCTGTCATGTGTACAGATGCATTGATCACTTCTTCCCCCCTACCTCGGTCAAGTCTTCTCAGTCCTATAAATACTTTGCATTTTTTGTATTATCTTATGTTTTTAAGGCCTCGCCTCGGCCATGCTTAGGCATGGACTAAACGTGAGTCCATACCTGTTGCGTAAGTCCGCCACTTAGGTGACGGGTTATGTGTTGGCACCTAGGCTGGGCTAGGCACCAACCTAGGTGCTTTCACTCTTAGTCCATGGGAGAGTGAAAAGTCACATTCCCTTTCAATTAAAGTTTCTTAATTGAGTATATCTTGTTATGTACTTTATTTTGTATTGCTTACATGTATGTACTTTATTTTGTGCTGTTTACATATTTTTATGTATTGCATGTTGATTATGCTGTTATATGTATACTATTATATGTATATACTGTTATCTGTTATATATTATTGGAATACCTCATTCCTGTTATATGTATATATTAATATGGTTATGTTGCATACTTATATAGTTATATATATTGTTAATATGTTATACCTGTTATAAACTTATATGTATATACTATTATGTTAAATTTGTTATTCCTCTTATATGTATTGTAATACGTGTTATATGTATATACCAACCTATTATATGTATATACTGTTAGCCTGTTATATAATATATAGTATTGTGTGTTATGTGTACGTTAGTATGGATATGTACTAATATGCAATGTTGTAAAAAGCGTATTATAAGCTGTATCGGTTTGGCTTTATGATACGTTGTATCATACAATATCGTAAAGTATTGTAACCGTATTGTATTTTTTTTTTAAATTTAATCAGAAAAAATAAAAAAAATTCCGAAAGAATCATAAAAAATCAATGAAAATCAAGAATAATATATTCTTCATAAAAAACATGTTTTACATAATGATAAGACTTATTATTGCTATAAAGTTATGATTCATCATTCATAAACATCATAATTTATAACAATATCATTCTAGAAAGCACAACAAGGAACATAACATAACATAATATATAACATAATTTCATAGCCACAGATAATGTATATCATAATTTCATAGCCACATTTGTAAGTCATAAGGTACATAAGTCTATGAGATAACACATCAAAACAAGTTTTAAATGTTATGTATTACATCACAAGATGATCATGAAATTGTGAAGATGTTCAATGTCAATACATATGAAATCTCTCAACTCTCATTCATAATCTTCATCATCTTCATTCTCATCTTCACCTTCATCTCCATCTTCTTCTTCATCTTCATTTTCATGAATTTGGAGATCCTCTTGTATCTATCTATATATCTATATATATATATATATATATACATTATGAAACAAATGTAAATATTAAGCTGTAATGCTGTATTACCTTGTTTCAACTTTCAACCTCATATTATATCGAACAAATACAAGATCATTTAACCTTTTATGTTTGAGCCTATTCATTTTCTTGTTGTGGATATGTTGGAAAACACTTCAATTCCTTTCGCATCCACTAGCACTGCATGTCTGACCGAGGACTTTAATTGCAAAAGTCCTAGGTTTGGACAATCATGCCTAAACCTATTCCACCACAAATCTAAACAAAAATAAAACAGATATGTAAAACAACAAAAAAGAATCAAAGGTAACAAATGCAAAGTAAATTAAAAATTTCTATGTATTTACCTGGATGCATGGTTGTCCTGGCTCGAATGGCTATGCTTATTCCCATGTCTCCTATACAATTATCATAAAGATCCAACTCATTGTGCACAACATCTTGTGCTCTAGAATCTATCACTGACACTTCAACACAATTTAACAAACCATGCATGACTCCTCTGTCCTTTTTAAATGTAGTAGAAAATCTAATTGCAGGATTTAAATAGTAAGCTGCTGCACGAAGAGGTTGACGAACCTATCCAGTTCACCTTTTATCTATAATATTTCATATGGGCATATATCACTTTTTCTTCTATTTCAAGTTGTCGCGAATTGTCTCTTTTGCTTTATCCATAACTTCATATAAGTACCCTATGGAAGGTCTATCCTCAGTGTCAGCTAACCTGAGGACTCTAATTAATGGAACACAGTCCTTCAATACCTTCACACATGATTCCCAAAATTTGTTATTAAATATAATATGCACAACTAAAGAAGATTTTCTTTTAAGAGCATGTGCATATGCAGCCCATTCTTCACTAAAGAACATCTGCCTCAACAGAGTTCTTTGTTTCATTATACTCTGCACAGTCAATACATTGTGGTAAAACTAGTTTGTGCAGGTCGTATTAATTCAACTCCCTTTGTAAATTTTCTCATCAAACTCGATACATATGCATGACTATAGATAAACTTTGTAATCTCTTGGCATTTGTCAACTATTGATTTCATATCATACATCTCACTAAGATCTTGAATCGTTAGATTAACACAATGTGTGGCACATATACTGCAATAAAATGTTCTATACTTTTGAAATAACATATCCCCTATAGCTCTATAATTTGTAGCGTTATCTTTAACAAACTGTACAATGTTTGCAGGTTCAACCTCTTGCATGACATTATCAAAATATTGAACAAAATCTCAACAGTCTTAGGAACATAAGATAAATCAAGAGGTTTCAAAAACATTGTACATTTAGGGCAATAAACAAGAAAATTCACAAGTGTTCTTGCCCGTGTATTGGTCCATCCATCCGACATAATGGAGCAACCTATTTTCTTCAGCTTAATTTCAATTGATTCTTCGTTCACCAACTTTAATGTTGATCTAAAAGATCTCAAACAAACCACGACAGTACAAGAATACCAAAGTATGTTTGAGAACTTGGCATGTATGGTTCAGGATTGGCCAACCAAGGCCTTGATTGGGCCCTTCATTGGAGGTCTGAAAGAAGAGATACACATAGAAATGCTATCTCAAAATCCCACAGAATTGGTCGATTGTTTTGCCAGAGTCCGCACCATTGAAGAGAAGAACCGTCGATTGTACACTCTATGCAAATCCTACGAAACAAATAAGATAAATAAGAACAAGGTAGCACCTATGAGGACACCTCCAACATTCAAAAAGGAGGAGCCCAAACTGGTATACTGCGACCATGTGCCAACTTACATCAATCGAAATGATAGGGAAGAAAGGATCCAGAAGGGCTTATGCTTTACATGCAACGAAAAATGGGAAAAGGGCCATAAGTGCAAGCACCCCCAACTCTTTGAGGTGATCGACGATAGTGAGGATGAGGAGGAGCAGCCTTCTCCATCCATGGCCCAACCCGATCCAAATAAGTCGAGTTCAGATTTGAAACCCATATCAGAGGTCGATGGGATATTGTTTCCATGGGGAAACAAAAGGAGGAAATACCAGAGGAGATACAACATGTTTTGGGAGAATTCGAGGATGTGTTTGGCGAGACCAAAGGGCTACCACCTCAGAGGGCATATGACCATCGGATAGTGTTGACCAAGGAGTCTGAACAGGTGAACGTCAGACCCTATAGATATGGCTATGCTCAGAAGATTGAGATCGAGAGACTGGTCAAGGAAATGCTGGATAGCGGCATCATTCGCCCCAGGAATAGTCCTTTCTCTCGTCCTTCTTGTAAAGAAGAAGGACAATACCTGGACGTTTTGCATCGATTATAGAGCATTGAACGATGCGACAGTGAAGGACCGTCATCCTATCCCTCACATAGATGAACTTCTTGACGAGTTGATAAGGGCCTCAGTCTTCTCCAAGCTGGATTTGAGGGCCGGTTACCATCAGATACGCATGGAAGAAGGAGATATAGACAAGATAGCTTTCAGAACTCATGATGAACACTATGAGTTCTTAGTGATGCCCTTCTAGGAGATATCCACAAGACGACGTTCAAAACTCATGATGGACACTAGGAAGGTGTTCAGAACTCATGATGGGCACTAGGAGGGTGTGAGTCTGGTACAACCGCACGCGATACAAAATAACCCTCCTCACTCAACAAACTATGCACATCGTTCACAACCAAACCATCCTGTCATACATGCTTAATCGGCCAAACCATTCCCCAAACCCATAGGTGGTCTTGGCAACCCGTGGCTGTGTTCCTAGCCCTCGTGCCTTAGAGGAGTCACAGACGGTTGCGAGGGCCAAAGGCCGGGTTTCAAAACAAACGGGCCCACCCCGCTGCTGTAGCGTGATTAGTTTCTCACCTACCGGGGCTAGCCCGGCGTCAAAACAACAAAAGAGACCGAGGGTGATGTCCAACAGCAAGGTTGCTCCCCAGTATTGCAGCAACTCTTTGATGTCCGGTCACGGTCACACCAAGCCGTGTAAGCGGAGAGCACTCGCTGTTTCTTGCCAACACAGTCGAAGCGAATCAAGTTCAAATAAATCAGCAAGAAGTAAAGGGAGATGGCGGATGTAGAGGGAAGTCACTGGAGGACTAATTAAACCCCAATCCTTTGTAGCGTAATGGGGGAGGCAAGGACGATTACAGAGGAAGGACGACCTGGCATGCATGAGCCTCCTCCCTCAAACTCGGTTGAGGGCTTTCCTTTTTGGTGTGGTATTCCTCATTCAAACTCCTCCAAATCCGGCGAGCTCGGCCTTACTTTTTGGGAGTGGAAGGTGCCGAGGATCTCCTCCTAATTCGGCGCCATGATCTTCCTTTTTGGGCGTGGTAACTTCCGCGCCTATCTTCCCAAAACCGTCGCTAGGAACCTGCATTTTTGATTCGCAAATCCGGTCCCAATCACGTCCACGTTCGTAGTGGTTCTCCTTCCTTTTTTTGACCACAACCTAGCAGCAAGTTCCACGTGTGGGAGGAGGGGATAACAGCTTGAGAGTGGGCTGGCATGGGCAATTTCCTCCTCCACAAATTCGGTAATTAGATCCACCTTTCCAAATGGGCGCCAAGTCCTCCTCGCCAAATTACCAAAAGGGCAAACCATGTCAAACCGAGAATATAAATCAATTATTCCACGAAGGGTAATGCTGAAAATGTCACCAGATCTCATGAAAAACCCAAAGTTCTAACGAAAATTGGGGAAACCGCTGCTGGTGGGCAAGTTTCGGCTAGTTTAGCCCTACCGCATAAACACTTGAATCTTGCCGTGGGCTGAAACATCTTCGAAATGGTTCCGATTTGGCTCAAAATGCGACGAAAGACTCCTCGAATTTGGTCCGTATGAACTGGGAAGAAGCCAGCCTTAGATCAACATTGGAGCTCCGGGAATCGATCCCAAAACAGTCGCCTTCCTTGCGGCCAAAAACAGTCCGATGGATATGTGAATGCTGTCAAAACGCCGTCGAATCGGATGTTGAACTCCCCAAACTTCCTTGTCCACAAGTGAATACGCAATGAGTGAGTGTAGGCGGTCAGGGAGGATTTGATTTAACCAAGTTCTCCATTCAAGATGACCGGTGTTAGACATCCGCCAGTCGGACGGATGAATGCGCCGATCTAACTTTGCCTTTCTTCCTTGGTAAATCCGAGATCTAGGCCACAAACACCTGATCAACACCTTTGTTAGTTCTAGGACGGGATGAAAAATGTGTTAGCGATGTTATTGCCTAGATCTGCCCAAACACAACCCTAGGAGGAAAGCACCGAGGAGAGGTTCAGTTGCTTGCCTTAGTCTTAGGGTCGCCGGTCGTCGTTGCCGCTTGGGAAGCGTCTGCCAGGACTACGGGCATAGATCTCCTAAGCTGCTGTACCATATGTCGAAATTGGCCTCTAAACTCCCTTGGGGATAGGGAGAATGCATCAGAAGTCGAACTTTGCTTGCTGGTTGGGAAGTGCGTCGTATAAACATGCTAGAGGGGTTGCCGACAGCCGCTCCCTACGATCTTCGATCCTTAGTTCTGTTCGGCCGTGGATAAAAGGGAGAAGAAGATAGAGACGAGGAAGGAGGAGGAGGAGAGGGCCGTCGGTTTCAATGGAAGATTCCGGCAACTGTCGGTCAAAGTAAGAGAGCAAGATGAGAGATCAAAACCTCAAAACTTCATTAACATCGATCTAGGGTTTTCTTTTAACACAAAGTTTAAATAGTTCTTAAGACGTATCAGTTCATTTAGTGTCCCAACCCGAGATGGTACAAAACAAAAGCAAAAGCACATAAACAAAGATGAGATGCGCCCGTATGGGCTGTGCCAAGCCACTCGGACTGGTAGGTCTGACTCCACTTGTTTGGGTTTTGCCCAGACTCGTCTGACTTGCTGCCTTTCGGCTTGCACCCGCCTAGGTTAGTCCTAAGCTGCTGGGTTTAGCCGTTGCACTTGCCTAGGTTCGCCCTAGGCTGCTTCGTCATGCTTGGGATTGGTTTCAACATTCAGACTGATTTGTTCTCTACCGGGTCCGGGTCCGGGTTCGTCTTCCCTGCCCTGACTCTCCTGCTTAACCTCCCTCGAATGCTGGCCATCTGTCTCCATCTGCTCAAACTCCGTAACCTCCCTTGGCATTTTGTCGCCCTCCACAACACACTCAAGTACTGCAGTTGTAACTCGGCGTGCCTTGCTGCTCTCTGCCACACTACCGGTTGGCCGCAGCGTGGTGCTAGGATCTAATATGTATTGTTACTGTTGTGTACTTATATGGTTGCTAGTACATTTAGACCCAACCAGTAATACTATTGTTATTGTTATTGTTTTTGACATTTTGTTTTTTGTATTAGATTATATTTAGTGTGTCACACCCTAACCCTTTGACCTCAAATAACCTTTTTTTTAAAAAAAAAACATAAAACATTGAGGTGCAACGACACAACGATTTAAAAGGAAATGAGCTATGCAATTCAAAACAGTGAGATAATTTTCATTTATAACAATTTTCAGTTCATACAAAAATCACGTCATACTTCTCAATAATACATAAGACAAAAATGCCCTCAATGTGCAACATTGATGTCTAACAAAAACAAGACATCAATTTGACTAAAACAAGACGCCCCAACACTACAATAGACCCAAAACTCCCCAGTAGGATGTGAGTAGAGTCATCTGATCAGCCTGCTGCCCTGGGTCCACCAAAACCTGAAAAATAAAAACAACAGAAGGCTTATCCTTCGCCAGTATAACAACAAGCCAGGTAAATCCCTAACCCTTCAAGGTAAGGGCTCAAATGTGGGATATAACAATTTCAAAAACAAATCACTATCATGTCGTGATAAGGTATACAGTCACATGACTTGTCAAGAGGCTTCTCACATATAACACGACATGCAAAGGCCATTCAGTGGCCACACTCAACATATTTCATAATCACATTCACTTCATGCATATTCACTTCATTCACATTTCCATTCTTTTCATTTACATTTTGCTTTAGTGAATTGATAGTTTCTGTGGGTGCAAACACAGACATATGTACACCGCGGGCGGCCTACAGCCGGGAGACAACCTCCGTTTGTCCCGAAACTATATGGATCCATTCCCGCTGCAACGGTAGAGCACTCGTCCCTGTATGTGTGAATTCTAAGAAGAGATACTCAGTCTTCTCTAGGACACCCAGTTTGGGAAGGCGGGGGCCCAACTGTCCAAGCACATCACACAGCAATACCCTGGGGCCTTGCACCGCCTGCGCTCCAAACAGGCGAGACCATTGGCAAAGGCGAAACGTCTTCCAAACACATCGCAACAACCCACTGGCCTCTCATCTCTTATTCTTTCTTAACATTATGAAAACACATACAAAATGACTGGCTAGCCCATGAGGCTGGTTCACTCTACGAGTGCACCACCCATACCTTCAAATGCCTCCACATAGGGCTACACATATAATTAACATGCTTAGCTAGTCGTCATAACATTACAGGTACAACTACCCTTCAATTTCATTCATTTGTATCACGCCCATGGCAATGCATACGAAATATTATAACATTCACATAACTCATCACATCAATCATATCTTTCAAAACTTAATCGAACCTCGGAGAGTAGTTTCGATCCGTGATTGTCTCATAGCTGTACTATGCAATTATCATTCTATGATGCTTTCTAATGCACAAGCGGGGTCGAGGAGATACTCGATTCGATACCCCACCTCACCTATCCTAAACAGTTATCATTTCTAGCATGTACATACAATTGCAAAGTAATTTTCAAAACAAGACTTATAGAAATTTTCAATAAAACTTATCTCACAACAAATTAATCACATGCATACATTCACTCCATTACATCACGACCATTCAATCACATCACAATCATAGGATCCAACTAGGATCCAACGATCCTAAAAACACACATCCCAAAAGTTGGCCCCACGGAGGGATTTGCTTGGAATGCCGCCATATTAGTCGCACGTCGCCAGAATATTCAAAATGCCTCAGGCTTCAAATCTGCTCGCTCAAGGTCTACTGGACGTGCCCGGTGTACTTGCAAACACAATCAAACGATAAGTTCACTACTCGCTTCGCTTTATAATTTAAACAAATATGAAACATAATCATTGAGGCATGTCATTGCCTCAAGAGGGTGTCGATGGTTAGTGTCGACCCACAAAGCCCTCCAATAGGCCTCTTCCCAACTCTTTGAAGTTGTCACCGAATGATTTAAGTTAAGCTCCACGTTTTCGATTTGAACCAATCACTAATATGTTTCTCCCTTGGTTCCTTAGTTGAGGCGTCTTCTTAACATACCTATTATTCCCAACAAACGACGTGCATGCACATCAACAAAAGCATACTTCACGAGTTCGCTAACACGGTTCTGAACCTTCTCCAGATCATCACAATTTCAACCATGCTTCCTAATTGCTTTGAATATTAACTCAACTTGCTAAAAAGATAATTATACATAGAGATCCTCGTCCTTCTCAAAATAGTCCTAGACTTTCTACTACATCAAATCTCAAGTCTAGCATGCTCAATTAATAATTATACATGCTCCAACAACAAATATTCCACAATCTAGGCTCAATTAAGCCTCGCTCACCCCAATTTTAGTGTCCAAACCAGTGTTGTACGTATCGTACGATACGGGGCCGTATTGTACAATACGGATCGTCGTGTTTAAAAAATGCGATACGATATACCACTTGTATCGTATAGTTACGATACAGGCATCGTATCGTACGATACGGTTACGATATAGCTACGATACAGTTACGATACGATTACGATACGTACGATCCAGTTACGATAGGGTAATTTTTTATAGAATTTCTTATATTTTTTTTGATTTTTTTTTTAAAATACGATACGGTTACGATACGTTACGATATTTTACGATACAACGTATCTTAAAGCCAGACTGATACGGCTTACGATATGCTTTTTACAACATTGGTCCAAATTGCTGCAATGCTTTCGGCAGCTACCTCAAGTGATCGATTGATATCCTAGCGACAAAAATCATACGATGCCGCCATTACCCACGCCTTCTTTGTTATGAGGAGAAAGACGCGTCCCCCAAGCTGCAATCCAATACCACATCGACAAAAGAGTGAAAATCAATGAGAAAGAATGCAAGAGGAGGGTCTGTCGTTAGAAAAAAAAAACAGTCGACCGTGAGATAGGTTGTTGGGTTGAGGGAGATAGGGCAGGTGGGAGCGAGAGAGAGTGTGAAGAGAGGGAGAGTGTCGGTTGAGGGGCTGGCGGTGGAGAGAGGAAGCGAACAGAGAGAGAAGGGAGAGGGTTGTGCAGGAGGGAGAACGTGCGGGAGAGAGGGTGCTGACAGAGGGGGAGACTGATAGAGAGAGGGTTCAGGCAGTGAGAGAGAGACAAACAGAGGGGAAATCGAGCGGGAAATGAGGAGATGGAGAGGAGGAGACAAAATAGACGGGGAGAGAGCTCGAGCAGAGATAGAGAGAGCGCAGGCAGAAGGAGGACGCTGACGGAGAGAGACAACTAGTAGTGAGAGGGAGAGGTGCGGTGAAGGGCGAGGGAGAAGAAGAAGAGGAGATAGAGGGAGAGACCGACGGCTTACCTGTGCAAGGCCGCCGCCGCCGTCGCCCTTCCTCCACCGGCCCGAACATCGCCACTACCACACCTTCGCCTTCTTCTTCTCTGCGTCGGGTGCTTACTTGCGGTTCAGAGGGCAACCAAGAGGGAGACCGAGAGGAAGACAAGGGAGGAGAGCCCTCGCGTCGGGCTCCTCCTCGCGTGAGAGGCTCGGGTCCGGGTCTGGAGCCTTTCCAGCCCTACCCAAAATAAAAAGCGAGCGTTACAGAGTGAGTAATGTTAAACTTCTTCTATTGGTTTTGCATATTCAATAAAGTCAAAAATTAATTTTTGGTTGTTTAAGTTGATTATGCTTGTAATGTTACTGTTCTCCACATTTTAAATATTAGTAATGGTTAATCAAAATAACTTGACATATTAATAGAACTAAAAAAATTAGAAAAAATGGTTGGCATTTTTTGCTTAGGGTCGCCTAGGCACCAGACAATCGCCTTGACAACATAGGTATTATCCAGATAGCATACTCACAAATAATGTTTCGGAGTTTAAACAACGAGGTTTTTCTTGGGTATAATACAACGAGTTTGAAAAATACGAAAAAAGGTAAATTTTCAAAAAAATTAAAACATCCTAAAATTTCGTAAAAATTAAAAAAAAAAGAGAAACCAATAAGACAATAACAAAAGAAGAAGTACGTAACAAAAAAAAAAAAAGAAAATGAACACAAGCAGGCGAGCATGGTTGGATGTAGTTGTCGGAGGCCTGCATGGTGCTGGAAAATGCACCAGCCCGTCGGAAGTTTGATGTTGCTGCCGCTCGACAGAAACAAAGAGACGCCGATCTGCTCTACCAATGAGTTTGAGGTCGAAAACCTTATCGAAAATTGGAAATCGCTTGGATAGTTGGATCTAATGTTCCCCCAAATTTGAAAACCTTAAACCCTTAAAACACATCAACTAGTGTTCCCTCTTTTTTGACAAAATGTTTTACCTTCTAAGTTTTATGCACTGCCACAAATATCGCATTTTATTAAAAAAAACATGATAAATATGTTAAATGTAAGTCGGCCGTATAAAACGTCGATAAAATACGTCTTTTGGGAAAAGACAGGAGAAAATAAAAATTATTGCTGGATGTTAAGACTTTTTCTTAAGTGCTCAGCCAAACCGTGAGGTTCTGTTTTTTAAATGCATTAAACTCCTGTCTTTTTAACCCCCATTTTTTCGATATAACACGTCGAGGTGCGATGACACAACAATCAAAATGGAGTTATGTGAATCAAAATGACAATGGGGCAAATAATCTATTTATGTATCAAAATCAGTTCATACAAAATGACTTCACGTTTATCATTGACACAAATATAATGTCCACAAAACAAAGCATCGATGTTTAAACAAAAAGAAAACATCAATGGAACAAAACATGGCGCACTGGCGTGGCTATACACCCAAAATCTCCCCAGGATGTGAGTGGATCCATCTGATCAAACTACTGCATCGGGTCCGCCAAAACCTGAAAAGGATAAACAACAGAAGGATATGACTTCGTTGTATGATGACATACAAGCAAATCCCTAACCCTCTAGGTAAGGGCTCAAATATGGAATCTAACATACAAAAAAACATAATCACTATGATATCATGATACACGTGCAGTCACATAACTTGTCATGGTAGTCCCTCCATATTCCACAATACGTAGGGACCCTAAATAGTCACACTCCACACACTTATTAGTCATATTCAATTTCATGCACATTCACTTCATTCACGTTCGTTTTATTTACATTTATTTCATTTACATTCGATTCAATGAATTGACAGCTCCTGTGGGTACAAAACATAGGCGCGTTCACATCACGTGCGACCTACAGTTGGGATACAACCCCCGTGATGGCTTGAAACAATATGGATCCGTTCATGTTGCAGCGGCAGAGCAATCAACTAAAGATGTGTGAATTCCAATGGGAGTTGCTCAACCTTACTTACGCCACTCAGGCTACGTCACATAGGTGCGGGATGCGGGTGTTGGTGCGACACATCTCAAAAAATTTAGGTGCGGCGAGGGTATTGATTATTATTATTAATTTATTATTATAATATATATAGATAAGATATATGACAAAAAATGATCTATAAACCACAAAATTATCAAATAATAAAATCAAAATTGCAATTTGCAAATCATGATACTGTTATCAATCATCAATTCAACAAGAAATCGTGTTGCCTTCTCTGCCATTCTGAACGTAGTTTTTGGAAAAGAAAAATGTACAAAAGAACACGCCCTCCACTACCATGGGGTGAATGCCAGAAGTGTGATACATATATATACTGATGATTACGAGGCTAATGTGCGTATAATGACGAGAAACAAAAATCCAGATGCCCCACCATGCTTCGTATTATCATAGATTATTTTATGGTAATTTCTTTTTCTTGTTGGCTTTGCTGTCGAGAGAAAGAGAGCTAACAGGGCATTGTGTGAAACAAGAAACACAAAAGCAGAGCCATCTACGCACACATGAAACACAAAAATAGAGCGTCACTCTAGCTACCTTCCTTCCAAAGCTAAGTGAAAAAGAAAAGGCTAATGGTCTGTAAATTGTCACTTGATTTGAGAGAGAGAGCAGCGACCACTGGTGGAGGAGAGAGAAAAGTGGACGGAGAGAGAGCAGATGTTGCCGGTAGATGTAGAAGACAGAGAGAAAGCAGCAGATGCCAGATGGAGAGGATGCTGCCGGTGGAGGTATATGACGGAGAGGATGCCGCTAGTGGAGGAGAGAGAGCAGTAGAGAGAGAAAGAGTAGCGGGAAGGGCACGATCGATCGTGCCCTAAATCAATTTTTACTTAAATAAAAATAAAAAAAACCCAAAAATGGACCAAAATGTCCATGGTGCGGTTTGACCGTGCGTAACGACGAAAATAGTCTGGTGCTGCTGACCGCACCCGACTCACTTTGACTGGCTTTAGGTGTGAATCCTGGTCACACCCGCACCCGTGGCGTGGGTGCGGGTCTGAAAGCATGGCACCTGTGTGACTTAGTAGCTATCACTCCGATTGGGAAGGCGAGAGCTCAACACTCCAAGCACATCACACAACGATATTCTGAAGCCTTCCACCGCTTGCGCTTCGAGCAGGCGAGACTAGTGGCAAGAGCGGGATGTATCCAAAACATATTGCAATAACCAGTGACCTCCAACCAATTATTCTTTCTTAATTTATTATTTGGAAAACACATTCACAATAGGATTGGCTATCACACGAGGTTGGTTCACTTCACGAGCGCAATCAGATCCCAAATTGCCTTCATAAGAAGTTCACGCATTCAATCAATACTCTTAGCTAGTCAGATCACACTTTGGGCACTTCTACCATGTTAATTCCATTCAATTGAATCACTACCCAACGACAATGCAGACGAAAACCTCATAATAATCACAATAGGCAAACCCATAACGATCACTTCATACAAAAACTTAACTGAACCACAAAGAGTAATGTGGATCTGTAATTGGCTCGTAGCTATCCTATGCAAATATGATGTCAGGATGCTCCCTAATGCACAATCGAGGTCGAGGGGGTACTTGACTCAATACATCGCCCAATCTGTCCTAAGCAATTTAATTTGCAGCATGCTTATGCCATCGCGGAGCATGTAAAGCCAATTAATCGACACAATCAATAAATTTCATACATACATTCATATGTCAAGAGGCATGTCATATCACACATCAGTCAGACAAAAATACAATCATGGGATCCAGCGATCCTGAAAACCCAGAATTGGGAACACTCCATATCTGACCCCAGGCAGCGATTTGCCTGGAATGTCGCCATACTTGTTGCGTGCTTCCTCAAAAACCCAAAATCGCCTCATGCTTCAGATCTTGTTGCTCAGGGTTTGATCGACGTACTCGATCTACCTGCAAAAAATTCAAAGTAATAAGTTTTTCCATCCACTTCGCTCTAAAATCTATTTAGGTAAGAAATAGGATTATCTAGTGATAGGTTATTGTCTCAAGACTCAAGAGGGTGCCAAAAGGTAGAATCAGTCCATAGATCCCTCCAACAAGTTTTCCCATTTTTTTGAAGTTGTGACTGATCGATTTGAACTCCAAGAACTCTATTCAACCTATCAATAGTATGTTTCTCAACTTGCTTTCTTAGTTGAGGCGTCATCCCAACAATCATAAGAACTTTGTCAATTCGATGACGTCGACACTAGCCCACTAGTAAGAGCATAAAATTAATCAAATCAACATGAACGAACATTTTCATTGCACCCAAGCATACGTCCGAACTCTAATAACTTACATGTTCCATCGCTGTTTTGAAATCGTAATTTCACATGCAAACCAACATAAGTACTCTTTCCCCACAAGCTACTTAATATTCATATCAACAATAACATGCATCAAGAGTTCCTTAAAGCACTCCTAAACCTTCCCAACATTATCAACATTTCTACCATGCTCCCTAAATGCTTAAAATATAAGTCCATCATGCCACTAAGATAATTATCAGTACTTTTAGGGCAAAGTCCAACAAAAATAAGCTTATTTAGCTGTACTCACCCCTCTTATAGAGTCCTCACAGTTGTAGGCATCCTTGGTAGTCACCCCAAATGCATAGCCAGCAACCAACCGTCGACGACAGACCTTTGTCACTGGAAGAAGGAGCGCAAGGGTGACAACAGGCGGTCGGTTGAGCATTGAGGGTCTGTGAGTGAGTGAGTGAGTGTAGTAGGATGCGTGCGTGTAAGAAGGCACATACGAGGGGATCATGAGTGAGCCAGCAAGGGAGAGTGAGAACACGCCTGAGAGAGGGAGTGTGTGCATGAGGGAGAGCAGAGAGAGTTCGAGAGTGTGGGGGCATTCACCGAGATAGAGTTCGTGCGAGGGAGAGGAAGGGAGATAGGACACAGAAAAGGCGGTGAAAGGTTTGACTGAATAGAGAGAGTGGTGTGGGTGGATGAGAACTGATGGGAGAGAGTAGAGGATGAGGGAGAGCACGAGACAGAGAGGGGAAGAGCGTTTGAGGGAGAGAGAGAGAGAGAGAACGAGTCGGATAGAGACAGAACTCACCTCTCTGCTGTGCCTTCTCCGCCTGTTCCACTAAGCTTCTCATTGCCCTTCCCAAGCTTTGTTGACTCCTCCTTCACTGTTCTTCTTCTTATGCCTCCTCAAGTTCTTCTTCTTCATTACACCTCAAAGCAACGAAAAAGAGGAAGAGCTCATGCGGTCGGGCCATGCTTCACACGGGTGGCATCACGGGTCTGGATCTGGACTTGGTCTAGGTCCGCCCTGCCACAAGAAGTCATCAGACGTTACAAACACTGTATTGCAACCTATATTCATTGTTTGCACTTTGCAGTGCCCGTGTTGTTTATGATGATTATCATATAGTTGACTGTGAATTGTTCCGAGTGGATTTTTTCTCTTTCTGCTTCCTTCGTTACTACATGATTTTGGTGGCCGAAAGTTCTTTCTGTTTTTATGGGCAATGTTTTGAAAGTAACTTTTTATACGAGATATTGCTTGGCATGTTGATGTGATACTAGTTTTGATGTAATTTGTCAAATTTCACCATGTCATTTGTCGGACCTATTGATATTGCAGTAGCAACTGAAGATGTTCCTTTTTCCAAGTTTTCTTGGTTGAGTTTCGTGCAATATTTATTATTTTACCTATTTGGATGTTGTATCAGGCTTGAAGAACTTCAGGTTCTGGATATAAAGTTTCTTTATGGCTGTGCAAAACCAACAATTGCAGTGCTTTATCAGGTAAAAATTTCACAATTAGTCATACCTTTGTGTTTTCTAGGCAATGATTGTCACTGCTTCCTTTCTCTGGATTCACTTCTTTGATATACATACATACATATATATATATATATATATACATACATATATAATATTTTCAAGTGGTTTCATTGATTAGATAGTGTTTTTCTTTGCCTATTTTGTGTCCTCCTAATTCCTATCATATTGATTTGCTGTTTTACTTATATGTCTAGTTCCTGGAGATGTTGGCCCCTTTATGTGACCGACAGAAGTTCTGTGCTAATGAAGATGTTGGCCTATTTGTGTGACCTAGACAACCTTCTCTGCTAATGTTTCTTACCTGCAAGTTACCAATTATAACATTATTGATTTGACCTTGTATGTGATTTCTCACATTACGCTTTCCTGTTCTAGTTTATGCCCTTTGTGGTAAAATGTGCCTAGGTGCTGGGCAGTAGGATAAGTGTGCAGGCTGAGGCACCTGGGTGGTGGAACTTCCAACTCAAGAAATTTATGGTTTTTTGTTTGTCCTATCCTGTAACATATTCATTGAGGTGGTGGGGTCTCAAAACCTCCATTGCGCCCCCTTTCCCCCTTTTTTTTACTTCCTTCTCTTTCTTGTAGAATAGGACTGCCTAAGCCTTTTTGATTGGCTTGCCTGTTGATATGTATGTGTGTGTGACACATATACATATAGGGAAGTTCTGTCCTGTCATTTTTTGATGTTGCCAGATGACTAAAATTAAAAAATGTTATTAAAAAATAGTGGTTACATGCATGCCACAACAACACTTTTTAGTGATCTTAGCAAAGGCGTATAGTGTTTTTGGCAACAAATTTTTAGTTTTTAGTTATCCGGAAACATACCGAACACAACAGGATAGAATTATCCTAGATACATAGGATGTGCTGGATGTTTCTAGATGGCTAAAAATTTAAAATCTGTTATTAAAAAAAATTCAGTACAGGGTATTAGTAGTGCTCTATGGCAGAACAACAGTTTATAGTCCTTTTTATGAAGGTTTATGGTGTTTTTGCCAATGAATTGTTAGTTTTTAGCTATCCGGCACATGGCATGATATAATTCTCCTATATATATATATATATATATATATATATATATATATACTTTGTAGGTATGTAAGCATGCATACTTCTGGACACATATATGTAAATATGTATTATCTTAAGTATTAATATGCATTTTTAATATATTTTTGATGTAAATATTTATTGTATATTTTCTTCATTGTATATTTTGTTATGTAGATCTACATGTTTTCTTCTTTCTCATGCAAAATAATTTCTTTTCTGCTTCTTTTTCTATATTTCTGGTTTGTTATTGTAATAGAGGTAATGCTGAAAGGGCATTCTTATCCTTTGGTGGTTTTTGCAATTGGAAATGTCTAATGGCTAGAGATGTGGCCATTGGCCACTCCTAATGGCTAGATCAATCTTCTTGTGTCTATAAATAAGGGCCTTTTCCTATTGTCTTAGTTGTACATTTAGAAGATATAATTATTTTCTTATTATTTTAATGAGTATAATTTTATATCCCTAATTCTATTGTTATTAAGAATAAGCGTGTGCCCCATAGGCTCTGTGGGGACATTGTGAAAGTTTTCTTTTCTCACATTGTGCAAGAGGGCTTTTGACCTTACATGGTATCATATTGTGGTTGCTTTGAGATTCATGCGAGAGGCTGATTCTCTCTGCTTCTGGTTGACCTTTGTCTTTCTGATTTCTTATTAGTTTTCCATCAAGGGAGACTAATATATATAATGGTATGGGGTGTGTGGTGGTGGTGGTGGTGTAGGGGAGTGTCTTGATTGTTTGTGCTGAACACACTCCTCACATATGGGAGGCATTTTTTGTCTTTTCTAAAGAAAATATTTTCTTGTCTCCATTTGTGATGTAGCTAGTGCTTTCGCTGAATTGTGCTTATATAATCCTTTCTAGTTCGCCTTTTTTCTTTTTCTCATTTCATTCTAACAAGTACAGAGATAGCATGAGACTGTTAATGTGATTCTCAAAATTTGAGCTTTCTGCAGGATAACAAAGATGCACGCCATGTGAAAACGTATGAGGTGGTTTTGAAGGACAAAGATTTTGTTGAGGGGCCATTGTCACAAAACAATCTTGATAATGGAGCTGGTTTACTAATACCTGTTCCAATGCCCTTGGGTGGTGTTATTATCATTGGAGAACAGACTATAGTGTATTGCAGTGCATCTGTATTTAAAGCTATCCCAATTAGACCAGTAAGCACCTGTTTATCCTTTGGCCATGCTATGTTTTCCTGCCGATTCTTTGTCCCAATAGTACTCTGAACATTGTAAAGCCGTAAATTCTGCATCAGTTTGAGTTTTTCTAACATTTTCTTCTTATGGTAGTCGATCACAAGAGCATATGGGCGGGTTGATGCAGATGGATCTAGGTACTTGCTTGGTGACCATGCTGGTCTTCTTCATCTACTTGTCATCATCCATGAAAAGGACAGGTCTCTCTCTCTCTCTCTTGTTTGCATCCTTTCACATATTACAGATGTGTACTTGAGAGCATGTAATTGTCCATTTGCAAATGAAAAATATTCGCAATCTCATAGTTGACAGTTCGTTAATTCAGAGTTCATATTTGGAGCACCACAATTTCTTGCTTCAGAGAGAATAAGGACAAAATGATGATGCTAATTAGGGGTGAGCATCGGGCTGGCCCCGGTCGGCCCGTCGGGCTCGGGCCCGATATCCCATGTCCCGGCCCTGGGCCCGAAACCTGGGCATGCCCGATGTGGGGAAAGGGGAAGAAGGAGAGGGCCAGAGGGGGAGGAGGTGGAGGCGGAAGGGGGGAAGGGGGAAAAGGGGGAGGAGGTGGAGGCGGAAGGGGGAAGAGGGGGAGGAGGTGGAGGCGAAAGGGGGAAGAGGGGGAGGAGGTGGAGGCAGGGGGAAGAGGGAAGAGGGAAGAGGAGGAGGAACGGGAGGAGGGGGGATGGGAGGATGGGGGACAGAAGGAGGAAAGGGGGAGGAGGTGGAGGCGGAAGGGGGACAGGAGGAGGAGAATGGGGGATGGGAAGAGGAGGAGGAGGAGGGACGGGAGGAGGAGGAGGAGGATGGGGGACGGGAAGAGGAGGAGGAGGAGGGACGGGAGGAGGAGGAGGATGGGGACGGGAAGAGGAGGAGGAGGATGGGGGACGGGAGGAGGGGGGATGGGAGGACGGGGGACAGAAGGGGGGAAGGGGGAGGAGGTGGAGGCAGAAGGGGGAAGAGGAGGAGGAAGTGGAGGTGGAAGGGGGACAGGAGGAGGAGGAGGAGGAGGAGGATGGGGGATGGGAAGAGGAGGAGGAGGAGGGACGGGAGGAGGAGGAGGAGGAGGAGGATGGGGGACGGGAAGAGGAGGAGGAGGATGGGGGACGGGAGGAGGGGGGATGGGGGATGGGAGGACGGGGGACAGAAGGGGGGAAGGTGGAGGCGGAAGGGGGAAGAGGAGGAGGAAGTGGAGGCGGAAGGGGGACAGGAGGAGGAGGAGGAGGGACGGGAGGAGGAGAAGGATGGGGGACGGGAAGAGGAGGAGGAGGAGGAGGATGGGGACGAGAGGAGGAGGAGGAGGATGGGGACGGGAAGAGGAGGAGGAGGGGGGACGGGCTGGGCCGGGTACCCGCCGGGCCGGGAAAACCGGGTCCCGGGCCGACGGGAGGAGGAGGGGGGACGGGCCGGGCCGGGTACCTACCGGGCCACATCATTGGGCCCGGCCCGGGACCCGGTTTTCCCGACCTGGTTCCGGGCCCGACCGGGCCGGGTACCTGCCGGCGGCCCGGCCCGACGCCCAGGCTTAATGCTAATGAGAAGTGAGGTTGATTCAGTATTAATAAACATTAACTACACCATGGACAAAAAAGGCCAAACACTTTATAGAATAACCAACAGAAGATGTCAATAGTGTGGACACTAAGGGAACTGGATCCAGAATTTATTTATCTAGATCCAATAATATAAAGGGTTCTTTGATGTCAACGTCTCAACACAAATGCGAATGGTATTGCTGTAACTTGGTTGATTACATATTTAGTTTTATCCTTGTACATAATGGCATTGTTTTTATGCAGCTTAGCCTTTTCTACTGGAGCGAAAAACAAGAAAAATTGTTGTGTTCTTTTTTTCTTAAACCTTTTTCTTTTCTAAAAATTTTGTGATTTTGAAATATGAGAAAATTTGTAATTAATTATGTCACACCCCAACTTTTTGACCCTCAAACACTTTTTTTTCTAACATAAAGCATTGAAGTGTGACTACACAACAACTAAAAAAAGGAGTTATGCCATTCAAAACAATGAGGCAAACTTTCATTTATATAACAATTTCAATTCATACAAAATCACATCTATGTATGACAAAGATGCCCCAAACTAAACAATTGTTGTCTAACAAAAACAAGACATCAATAAAATCAATGATGTGAAGGCCACTCAATGACCACAGTAACACAATTTCAAATCACATGCAAGACATGCTTAAACATTTCATTTACATTCATAAGCACAACATTCACATGCACATCAATCACATACATTTCATTCATATACATTACATTTCCATTAACTTCAGTGAATTGATAGTTCCCGTGGGTGCAAACACAGGCACCTGCACACCGCGGGCGGCCTACAACCGAGAGACATCTCCCGTAGTGGCTCAGAACAATATGGATTCATTCACCCGCTGCAGCGGTAGAACACTCATCCATGGATGTGTGAATTCCAAGGAGAGATACTCAGCCTTCCCTAGGACACCCAGGTTGGGAAGGCGGGAGCCCAACGCTCCAAGCACATTATACAACAATAACCTAGGGCCTTGCACCTCCTGCGCTCCGAACAGGCGAGACCAGTGGCGAAAACAGGACGTCTCCCAAATACATTGCCACAACTCACTGACCTCTCATCTCTTATTCTTTCTTATTTAACATTATGGAAACATATTCACAAAATTACCAGCTAGCTCATGAGGTTGGTTCACTCCGCGAGTGCACCCATACCTCCAAATGCCTCCACATGAGGGCTACACATATAATTTACATTCTTAGCTAGCCGTCATAGCAATACAGATAGAACTACCCTCCAATTGATTCATTTGCATCATTGCCCGCGGCAATGTGTATGCAACAAAACAAAACATTCACATCACTTATCACATCTTTGAAAAATTTTGCCAAACCACAGAGAGTAGTCTCGATCTGTGATTGACTCATAGTTGTCCTATGCAGTTATCATTTTAGGATGCTTTCTAATGCACAATTGGGGTCGAGGAGACACTCGACTCGATACCCCACCTCATCTGTCCTAAACAGTTATCAATTCTAGCATGCACATGCAAATGCGTAACATTTTCAAAACAAGCTTTTAATAGCTTTTCAAAACAAATCATATCATATATCAAATCACTTGCATGTATACATACACTTTCACTCACAAAACAATCAATCAATCACATCACAATCCTAGGATCCCACGATCCTAGGAACACACATTCACACGTTGGCCCCAGGCAGGGATTTGCGTGGAATGCCGCCATACCTATCGCGCGCCCACAACACTCTTCAGAATGCCTCGAGCTTCAAATCTGGTCGCTCAAGGTCTACGGGACGTACCCGATGTACCTGCAAACATACACAAGTGGTAAATGACTAAATTCTCGATTGGTTCAGCTTCACAATCAAAACAAATAAAAACAAAATCATTGAGGCATGCCATTGCCTCAAGAGGGTGTCGACAGGTAGTGTCGACCTACAAAGCCCTCCAATAGGCCTCTTCTCAGCCCGAGAGGTTGTGACCAAACATCTAAACTCAAAGCTTCGATCACTCTATTACTAACACACTTCTTATTAGCTTTCTTTAGTTGAATCATCTTCCCAATAATACACCCAACTTACATGCTCTATTCCAACTAACATAGAAATACGCCCATTGACAAAAGTATGCGCCACATGCTCACTAAAACGATTCTAAATCTTCTCACCCACATCAAAATCTCTACCATGTTCTCAAATAGCTTCGAAAAATCAACACCTTAAACTTAAAAGATCATGATAGACATGAATCAACGCTTCTCCAACATGATCCTAAACTTTTCTCAAAAAGCAAAGTCGTTAACATATATCCTAAAATCACCAATACTTAATTCTACCATGCTCCAACAATATTTACGATTGTTCCAACAGAAAATATACAATAAAATAGGCTCAATTACGCCTTGCTCACCCCAATTAAAGAGTCTGAACTGCTGCAGTCCTCCCGGCAGCCACCTCACGAGTTCGAGAGGTCCTCAAACGGCTAAAATCCCTCAGTGGCGCCACCACCTACGCATTCACCTCACTGCTATGAGGGGAAAGATGTGTCCCCAACTGCATTCCAAACCAAGCCCCAAAACAGTAAAAAACAACAAGAAAAACTGGTGGGGAAAAAGGGGGAGTGTGCAGCAGAGAGGATGAGAGAGTGTGGGAGTGGCAGAGGAAGGGGAATAGCACGGGAGAGAGAGAAAAAGATGGGGAGAGAGCCGTGAGTGAGGAGCACAAGAGAAAAGAGGGGGACAGCCAGAGAGAGGGTGTTGACGGTGAGGTGAGAGTCTGCGTAGGAGGGAGGAAGAGAAGAAGGACGAGGAAGGAGGAAGAGGCGGAGAGAGATCAGAGGCTTACCAGTGCCACCGCCGCCGTCCTCGTCGCCGCTATGCACCACCTCCATCTTCTTCTTCACGGTGCTGTGGTCGTAGCACAGGGAGAGATGAAGAGGGGAAACGAGGGAGACGAGGGAAAGACGAGGGAGAGTTGGGCGATGTCGTGCTCCCACGCTGGTGGATTCGGGTCCGGGTCTGGACTCGATCCGGCCCACCTACAAAAACAACGAGTGTTACAAATTATGTTATGTTGTGTTCTCAAGTTGGGGACCAACCATTACTAGTAAAAATATATATTTATAGCACTTGCTGATCCTTCTCCATGAAACCATGAAATACAATTATATTTGTACTGCTATTTCTTATTTTTTCCTTCTTTCATATTCTTTCGTTGAATCATGTACTTGAATGTACTTTCATAATCTCATTTGTTGCACTGCTATTTCATATTTTTTTCTTCCTTTCATATTCTTTCGTTGAACCTTGTACTGAGAATGTACTTTCATAATCTCATTTGTGGAGTTGTCGCATGCTTTTTAAATTTTTTCCTATTTCAAGCAGCTCTTGCTTGATAAGATGTATCTCCCTATATGCTTCTTTGCACTTTCAAGTGATGGTTTTAAAGAATGTCCATAGCTGTGTGGGATTTAAAAATTTTCTTTTGTTTTTTGTTGTTGAACAATTATTTTTCTATATCAACAACATTAGCAGCATGGCTACTGTCAGTTGTACTTCTACAAAGATGAAATAAAAGTATTGGAGTAAGCAATGTATTGCCTATGTAACAGTGCCAGGGAATGATACTTAAGAATTTGTGGATGAGGAAGAAAGCTAAATCCATATTTAATACATTGAACATATATTTTTCAAAATTATTTCATTTGGTACCTTAGAACCAAATCCATTGAAAATATAATGGCGCATAGTTGCAAAGGGGTATAGTCAACAGTATGTTGTAAACTAGTTAAAACTTTTTGCTGATAGCTGGTATAGTTGTTAGGACTTAGGACAGCGTCAACTAGGGTCTGGCACATGTATTAGATGAGTTTGAAAAATCCTTTCCTAGAAGGAAACAGAATGAGGATAGTTGCATGGATCATCCTCTTGGGATGATAATGGTGGTAAGGTTCTCCTTTTGTGAAAAACTCTTTATGGGATAAAGCAATATCCTATTCCTAACTATTGGTTTGATAAATTTTGTTTCTTTATGACATCCCTAAGTTTCATATGTTGTTGTATTGGTAAAATTATAAGTAGGTTCCTCCTATATGTTGATGATATGATTGTTACAATAGTAACAAGATGAACATTGTAAATGTTAAGAAAGATCTTAAGAATGAATTTTAGATGTCCTTTTCTTGTGAAAGCAAGATTAGGGTTCTGATGTTTGAATTTAGTTGAAATTTGGCTGCTCCGATGGGGTGCAACCTTCAAATGTGTGCTCCTTTGGCTGCATTTTGTTTTTGAACTTGACAGCTCATTGTCTTTCAGTGTAAAATTACTTGTGTCATTAGAATTTTGTACTTTTGCTGGTTTATGATTTCCAGATAGCAGGTTGGATCTACTTTATATAATTGCGTAATTTGATGCTTATGAATGTAATTTACCCTGTCAAAGTCTTTTAAGCTTAGTTACAGTTTTATGTTTCAAATGGGTTTTCCTTATTAGTTCACAACAATCTTGCTGCGTGAGTAATGATATTTACTGTGATTTGTTCTTATTCTTTTAGAGTAACTGGACTGAAAACCGAGTTTCTGGGAGAAACTTCTATTGCGTCAACAATATCTTATCTTGATAATGCATTTGTTTTCATTGGTTCAAGCTATGGAGATTCACAGGTATCAAACTTGCCAAATATGCTTTCTTTTCCCTGCTTCTTTTAGTTTGCATCTGTTTGGGCAGCTTGATAGATTTATGGTCTACAATTTGCCAACACGACATGCACAACACAGATTTAACAATAATTAGGAATCTTTACTATGGACATATAAAGGGTCCAAGACTTCAAGCACCAGGAAATCCTTTTTTGTCCCACCTCAATTAGTGTGGTCATTAAGCAGTCGGTCAGTGGTCACAGAGTTGAGATATGGTGGTCCAGTTACAGATGCTTTTTTTTTTTAAAAAAAAAAATTTATGAGCGTTTCTTTTCATTTTTTGACTTGCTTTCTGAAATTTCGTGGAATCTTGTATCTGTTTCTGATGTCACAATTTTGTTGAATCTACCCCATAAAGGACAATCTACTGGGAAAAATTCAAGCTTCATGATCTAAATGGTTGATAATTTTTGGGGCTTGCATGCATAAGTTTGTAGATTGAATTCCTTCTGGATCCCAAACTCATAATTGAGTTCCCACTCTTGATGTCACAACATAAGTTCATGTTGATTCATTTCAGATAGCTAGATTATGCATTTTACTTCTCTTCCATTCTTTCAATAAGACTCAATGTGCACCTTATCCCTTTACGTTATCAAAGGATATGTGAATGGTGCATTTGACAGTACCATGGATGGAACCTGATCTTTGTTGTTATTCTTATCCTCAGATTTTGTGTTTCAGTAAAATTTCTAGTCAACTGAGGGTTCTTCCAGTACTATTTGCTCTGCTTTGCTCAATATTCACAATGCATAGTGTCTTTTGGTTATTTGTTGGCAAGCCAATTTTATGAAGCACTTTCACCCAGCTTATTTGTATCTCTTATTTTATTACTCGTAGGTATTATGTTAATGGCTATCATTGCATGATTATCTAAATGTGACGAGAATGGTGCCACCGGAAATAATGTTGTGCCTGATGTGTTGACAAATTCTCTTTCTTTTTACTCTCCCCCCCTCTCTCTCTCTCTCTCCCCCCCCCCTTTTCTTTTCTTTTCTCTCTCTCTCTCTCTCTTTTTAGTCTTAAGATGTGGAAATTAAATGTATTCCTTGCTCCTTTGACATGTATACCTGTATTTGTATTACTCATCCTTGCAATAAACTTTTCTTTTTAACTTGATTTTTTTTCTTTTTGGTTGGCAGCTTATAAAACTCAACCTCCAACCTGATGCAAAAGGTTCATATGTGGAAGTTCTTGAAAGATACGTAAATTTGGGGCCTATAGTGGACTTTTGTGTTGTTGACTTGGAGAGGCAAGGCCAGGGTCAGGTTGTAACTTGTTCTGGTGCATTCAAGGATGGGTCTCTTCGTGTTGTCCGGAATGGGATAGGGATCAATGAGCAAGTATGGAGCATAACTTGCCTTTTTATTTCATCAGTTTCTTATAATGTTTCATCAGGATTTTTCAGTATTGGACGTTTTAACTCTAATGATGAGAGTTATGACTTCTTGCAGGCATCTGTAGAACTTCAGGGAATAAAAGGAATGTGGTCATTGCGCTCTTCAACTGATGATCCATATGATACCTTTTTAGTTGTTAGTTTTATCAGTGAGACACGAATTTTAGCAATGAATTCAGAGGATGAATTAGAAGAGACTGTAATAGATGGCTTTATATCAGAAGTGCAGACATTATACTGCCAAAATGTGATCCATAATCAACTTGTTCAGGTGATGGTTACTTAGAAATGATGGATTATTTAACTAAGTGATAAGTTTTCTTTTTTGGGTGTAATGTTAACTTGGGAATATGTGTCAAATTTGGTGTGAGTTGCCAATTTGAGTAAATGCGTTTGACAATTTTAGTGCTTGCAGGTCACATCTGGTTGTGTTAGATTGGTGAATTCTCTAACTCGGGAGTTGCTGAATGAATGGAAGTCACCTTCAGGATTCTCTATTAATGTTGCTACGGCTAATGCCACTCAGGTTGTCCCGTAGATCTGTTCTATGACTACTTTAGAAAATACTTCCAATAATGCTGATGACAAATCATGTCAGGTTTTGTTGGCTACTGGTGGTGGCCATTTGGTTTACTTGGAAGTTGGAAATGGTACGATTATGGAGGTGAAGCATGTGCAACTTGAGTATGAGATATCTTGTCTGGACATAAACCCTATTGGAGAAGATCCTTATCGCAGTCAGTTAGCTGTAGTTGGAATGTGGACAGATATTAGTGTTCGAATATTTTCTCTGCCTGGTTTAGATATCATCACAAAGGAACATTTAGGAGGAGAAATTATCCCCCGTTCTGTCCTTTTGTGTGCTTTTGAGGGGGTACACTTATCGATGTCCTTTTTTATCTATAACCTTTTGTCTTAAAGTCTTCATATGTCATTGTAGGTGTTGCATATTATATTTGCTTATGTAACCTGCCATGTTTGTTCATATTTTTTCAGGTTCCATACCTGCTATGTGCTCTTGGAGATGGGCACTTGTTTAATTTTTCGTTGAATATGACTACCGGCGAACTCTCAGACAGGAAAAAGATTTCTCTTGGTACACAACCTATCACACTTCGTACATTTTCCTCAAAGAATACTGTACATGTCTTTGCTGCATCAGATCGGCCTACTGTTATCTACAGTAGCAATAAGAAAATGCTGTATAGCAATGTAAATCTGAAAGAAGTTAACCACATGTGTCCTTTCAATTCTGCTGCATTCCCGGACAGGTACATTTTCTTCCTCTCATTCATGAAGTCCTTTTCTTGAGGGTACTTTCTGTCAACTTGTACTTTGCTTTCTGCTATTTTTCATTTAAAGATTTCCTGTTTCATTGTTGCTTAAGTGTATTTTGCAAGTTTGTGCATTTTTAGGTGCATTATTAGCTATGCTCTTACTGGTCCTAGGGAGTTTGCTAGGTTGCATGTGTGTTTGTGTGGTGCGTGCATGCATGTAGGAACTCCAAAATTATTGAAGAATATAAAAATTAGTAGAAAAGCTTATGAAATAGAGAAGTATCTATTTTTCTTGTGAAAACATGATAAACATTTAAAATGTTTCATGACAAAAATGTTTTTATCAGCCTTGGACAAACTTCTTATAGCTATGCATTTAATAAGTTGCTTACCATGACCATTTTAGCGAATGACTCCTATTTATAAAAAATTATCAGTTTTTTACATGTCTTCATTATGTGCATGATCAAATTTTATATCGTTTTGGAGTTTTAAGAGGCAAAGTTTGTGTCGGGTATAATACAGTGAGCTTAAAAAGACGAGAAAAATATTAAGGTAAATTTCAAAACATTTTAAAAAATTTCTAAAGATTAGGGATAAATAAAATAAAGAGCAACATACAAAATAATTAACAATTACATAATAAAAATAAATAATCATAATTAGTTATGATTTATGAACTATAGAAAAGTCGCCAAACATATATAATAAAAAACTGGACAAAATCAAGATCACTTAGATGGTTAAAAAAATTATAAATCAAGCAAGAAACAGCCTTCATAAGCAGAACAGAAAGAACTAGGCAGAACGACGTCATAAAAGGGTAATCCAATTAAAATCAAACAACAAACAGCGTCAATAAGAGGACATCATGTTTAGCTATTTTTTCCTATCAAAATGAGACAAGAAAGTATAAACTACCTGTTATAGCAAAATAAGGAGCGAAAGAGGCGTAGTGAACTGCCGATGGTGTGGAATCCAGCAGAGCAATCGAGAGAAACTGAGGGAGATGGGAAAAAGTGTTGCTCAGAGCCTTTCAGCAGGGGCAAAAAATTGTCAAATTAGTCTAACTTTTAGTTTTAAATTAAAACTAAAGTTAGACTAATTTGGGGATTACCCAACGTTAGACTTGATTTTCCAAGGTTTAAAGGACGGAAGGCTGAAGCTTGGGTTTTCAAGGTGGAACAATATTTTCATTGTCAACATTTCCGGATGAGCAACAAGTCACTATAGTGGTGCTACACTTCGAGGATGAAGCCATGCAATGGTTTAGATGGCTCGATCATTAACGGCCGGGATTACATTGGGATGAATTTTGACATGAACTTTTAATCCGTTTTGGTGAATCCTCTTGCATAAACTTTGAGGTCAAACTTAAGAACCTCAAGCAAATCACAACATTGCAAGAATACCAAAGGCGATTTGAGGATTTGGCTTGCATGGTAAGAGATTGGCCAGAAGGTGCATTGGTGGGCACTTTCATAGGTGGGCTGAAGGAGGAGATACGAATAGAGCTACTATCTCAACGGCCAACTTAGTTGAGGGAGTGCTTTGGATTAGTAAGAACGATAGAGGTAAAGAACCGGAAATTGTATGCTTTTCTGAAGTCATGTAAGGTGTTTGATTCACATCGGGTCAAACAACTGGATCCCAAAACAAAGCCGAATCCTAAGAAAACATACCTCAAGTCAATCCCCAAACATCACAATCTTAGGATCCAACGATCTTAGGAGCACACATTCTCAAGTTGGCCCCAGGCAGGGATTTGTCTGGAATGCCGCCATACCTGTCGCACGTCTACAAAACACTCCAAAATGCCTCGAGCTTCACGTCTAGTTGCTCAAGGTTTACTGGACGTGCTCGGTGTACCTGCAAACATACACAAGTGGTAAATTCTCTACTAGTTTAGTTTCGCAATCCCTACAAATATAAAACAAAATCATTGAGGCACATGTCATCGCCTCAAGAGGGTGTCGATGGGTAGTGTCGACCTACAAAGCCCTCCAATAGGCCTCTTCTCCGCCCTAGAGGTTATCACCAAATGGTTTAAGCTTCGTGCTTTCGATTTGAACCGACCACTAATCAATTTCTTCTTTGCTTCCTTAGTTGAGGCGTCAACCTAACATACCTACAATACCCCAACAACAACGCACGTGCACCTCAACAAAAACATACTTCACGAGTTCGCTACCACGGTTCTAAATCTTCTCCACACCACCATAATTTCTACAATGTTTCCCCAATTGCTTCGAAAATCTACTTATAGTGGTAAAGATATAAACATACACGTGGGCGCTTGTCTTACTCAAATAATCTTCCCCCAAGATAACAACATCGCTAATATGCATTTTAAATGATCAATTCTTAATTCTAGCATACTCAAACAATAATTGTGCGTGCTCCAACAAAAAATATACAACAATCTAAGCTCGATTAGGTCTCGCTCACCCCAATCTTAGAGTTCAAACTGTCGTAGTGTTCCCGACAACCTCCTCATGTGTTCGATTGAGCGTCAATGCCAATGATTCATCGCTGCCTCCACCACCAACGCCTTCACTTCACTGGTATAAGGGGAAAGATGTGTCCCCAATCTGCCAGCCGACCAAACAGCCACAAAAAGGAGAAAAATCAGTGAGAAAGAATGCAAGAGGAGGGTCTGTCGTGAGAAGGATGTAGTCGGCAAAGCTAAAAGGGGGGCTCGGCTGAGAGGGAGGGTTCGGTTGAGGGAGACTCACACGGTTAGGGAGAGGGAGCCGACAGAAAGGGGGAACGACAAAGAGGGTTCGACAGAGGGAAGAGATAGACAAGAGGGCGAGAGAGCGTGAGAGTGGTGGAGGAGGGGAATAGCACGAGAGAGAGAGAGAGTTGCGTAGGAGGGAGGTTGTGCGGTTGAGAGGGAAGACGACATAAACAACGAGAGAGGGAGGAGGAGAAAAGGGAAGAAGAAGAGGGAAAGGCGAGGGAGAAGAGGCAGAGGTTGAGAGGGCTTACCAGAGCGCCACAGCTGCAGTCCTTTCTCCACCGACCTAAGCGTCGCCCCAGCCACCTTCCGACTCCCATTTCTCTCTGTCGTGCGAACCAGCGAGAGACAAAGGGGAAGGAGACGTTGAGGAAGGCGAGGGAGAAGAGGTCCCTCGCGCGACGGGCTCCCCTATCACGCTTGGAGCTCGGATCCGGATCTGGACCCGATCCGCCGACCTGCCCAAATAAGTAACGTTACAACATGGGCCGAAGAAAGTGAGCCCGTGACAACTGGTATCAAAACCCACGTTGATCAACTAGCACAGTGGTTGCCACGAGCTAAGTCTGTGTCTAGTTATCTGATGGTTGACTGCTATTTGTGGCAGCCTATATAACACGGGTACTGCTTCAAATGACCAATACCTGCACCGTACTGGTACGACACCAGTACGGGTACGGGTGTGGCGTCGGGTGTAGCGTTGATCGTGTCCAAAATGGTCCACCGCACGTTTTGAAAAACCATTTTTTCCCTCTCTCGCACAATGCCTTTGCCCTCTCACCTCTCCTCCCCTCACCCCTCTCGCCCTCTTGCCTCTTCCCCTCCCACCCCTCTTGACCTCTCGCCCTCTCTCTTGCCCTCTCTCTTGCCCTCTTGCCCTATGCCCTCTCTCTTGCCCTGTGCACAACAGAAGAAGATGCCTCGCGAGGAAGGACACCAGATCCATTTCGTTCCCATCGCAGGTATTTTTCGTGGTCTTTTCCTTCTTTCTAGGCCTATGTTTTTTATCGTGGGGCTGCGCTTCATCTGGCCAATCAGCGATATACTGTTGTTGGTATATATATATCTGCAATATACATCATCGTCATGTTGTTTCTCTTTGTGCTCTCGACCAACAGCTTTTTTCGCAACCGACATCGACTGATGGTGGCATTACTGAAGTCAAGGAGGAAATCCACACCGTGAACCGTTGGAACAGCCATGGAACTTGGAAGTAGGCTAGCAGTCCCTTGGAACATGGCTGTAGACGAAACAAATTTTGTAGCGGACAGAGTACAAGCTTGTCAACAGAAGAAGCACACGACGAGTGGGACCAGTGGAGGAATGGAAGCTCGGCTAGCTTCGATAGAGACAACCATTGCCTCCTTGAGTCATTCGATGACTGAAGTTGCTTGGAACTTCGAAGACTATAATGACTAACCAGAATCTGGACTAGGTGAACTCTCAGTTGCGAGAAGTTTTGGCCCATTTAGCTGCTATGGAAGATGAGATGCACACCCTCAGGACGCGAAACAGGACCCTGGGGAATCAGCTTGCTTGTGAGATTATTTCGTTTTATAGTGTGGATTTGTGAAATATGTACTCTAATTTCTCTCACAGCATGAAGATGTAGCAAGTTAAACTAGCAATTTGAAAGCAAGGTATTGAAGAGTAGGATAAGCATGTCCATGTTTAATCCACCAAGCTATAGATGGATATTCATTTTTATCTACAGTTGCACATGCATCTTCTCCAATCTCAGTAGAAAACCTTTTAAACTCTTCATGAGCTCGTTGATTTTGATGTACATCAATAAAAATCCTATTGAGACATGCCAACCTGTTTTTTGATTATTTTGGATCCTTATGTGGTGGGGTTCTTCCAATACCTCATACAAGCCACTTCTTTCCATAATATTTAGGATTCCATGAATGTGCCATGCATTGAAGAGGATTGCTACTTTTATCCCATCTGCAATCAAAATTTTGTGCACATGATAAAAAAATGCTGAATCTTCAAGTGCAATATTTTTTTTCTCGTGCTTAAAAATGACCTCTTGATTTTTTTTTCAATCAGTGTCCCACATCTCATAAACATAATGTAACGTTGAATTATCACAGTCAAGAGCTCTCAACATCTCCCAAATAGGCTCTGTGAATGCAAGAAAATAAAAGATTTTATCCCACCACTTGTCTTCAAGAATCAGTCTTTTGATTGCTTGAGCTGTGACTGATGATGCCATACCGATCAATGCACTTTTAACCCTTTTTATCCTTTTGATCATAACAATTAAAGATGCAAAACGTGTCTCAACAATTCTTAGCAATTTTAAATCAGAATGCTTGTTATAAATGTGAAGTGCATGTTGATGATTTACTATGAAATTTCTGATGTTCCTCACATCTTTTTCCAAGTCTTCAGTCTATGAACATAATGCATAAGCATGAGGATCTTGCTCTTCACTTGGTGGATTGCATATACTCTTTAAAGCCAAATTTAAGCTATGGACTGCACAAGGTGTCCAAAAGATATGAGGGTAATCTTGTTCTTCCGTAATTTCAGCTGCTCTGCATGCAAATGCATTGTCTGTAATTATTTGAACAACATTTTCTTTCCCCACTTCTTCAATTATTTCTATAGACAATCCTTTCAAATATTTAGCACTTTTGTATTCACCACAATGTTGTAAAAAGCGTATCGTAAGCCGTATCGGTCTGGCTTTAAGATACGGTGTATCGTAAAATATCGTAACGTATCGTAACCGTATCGTGTTTTTTAATAAATCAGAAAAATAGGAAAAAAATCAGTAAAAAACAAGAATAATATGTTCTTCATAAAAAAACACATATATTTGTAAGTCATAAGGTCCATAAGTCTATGAGATACCACATCAAAAAACAAGTTTTAAATGTTATGTATTACATCACATGATGATAATGAAATTGTGAAAATGTTCAATGTCAATACATATAAAATGAAAGCACTCTCGACTCTCATTCATAATCTTCATCATCATATAAAATGAAAGCACTCTCGACTCTCATAGTCTCATTCATAATCTTCATCATATTCATTTTCATCCTCATCTCCATCTTCTTCATTTTCATCTTCATGATTTAAAAAAACCTCTTTCCTCCCAATGAGAATCAGCCTCCCACGCACAAATTCATGGTTTAATCGATGATTTCATTTTGAAAATCGGTGATTTAACGATGGAAATCAATAATTTCCCTCCACGGCGGCACAATCTCTAGGTTAAAAATGAAGATGGGTCGGGTTTTTATAAAAACAACTTGAAAAGGGGGGTTCCAGCCCCCATTCTTTGAAATCAGCCCGTATTGTACGATACAGGGCGTGTATCGTATCGTATTTTGTAAAAGATATGTATCGTACGTATCGGCCCCGTATTGTACGTATTGTACAACACTGATTCACCAGATGCGTCTATTGCTTTCAAGAAAATTGGTCCATTTGCTGAAGTTGCAATGAAATTAATAAGAGGGTGCCTTTGCAAATCTGTCCAGCCATCAGAAACAACAGAAACTCCGTGTTGCTCTCAAGTTACCGTTTGATACTCTAACAGTTTGTTTACTCGAGTCTTTTGTTGTTCTAGTAGTACAGTGCGAAGCCTTTCAGAACTAGGAGGAACATACCTAGACAAGTTACTATTTACAATACATGTAACTAAATCTCTCCAATATGGACTTCTAGTTACATTAAATGGTATGCAGTTAGCATAAAAAAATTGTGCCACTTTTAGATCTAATTCTCGCCGTCCTTTTAGATCTAACATCATCATTTAAAATTGAAGCAATGTCAATATAACCAGATGATGTCGTGCTTTTCTTTTTTTCAAAGGCTTCTTGTTCTTTCTTCAATTGATTCAAACTCTCCTTATTGATTTTCTTACATCCTTGAATTCCTTGTCTATTGATTTTTAACAGATGTGCTTTCACTCTTGTATATGATCCAATGAACTCTACGCCACAGAAAGAACAAATAAAATTAACATTTCCACCACCTCCCGGAAGTTTCCCTTTCATTTTCACGTTTGACCATAACAGATGTAGCTGATCCAGATGCATAACTTGAACTTGTAGGTGTAGGTATAGAGACTCCTTTTCCTTTGTTCGCCATACTACATTAAAAATAATAAAAAGATGCAAAAAACATATAATGAACATAAATTTAAAGGAATAAAACAATACAAGTATACAACAAATTACAAAGATGCAGTCAAACATGCAGACTTATCGTAAAAGTAAAACAATAGATGTAGACAAAAATGCTGACTTATCAGTTATCAGAAAGAAAATAAACATGTAGATTATAGACTTATCATAAAACAATAGATGTAGCAGATATATGTAGATGCCGATTTAGCATAAAGCAGTAGATCGGCCAATACCTCAGATGATGAAATCGGCAAGTCCAGATCCGAAATCGGCAAAACCGTACATCACATACAACAGTAGATCACACGAAAACAATCCTCCATTTACACAAAAAGCACAGTCAAATCGGCAAAACCGTAGATCACATAAACAGAAATCGGCAAAACGAAATCGGCAAAACCGTAGATCACATAAAACAGTAGCACAACAAGAAACCATAAACCTAAGTTCTAATATCGGAAAACAACGGAAAAAACCCCCAAATCGGTAAATCCAAAACCGTAATAAAAAACCGCAACAGAAGAAAACCCTAGACCTAAGTTCTAGTATCAGAAAATAAAAACCACTTACCTCTCCGTCGCCGGCTGCCGCTGGACGTCGCCGTGGATCGCCGGACGTCATCGCCGTTGCCTGCCATTGTCGTCGAAGTCTTCTACTACAGCATGCCGGTGAAGTGAAGTGGAGAGAAGTCGAGGGCGAGGGTTTCGACTTTGGCGTAATTGTTAAAAAGTTGGGTCCGTGTAACGGGTTTGGATCGGATATGACCCAAAACCGATCCAAGCGGTGTCCAGCCGAGTCCTGTGTTGGCGAGTCGACACGGGTACATGGCCTATTTAGCCGCGTCCGTGTGACATAGTTTATGATGATGAGATGAAAATCACGATTGCCTCAATGTTTCTGACTGATGATGCCATGCTGTGGTGGCGGAAGTGGGAGAATGATGTCGAGAGTGGCCTTTGCACTATTGACACGTGGGACGAATTCAAACACGAAATACGTGAATATTTTCTTCCAAAGGACATAGAGTACATGGCAAGACCAGTGTTGTATGTATCGTATGACGTATGGTATCGTTCACAAAACACGATACGGTACACCCCCTGTATCATAAACAAAAAATATTAGACAATCTAGGCTCGGTTAGGCCTCGCTCACCCTACTCTTAGAATCCAAATTGTTGCAGTCCTCACGGCAGCCACCTCAAGTGTTCGGTTGATCCTCAAATGACAAAAATTAACTTTGCCATCACCTCCCATTCCTTCAACTCACTGGTATGAGGGGACTGATGCGTCCCCAAGCTGCAATCCAATCCAACAGCCACAAAAGAGTGAAAATCAGCGAAAAGGGAGTTTAAGAGAGGGGTCTGTCATTAGAAGGGGCCCACAGTAGCTGTGAGGGACGCTGAAGACGAGTGAGAGATGACACGAGAGGATGGGAGTGGGAGGAGGCTGGTTATAAGGAGAGAGTACAACTGAGAGGGGAGACAGACAGAGGGGAAGAAAGAAGAAGGAAGAGACAGAGAGAGGTCAAGAAGGCTCACTTGATTTTCGCCACCGTCACCGCCCTTCACCTCTGTCGCCGCTGCCCTTCTTCCGCTTCTTGCTTATTTGTGTCGCAAGAATCAGCGAGAGACGAAGGAGGAGAGAGCCAGCGGCGTCGGGCAATTCACGCAATGGATTTCGGGTCCGGGTCTGGATTCCGATCCAACCCGACCTGCCAAAACAAATAACGTTACACGTCGCGTGCTTCTTCTGTTGACAAGTTTGTTCTCCCTCCGCTACAAAAATTTTTGTTTTCCAAATTCTTTCTCAAAATTTCTAATCCCTTTAACACTCAAAGAAGTTCCATCGGCGGTAACTACATTTGATTCTTTTCTAGTTTGTTCAAAATTGGTCAAAGATGATATATTTGGTGTTATATGAAAAGATGCACCAGAGTCTAAAAGCCAAGAAAACATACCGGGAGTGTTGGAGATGGATGCCGTTGTTGCTAGTGCTCCAGAATTTGACTCTTTGATCATGGGTTGAAGGGCCGTCATGATTTGATTCAACGTTGTGGTGATTGATGAAAGATCACATCCTTCATTTGCAACATTTGCAGCCTTTCTTTGATCAAGTCTAGTGTTGTATTGTCCACCTTGATGATATGAAATTCCCGGTTGTGTTGCCCTGCTTGATATGAAACTCCACCTTTGAGAAAATTTCCTCCAAGATTTTGTGATTGTCATTCATTGTTGTTCAATTTTGGACAACTAGGCTTTATGTGACCCAGTTCATGACAAAAGTGGCAAACAACTTTATATTCTCCTCTATTTTGATTCTTAAAGTGAGGAGGTTTAAAAGATTTGATGTTGTTTCCAGGTCTAGAGGCGGCTAAGGCTTTTTCTTCTTCTTGTTTTGAAATAAGAACACTATCCTTATCCATTTCTTTGGATAGTTTCATTTTAGTTTCTTCCCTACTTAACTTAGTAAGGAGTTCATGAATGGGTGGAGGAGAGGCTAACGAAAGAAGGGCTGACCTTATTTGTTCAAATTCGGATCGTAGTCCTTGAAGAAATTGGAAAAACCTAAATTCATCGATTTCATTTCTTCTAATTTCATGGCACTTGCAATCCATCCCTAGTTGGGGTCTAAGTTGATCTAACTCATTCCACACACTAGCGATTTCCATAAAATATTCTCTTAACATTTTTCTCTCTTGTTTGATACTTTGGGCCTTTTGAATCAAAAGATACTTTCGGGCCATATCTTTTTGGGTAAACATTCCCTTGAGATGTTCTCAAACTTCACTAGCTTTTTCATAATTTATAAGATTTTGGGCAATCCTAGGTTCAATACTTTCATAAATCCATTCTTTAATCCTAGAATTCTTGGCTTTCCAATCGTCTAATTTTTTGTAATATTCATTCATGACATTTATCTTTTTTCCCCATCTAATTGTTTCTCAATCCCATTTTCTACTTTGGTTAACTTAAGGGCCATTTGATGCACAGAAAGAATTTAACGTGGTAAATTTATCATGGTAAATTTTTCTGAAAAAATTTACAGGATGAAATTTCTCCTTCTTTCAATTTGAGGCCCTGTTTGATGACATGGTAGAATTTAACGTGGTAAAATTAACCTTGTTTGATGCACATGGTATAAACTTTGAGAGATTTTGTTTAAGACTGTTAGTAGTAGTAGTTTTTTTTTTTCTTCTCCTTCCCAATTTAGACAAGCATGGTCTGCCAATTGTAAGTATGCATCTGTTATTTGGTATGCTGGGTGCACTCTTACATTGTTGCTGATCACACCCCTCTTTCATTATACCCTTGGTGTTCTCTTTAGATCTGTTGAAATAGCGCTTCTGATTGCTGTAAGGAACAAGACCATTTAATGTCAAACCCACTCTTTCCTTTTTATTTGATTCATAAGTTTATGTTAGTAAGACACTTTCCAGACTATGCCAATAACTTCTGCTGTCAGGTTGCAATCTCATTTGCAAAAATTCTTCTTCATGTTACTCGTCCACATACAGCATTACTTGGGAATATCCGTAGCACATCAATCTATAGGAATATTGAGCAATATCCTGATGCAATAAAAACCCCTGGTATTGTGATTACCATAATTGATTCAGCAATTTACTTGGATGTCTATCTGATGAAGAGGAGAGAGCACAACAGATGGATCGACGAACCAGGTCCCCAACCAATTCCATGGTCTGAATCGTCTGAGGCAACATACAGCCGCAATTCCAGACCGTCCAGGTCTTGATCCTCATCCCACATACCATCTGAGGTTCCGTCAAAATTCTCCAGCATTATATCCGCATCATCATAAAGGTCCCAATCCAGATGATAATCTTCATCCCTTATGGAGCCCCACCAGATAATAGAGATCATAGCGATCGACCACCTCTGGACCCAAAACCTTCAAGCCCTTCTCCAGTTGTCTCTTGTCCAGCCACTCCTCCCTGTCCAATTTCACATCCCAACAGCCTCTCACATCGAGGAACTCAAGTTCCCTGCAAGCTGTGACTATCATCCAAAGCAGAGAGGCGGCGGTGGTGCACGTCGAGCAATGGGTTGAGCGGTGGAAGAGGAAGGCAGAGAATCGAAAACAGAGAATCGAAGGATGAGTCCTCGAAGCCCTAATTTGATGAACCACGGCGATGGCTGGAGGCAGAGCGGCGGCGGTGCACGGCGAGTGATTGGGCGTGCGGTAGAAGAAGAAGGAGAGTGACAGAGGAGAGGAAGGAGAGAGCAGAGTGGAGAGGGAGCGTTGAGGGTAAATTCTCCCCGGTAAAAAGTCCATCCTCAGGAGGCGGATTTTTTTGCGGGTTAAATTCTTCCCGTTTCTATGAATTTTACCTTGGAATATTTCAGCGTTTGATGGCTTCATCGTACGGCGCGTTAAATTTTCCTTCCCCTTACCATTTTCAGCCGATGCACAGGATTGTTCCTGGACATTGTGCATCAAACAGGCCCTAAGAGAAGGAGGGATAGGCGTACCTCTTATGAAGCCCCATAAATATTTTCCTTTGATATGCATTTTCAAGCATTTTGTTCATAGCGTATAATTGGTTCCATCAAGCTTGTATGGAACATAATAACTTCCTCCTTGGATTGAAACTTTGAAGTCTTCCATGAGAGCAATATTTGAAATAATAATTCCCAAGGAAGTCAAGAAGAAATTCTTCTAGAAGTTTCACCAAACAGTTGGTGAACAGCCACAACAATAGCCTTCAAGAGATGATAACCACTAACAAAAAAAATCTTCAACGAACCAACAACTCAAAATAATAGTAACAGCCTTTCATAAGCTTCAAAAATTAGCCCAATGGCTTTGATACCATGTAAAAAGTGATTATAACAGTCACAAAAGAGGCATATAACAATAAAAAGGCACTAAGGCCAAGTGGAGAAGAATAAAACTCATTCAATAGAATATGTGAAGGCTGTAAAACACAGCTTACGTTTACAAGGGACTGTTTCAACTTTCAAGTATTTATACAAGAGAGAATAAGGAGGAAGGGTCTGAACTAGCCGTTGGGCTAGTTCCAACGGCTCTTAATAGAGCCGTTGGAACTGCCAACGGCTAGTTCAGTAATACAATAAAAAAATAAAAGTAAAATAAAAAAGGAAAAAATAAGCTAAATCCTAAACTAATTCCTAACGAAGATAATACCTAATTAAGAGGTAGCAAACAACTAACTAAGAAATCCTATTTCTTAACAATCATATGCACTCCAATTTCTTTCACAAGGTGATGAGAATTTTAATTGTTAATCCATGGGAACATAAAATCCACACATTTCCCACCAAAGCCCTAAAATGAATTAATATAAAATTCAGATCTATCTTTGTAATTAAGATATTTGAAATTTTAAACAATCATTAGTGTGAAAAAATAAGCTAATAAAGTTTAACCAACTCATTGGCTATTATTCAACCATCCTCATAAGAAATCTTTTTTGTCACGAGATCCAAACCTTGATGAAATTCATAATCTATTTTCACTAGCTTATCCCAAAATAAATGAGGATTTAAATAAGCAGCTTTAGCATGTGTTGAACTGTGGAAATTAGGGTTCCTTACTCTATCAATTATCTTCCATAAGGCATATATATTTTTCTTTTTTATCTTTTCTTGCAATTTGCATTGCTGCTTTAGCTCTAGCTAGGGCTTCATACAAGTAGCCCCTTAATATCTCCTTCTCCATCTACTATTTTCAATACTTTCACTGATGACTCAACAAACTTGATTATTTCTCTTCCCATTTTCCAAAAGTCTTCATTTTGAATGAGCCATGTTATTTCTTTTGCATTCTTCTTAATATCTTGTATGTGTTGCCATTCATTAGTGAACCATAAACCTCAAACGTTTTTCTTGTTTCAAAATAGAATTCAAACAAATGGAATGCAAAGGAAATCTTGCTATGCCAGGTCTCTGCGACTCATTTCCTTTTGTATGAATTCTCATAATATCTAAAGCTTGTTGTCTATTGTATATGAACTTTACAATCTTTTTAGCTTTGCTCATGACATTTGTTACATCTTCCAAATTGTCAGTGTTTTCAAACATTAAATCAATACAATGTGTAACACATGATGTAGGGAAAATGTTGGCATACCTTTCTTCAAGGATGATTTTCGCCCTCTTATAGTAACAACTTGTACAACATTCTTTGATCCTTTTTCTTCTATGGCTGAAGATAAAGAATCATTTATTAAGTTTACATTCTTAGGACCTTTGCTGTGTGTTTTGCTTTCCAAAATATTGTGCCTATTGGAGAGCTTATCAATAAGTTCATACAGGACCAGCTTCTAATTGTATCTTTCCAAATATCAAACATAATTGTGCATCCTGTTTGTGATCATGTTGCTTTCACTTGCTCCACATGCTTCAACAGTTTTTTTGCATCATTTACAATCTTGTTCTCGTTGTTCACTGCTTGATAGAGAATATCCTCGGCTGTGGTTTGAAACAACAAGAACAAAATCTTTGAAGTCTGCTGACGGAGCAAATTAAACGGAAAATTGTTCATTGCTATAGTCCTCAAAAAAACTTGTCAATATGATCATTTTCTTGCTTTCAGAATATGCCTGAAAATTGTTTGTTGTTGTCCTTGTCCTCTATCAAATGTACTTGAATAGAAAGCGGTGCTAACCGAACACTGATGAACCTGCACGTAGGTGTGGTCCACCTCCACTATAACTTATTGGATAACTCTGCATCTTTCCCTTTTTGGTAGTCTTCTCATTAAGTTCTCTACAAGCCTTTATGGCAATTTGCTTGACATTTTTAGGCACGTCTATTTGCTTGACATTTTTAGGCACGTCTACACAACAATATCAGTTGTCCCCCTGAATATTGTTCTTTACAATAGCTGTATGACAATTTTCCATCATCAGTTGCAACTGCATGTACATGGGTTTTTGCCTCTAGGCATGATGAAAGACGACAAACTCCAATAATCCTTCTAAGTTCTAAAAAGCCCTTTGTGTTCTATTCATCCTGAAAAATAATGGAAGAAAATGGATAGAAAAATATACAAGATGAAACATAAATGTGAATATTAAAATACTTCTAAAAGAGTGAAAAAACTGAAGATGTTTTGAATCTAATACTTTTAACAACTTAACTACCAAGCCCATATATATAGCTAAGTAGCTAGCTAACTTAGTTGACAATTGCATTTGGTACGTTGGAACCTGGCGCAGCAGCAGCACCTTTCAGTGTGACTCAGTTGCCTTGACCTCCTTAAAGTGTCAATGATTACATAGAATTTGAATTTTTTACCTATAATGAGTATATTATAATTGAAATCTCTGGTAGGTAATTCTTCATAGATTTTTCTTAAAAATTTTGAGGACCTACACCTGCATGATTCAGGATTAAAAGTTCAACTGTTCTTAAGCAGCTAAGAGCAGTATATTTTATGACATCACTAGCTGTATTTTATATCTGTTGTTTTTTAGCAATAAATTTTTTTCACACATAATTTTCGTTGTTTTCTCAATTAACTATAGAGTACAGACACACTACTAGCATAAAGCGCATGGATCACATCTGTATAAGTGACATGATGAATATGGCTATGTGGATCAGAATTCAAATCTATAGCCTAGGAAAAATGCCATCTTATAAGAGCAAAAACTGGTTTACCATTGAACAATAGAACTCCAACTAAAAATTTTAAAATATATTGATTATAGAATTAAAAAACAAACGCATATAAACTAGAAAGTCAATTTCTAGTGGAAAGTGTAACAAAATCTTGTTGTTTTCCTATTACTTCGTTGATATTTTTGGAAGTTAAATAATATACAAGAGTTGCTGAGGCAGTTCTTATCTCTAACATGACGTTGCAAGCTCCTCCAAAAATGATATCTCAGAAAATGAATCTAAACAAGAAATAGAAAAATAAAAATGAAAAAACATACACAAAAGCTGATGCAGCTTTGTCACTCCTCACTCTTCAAACTCGCACGGAAGACTCATTGAAGATTGTCAAGTCTCATCAAAAGGTAAAATGAATAGTGTGAGGCCTATCGACTTGGCAAGCATACTCGTAATAGTTTTCCTTCGAGTCTTAGTCGATGAAGTCAAGGGTTGTTTGATCTTCTTCATGTTGATGTGTGGGGGCCTGGCAGGGTTGCTATTCGATCTAAATTTAGGTATTTTATGGTCGTTGTCGATGATTACTCTCGAGTTAATTGGGTATTTCTTTTGAAAGAAAGGTTTGAAGTAGTTTGTATTCTCAAAAACCTGATTATTGAAATAAAAACTCAGTTTGGTTTTCTTGTTTAGTATATTCGCATTGATAATGCTCTTGAGTTCAAATCATCGATGTTAATGACCTTTTATGCTGAAAATGATATATCTCCCCAATTTACATGCCCCTATTCGTTACAACAGAATGGAGTTGCCGAACGACAACATAGACAACGTCTGACTGTTGCTCGTACCCTAATGCTTTACAATCATGTACCTGCATACTTATGGGGCGATGTTATACTCATGGCTTGTTACCTTACCAATCGTTTACTATCATCCTCAATTGACAACAAAGTCCCTATTAAACTTGTTTACCCCAATCGACCCTTATTTTTCGTTTCATCCAAAGTATTTGGTTGTACTTGTTTTATTCACATCTTTGGGCCTAAACTTGATAAACTTGCTGCTCAAGCCATCAAAGGGGGTGTTCATTGGCTATCATCGAAACCAAAAAAGTTACAAGTACTTTGATTCGTTAACTTACAAAGAGTATATCAGTGCAGGTGTCACTTTTTTTGAGTCGCAACCTTACTTTAATCCTACTTTTGTGTCTTCTGTGGTGCCTTGTCCTATTCCTCTGCCCATTGGTCTACACACGCCGACATGTTCCGTCTCATGATCGACCATCAGAGTCTTCTCAAGGTGTGAGCTCCACTAAAGTAAGTATATCTGACGTTGATCCATCTCAAGACCTACCTATAGCCTTGCGCAAAAGCAAGAGACAATGTACCATGCATCCTATCTCACAATTTGTTTCCACTGACTACCTTGGTGACAACTTACAACAGTTCCTTCATGCTATGTTAGTTCATACTGTACCGACTAGTCATCAACATGCATTACTAGACTCTAAATGGCAACAAGCTATGCAAGATGGGATGGACGCTCTCTTACAGCGTCTTACTTGGGAGTTTGTTGATCCTTCTTCAAATTGTGATATTGTTGGTTCCAAATGGGTTTTACAGTCAAGTACCATTCAGATGGATGCGTAGAAAGATATAAGGCTCGATTAGTGGCTAAGGAATACACCAGACATATGGAGTGGACTTCTTTGAGACTTTCTCTCCTATGGCCAGGTTGGGTACTATTCAGCTCATTATCTCTGTTGTAGTATACTCTGATTGGCCAATGTATGAGTTGGATATGAAGAATGTTTTTTTCTATGCTGATCTTGAGGAGACTGTATAAATGCAACAACCTCTTGGGTTCAAGCGACAGGGGGAGTGTAGGAAAGTGTGTCGTCTGAAGAAGGTAATTTATAGACTCAAACAAAGTTCCAGGGCATGGTTCTACAAATTATCTAAAGTTGTTTCTCGGTTTGAATTTGAAAGATCTCCTTTAGACCATTCTCTACTCATCAAGAAGACTTCCAAAGGTATAGTTGTTTTGATGGTATATGTTGATGACATTATCTTAATAGGTGATTGTGATCAAGAGATTTCGGTTACAAAGACTCTTTCAGAAGCACTTTGTCACTACAGATCTTGGTCGCGATATTTTCTTCAGATTGAGGTTGCTCATAACAAAGAATGTGTAGTTTTGTCTCAGAGGAAATATGTACTTGACCTACTGATATAGGGATGTTAGGAGCCAAGCCGGCTAATCTTCCTATGAACCCACGTCTTCATCTTCATTATGATCAATCAGAGCTAGTGGATTCAGGATCTTACATATCTTTCATTGTCAACTTCTTTATGTCACTGTGATTAGACCAGGCACTAGCTTTGTTGTTGGGAAGCCAAGTCAGTTTATGGAAAAGCTTAGAAAAGTCCACTTGGATGTTGCGTTGATGGTTTTAAAATGTGTAGTCATCCCCAGGCAGAGGCCTCCTACTCAAGAAAGGTGAATCTCTATAAATTGTTACTTATAGTGACCCTGACTATGCAGGGTCTGTTGACGGCACAAAATCAACTATAGACTTCTATATCTTTGTTGGAGGCAACCTCATATCATGGAGAAGCAAGAAACAAAACGTAGTTTCTAAGTCAAGTGTGAAATCCAAATAAGAGCAATGGCTCAAACGACTACTGAGATGACTTCAGTTAAATATATGCTAACAAATACGAGTGTTCAGGTTCCATTTCTTATGAAAATGCATTGTGATAATAAGGCTACCACTTACATTGCAAACAATCTAGTATTTGATGATAGAACAAAGCACATCGAGGTGGATTGTCATTATGTTTGAGATCTTATATAAGGACGTGTTGTGTCTATGATTCATGTAGCTTTTGAAGATCAGGCAATAGATATGTTAACGAAGACCCTTCCTATTGGTGATTTTTCTATATGTTGTAACAAGCTGAGCATGGTTGATATATGTGCTCCAACTTGAGGGGGAGTGTTGAAATTAGAAAGTTTATGTTATAGTTTGGTAGGTTTCTAGTTTTTAAAGAATAAGAGTCTTATTTGGTCATTTCATATATTTGCGTCTCTCATATGTAAGGAGATTTGCCGACTCCTAATCTCTCTTAAATTAGAAATTAGGGTTAGCTAATGGAATACGAAGAGTTTCTTCTCTCTCTCTCTCTCTTCCTCCATCGTGTTCAACAGAGGATATCTGGAAGAATATATATATATATATATATATATTTAAATATAGTAAATGTTTTATAGTCTGAAGCAGGTTTGCAGGTCTTGGTTTGAGAGTTTTTCATTGCAAATTTAGACGCTTGATCTTCATTGATCCAAACTGGATTGTTCTCTACTTACTTTTCTAAGTATGAATGTAGGTACTATGTTGTTGATATATGTAGGTGACATATATCACAGTTAAATACACCATTCCATATTTAAGAAGTTGATAACTTGTTGAGGAGGGTTCAAAACGAAGTAACTTGGTGGTTTACATTGTTTTCTTAAGGTGGACGTAGACAGAAGGGAAGTAGGGTTAACTTTGACAAAATACAAGTACACAATACACTTGTTAAGCAAAGCGGGAATGACAAATTGCAAGTTATTGGCTATGCCTAGTATGATCAATTGAAACTTGAAAGGTCTACCTTAGAGATGAGACCTGGGTCATAACCCCATTTGTTTATTAGGTATGCTTCAGTATCTTGCCTTTACTAGACTACATATCATCTGCGTGGTTAATCAGGTGCCTCAATTTATGTATGAGCCATATGCAAGACACATGGCTGATGGTAAAAGGAAAACTCTGTCTAAAAAGACTGTTGAGAATCGAAACTTGTATACCCAAAATCGATTTAACAAGGCAACCATGAGATTTTTTCTTATGCGCATGCTGATTGTGTAAGAGATTGTGACGAATGAAGATTAGTTTCATTCTATTGTGTTTCTATTGCAGCTAGTTTTGTTCCTGGAGTAGTAGAAAACAAAAAAGGTGGCTAGAACTAGTTCTATGCAGAATCCGTATCTAAGGCAGCTGCCATTATTGAGTTTACATGGATTCACATCTGCTTAGAGAATTGGGAGAGCCTATTTTGAATTTACTCCTTTGCAACATGAAAAGTGCTATACAAACTGCCTTCAATTGAATCCATTATTCAACATTTATCCAACAAAAAGTTGAAAACACAGAGATTGCATCTCATCATTATCTGCATATCAAAATATCAAGTTGCTTATTTCTTCCTACCATGAACTCTTCAAACAAGTATATCTAAAACACGTTGCTGTAGTAAGGAAGTTTTGACAAAAATGTTTCAGAAACATGGCTATGGGCGTACAGCTGGGTATACATGTGCTCTATGTCTTAGTCAAATTAAACAAATTGTTTGATGAAATCAGAAAATATATAATAATAATAATCTCATAATGTTTAAAATGTTGATTATCTTTCAAAAAGTACTTTTTGCATATGTGTGTTTATTACATCAGAATTTAAAAAATTGATTTTTTTTAAAAGAACTTTTTTGCAAGTTTCGATGGAAATTCTATTATATCCTCTCATTTATTTCTTTTTTTGGATGCATAGCCTGGCTATTGCAAAAGAAGGAGAACTTACAATTGGCACTATTGATGACATCCAAAAGCTTCACATACGCACAATCCCTTTGGGTGAACATGCTCGTCGTATATGCCATCAAGAGCAATCTCGGACCTTTGCTTTCTGCAGTGCTAGGCACTATCATTCTGGGATGGATGAGCCAGAGGTCCACTTTGTCCGTTTATTGGATGATCAGACATTTGAGATTATTTCATCATATCAGCTTGACACTTATGAAAATGGCTGCTCAATTCTTAGCTGTTCATTTTCTGATGATAATAATGCGTATTATTGTGTTGGTACGGCATATGTTCTCCCGGAGGAAAATGAACCTAGCAAGGTAACTTCATTTTACTTGAACTTGAGCTGAGTTTTTTTTTTTGTTTGGTTCAGTTTGGCACTTAATGTATCAGTTCCTGGACACTAGATTATGTAAAATCTAGAGTTAAAATATAAAAATTGAAAGTATATATTGCATGTGGTGATAAATTATATGGTACATTTATGCACGCTCCACTTCTACCTTTCGACGTTTAAATACTGTATTTGCCATGTGGATATATCTGCATGGGGATATGGTTGTTTTATGGGTTTTTGACATGAATAATGTAGGTGGATAAATAACTGGAATGAAGTATTTACTTGGCAGTCTTTGAATCTTTTTGGTTTTGATAATTTCATGTTGGTGTAATGTCTGGCAAACTTTGTTGCTGCTTTACTTAGAGTAGTAAAAAAAGTAGCATAATTTAAATTGAATTGGAAGCCCCATTTTCACCTTTCTTACTCCAACCTATCTACAAAGAATAAGGTGAAACAACCAGCAAGTTCAGTGAGAAAGAGTGAATTAAATTTTCGATAGCTAAGATAAAAAATAATAATGTTATGGCCGAACAAAGCATACTTAAATAGCCTTAAAAATTAAATTTCTTTTCCATTTTATGGATCAAATTAGACCTTGTCAAACATCAAATAAGTTTTGAGGATGTATGTGCTTCTTATTCTGCATGTCCTTTAGTTTTAATATCTGATGCAGAATGTTTTCAATTATTTGATGATTCTAGGGTCGTATATTGGTGTTTACTGTTGAAGATGGTAAATTACAACTTATAACAGAGAAGGAAACTAAAGGGGCAGTATACACGCTCAATGCGTTCAATGGAAAGCTGCTGGCAGCAATAAACCAGAAGATCCAATTATATAAGTGGACTCTTCGTGATGATGGTTCTCGTGAATTGCAGTCAGAATCAACTCATCATGGGCATATAGTTGCACTGTATGTTCAAACACGTGGCGATTTCATTATTGTTGGCGATTTAATGAAATCCATTTCTTTATTGATATACAAGGTATGGTTCAAATTGTGGACTCTTTGTTTTGCGGCTGGATGAGTGGTTTGGTTGACTTGATCAAGTGCTTAATCTCAGTATCAAACTGGATTCGCAGCATGTAACTCTGCACCTGGGATCACCTTCTTGTCCTGTGTGCAGTCAAACTATATAAAATTGGGGATCGTATTTGTGGGGTGAAGGTGTCTTAGATAGTTTTTCTTTTCTTAAAAAAAAATCTGAGGAATTTGGCTGCAGGAAATATAAATCTCTATGGTTAGTACCCTTGCCCTGTGAGCGCTGCTTCATTGAGCTGGCAGAACGGGTGGGTGATTTGGGCTCTGAACTCCCGATTGCTTCATGACATTTCAAGCAGTTCCAGCTGGTCCAAGTTCTGCTCAATTAATCTTAGGATCTTCTACTTACGATGGTCTAAGATAGGATTCAAATTCTGTTTTTCTTATATAAGATAGGTTACAGTCCTTTATATGCCTATAGGACTTCATTTTCTAAGAAAACTAGGCGTGTGCTAATTAGGATGTGTTTCTGGTGTGAATTTACTTTTCTCTTCGCGGCTTTCTGAATGTTTCGGTAGTAGTAAGAGCCAGTACTTCAATTGAGGACAAGTATGATAAAAGTATTATGATTTGTTTTTCTCTGTTTTCCATGATCTTTCTTGCAGCATGAAGAGGGTGCTATAGAGGAGTGTGCCCGTGATTATGGTGCTAACTGGATGACGGCGGTTGAGATACTAGATGACGACATTTATCTTGGTGCGGAGAACAACTTTAATATTTTTACTGTTCGAAAGAACATGGATGCAGCAACTGATGAAGAACGCAGCCGACTAGAGGTGGTGGGGGAATATCACCTTGGAGAGTTTGTTAATAGGTTTCGGCATGGCTCCTTGGTCATGAGAATGCCAGATTCAGATTCTGGTAACATCCCTACTGTCATCTTTGCCACAATAAATGGCGTGATTGGTGTTATAGCTTCACTGCCCCATGACCAGTACCTTTTTCTTGAGAAGTTGCAAATGAACTTGAACAAGGTGATAAAGGGTGTTGGAGGGCTCAGCCATGAGCAATGGCGCTCATTTTGCAATGAGAAAAAGGTATCAGAGCCAAGGAATTTCCTTGATGGCGACTTGATTGAGTCATTCTTGGATCTAAATCGGAACCGGATGGAGGAAATATCAACAGCTATGGCGGTTCCAGTAGAGGAGCTATGCAGGAGAGTGGAAGAGCTGACTAGGCTGCATTAGGAGGTTGTGACATAAGCAAGGCATCAGTTCTCCATGAGTACTAGCTGTTTCCTTTCCCCACATTGCATATGTTACGGTGTTTTTGTTTAGTTATTTATTTATTTATTTTAATTTTTGTTTCTCTGCCTATTTCTGCAGATTTTTCCTCTTCGTCTGCAAGGTAAGCCATTTCTCTGGCTTATGTTGGAGAAAGCCCCACTTCCGTGAAGTGGCGAGGAAATCATGGTACCGCACTTTGTCATGCATACCGGTTGAGTGGCCTCCAAGTCCAATGCGAGATATGTTGTTTATGCGCCTACAACCAAGTGTAGGCTTGTGAAAGTGTCAAAAACCCCCCTCTATAAGGGGACATCCGGATCAGATCGGGGAATCGGAAATCCAAGTTGACGTGTAAATTGACTTGTGCTTTGCCCCCTTGTTTGTATTATCCTGTCCGAGCTCTGTTTCACTTGACTACCCCTCATTCAGGAATTCTACTTGCTAATGACTGGTGTAAGTGGTAAAGCTGAGTATGATTCTTTTGTTGTTTTAAGAAAGAAAGAACTTTCTTACGGATCTGCTCCTCATAAGTACTAGTAGGGGTGGAAGACGACAATGTACAGGTACGAGTTTTTGAAAATTTACGAAATTTTCGGCAAAATATTTTTTGATCTTTTGAACGGGTTTTGGGAAACAACTATATTTTTTTCCTGATAAACGTATCTACGAACTAAATGACGTTTAGTAAATGGGCTTTGCGTTACTGGGCGCGAAGCACGAACCCTTCTAAAACACCCTGTATTGGATCAGAGTAGAATAGGAGGGTCAGATAGTGATTATGGAACGAAGTGAACGACTGAATGGTGACGTGGGTTAAAAAAACGCTTAATTTGATATTTAGTATGGTATCCCAACGGCGAATTCAAGTCTATGAAATTATGAAACACCGCACTTCTAATTTTTAGTCTGTGCTTTGCACCTATTCTTGATGAGTTGAAAGGTTAGAAATTTTGAATTCTTTGGTTTTGCTTGTAGCAGAGGATTGTGACAATAGTGATCATGTGACTTTTTTTAGGTTGTGTCGAAATTTGTGTTGAACCGCACACTGGATTGTTGTATAATGAAACTTGACAATGGGCTAGGTCAGGCCGTGTAACCTAGTTAGCTTTAATCAACCATGATTATCATTAAGACTTGGTCAGTTTCAATTCAGTTTTGGTTAGATTATCTTGGGAGTACACGGGGTACAGATGAAGTTGAACGGGTGATTACACAGAATTTTAGTTAAGATTAACTAATAATAATACATATTTAGATTAATCACATGATTTACTAGTTGCTTAGACTAACAAAGTTGAGAATAAGTGATTTACTTAATCAAATTGAGTTCAGTTTGATTCTTTAAATACATGTTTATGCGTACATGCATGTTATTTACTTGTATATGATTTTGGAAATACCTGCAATATTCAAACAGAGAATTCAAGCTGCAATGACCATACAAGCTCATAATTGAGTTTCAAGAGTGAGTTGCTTAACTATAAACCCATGCTCTAACTCAAAGATTAACATAATCATTAATGAAGATCTGGTAGTGATGATAGATGTGAAAGTATGCTCTTGCATTGAATTGATTGAGTATGATGGTTGTTTATTTATTTTATGAAATGTTATCATTTTGATGTGGGTAATGACCTAGGGTCGGATGCCTATTTCTAGGTAGATGGTATAAATACACTAAATTGATATATCATAGATCTTGCTATGATTTTCGTTGTATTCAATGGTTATGTTGATGCTATGACTATATGCATTTATTAGGTTCTCACTATGTAACTGATGATGCTCGTTGATTGGTTCGTTGAAAGGATGGAGGATTGTTGAAAAGAAATGTGCCAATTTCATATACATTTTCTCTATTTACTTTTGTTTGTACATACTTGTATAGATTTTTAGTTGTTTAAAACTTAGACTTGAGAGTCGTGACAAATCAGGCCTATGCCAACCACCTAGGTGTGATTGTTCTGCTTCCACTACAAAAAAAGAAAATTGTATCTATTTCCTTTTAGTGTTTAGTTGTGTATGACATTGGAGTGCTATGCTTAATAGTGTCAAAAGCAACTCCATTTTTTTCTCAAGTCAGCCTTCGTTCACAACATCATCCAACAGGCAAGTACCAAGTAGAAGTTATTGTTAAGATACTACGAAGTTCATCATGGTTTACTTTAAATAAAACAAGTTGAAATGTTATGCAATTAAGAAATAAAAATTTGTACATTATAGAGAGTAAATCCTCGATAGAGGTCTTGAATAGTTGTCACAGGAATTGGTAGTCATCAGGAAACAGAAAGGGCCATCAATCAAGCGACCAAGTTGATCTCATGGAGATTTTACAAACAATTTTTTAGGTCTATGTAGACCTTGGCCCAAGCAAGTGCTCAATCAGAGCGGACTGTAGTACAACAAGAAGTTAATAACCAATTCACGAACTTGAATCCACCGAAATTTACAAGCGGTATAGACGCAATGGATGCTGAAGATGGCTAGAAGAAATCGAATAGGCTACATGCTTGGTGGAGATGCCAAAAACTAGTGGAAAACTATTAAACATATAAACTTTGACAGTCATGCAATAACTTCAGAACAACTCAGGCATAATTTCATAGAAAATGAACTCAGGCATAATTTCATAGAAAATGTATTCCTGATCATGTCAAGGAAAGGCGGATGAAACAATTGCATGACCTGGCTCGGTGTGGCAAAACTCTTGATCTATGAGTTCCATCATCTAGAAAAGTTCTGTCGACAGGGTAAATAATTTTATCAAAGGACTAAATGATAATTTGAGGTTGAAAATGGTTGAAACAAGTCTTGTAGATCTAATACATGCAATTGAGAAAGTGACTCAGATGCAAGAGATTTTGAGTCAAATTCAAGTTCAAGAAAAAATAAAGTTTTATATGTCTAAATCATCACCTCAAACCCCAACTAAGAGACATTTTGTACCTAAACATGAACCTTTTCCACCAACTCCAGCTAGTATAACTTTTCCCCCAAACAGGCCTAATATAGAAGATTGTCATCTTTGCCACCAACTACACCCTATAAGATTATGTCCTTTGCTTACAGGGGCATGTTTAAATTGTGGTGAACAATGACATTTTATTAGTGAATGTCCAAAGAAACAAGGATTTGCTCCATGAGAATCACCTTAGAACCAACCTACTTAGCCACCACAGCCTGCAAATAGACCTCCAACCAAGAAAGTACCATGATAGGTGTACACCACAATGATTGAGAGCCTTTATAATCCAGATCTTGTTGAAGGTATCCTACTTATACACTCATTCTTGGCATGTGTTTTATTTGATTTTGGAGCCTCTCATTCCTTTATATCTAAACCTTTGTTACTATGCTTCAATATGCCAATACTACATGCACCATATGAATTAGAGTGTCTAGTGCTATTGGATTTCATGAATGCAGTACATGGTATTTGCTTGATATTGTGATAGAAATTTTAGGAAATAAACTTTTTGCAAACCTCATAATCATTGATCTAGAAGGATTTGATAATCCTAAGTATGGACTAGATGAGTGAGCATGATGCATTCATTGACTGCCATAGAAAGATGATTACTATATGCAAAAATATGTATCAGATCCCAGCCGTTATCTACTATCTCGATTTGGAAATTCATTAAGATTTGACTTATATAGAATGACCAATTCACATAGTTGATGAATAGGAAAAAGTATTGAGAACAACGAGAATACCAATAGTAAAGGCAGAATGATAGCACCATAGAGCTACTTATAGTACTTGGGAGTTGAAAGCCGATATACAGAAACACTATCATCAACTATTTTTCATAGACATAAGAAATTTCAAGGACAAAATTTCTGAAAGGGGTAAGAATTGTAACATACAGCTCTTGGCATAAAAAATATGTGAATTACAATTTTAGTCATGGAAGTTTTTTGAACCCTACTGCGTTTTTGTGTGAGTAATGCTAATACATTACATCAGAATTTGAAACTAATAATACTTATAGATGGTACATGACTTAGTCTCATTCGTGTTTCAAACTAGACATAAAATGGATGTCCAATGGTTAAGAAACTCACAGTCAAACTTGGAGAATAAAGCAAACTAAGACCCAATAAGACTGGGGTGTTATGGTCATTGGTCAGTAGCAAACTTGTAATTTTCAGTAATAACCATGGGTAGATTAGTAATTGACTAGTGCAGATTAAATCATATTAATCATGATTAAGTTTAGCTAATGACAATTTTAGAGCTTAAACACCCAATTAATGATAGATTAGAGCTCTTAAGTGAAGATTAAATACTAAGTTAAACCAAATTGAAACGAATAATTTAAATCTAATTAATTGAACAAACCTTCTCAAATATATAATCATTTTTCTAAACCTTCTCAAGATAGAAGAATGTAAAATATAATATAATAAGTGATAGAAAAAATAATAACTTTTGGCTATAAATAGGGGTTGCTACCCCCTTTGAGATGCAACGTGAGGCCGAAGAGGAGAAAGAGAGAGACGAGGGGAAAGAGAGAGAGAGGAGAGAGGGTAGACAAAGAAAAATGAGAAGAGAGAAAGTGTTCGTTAGCGATGAAACTTTGTCAAATCCTTCTTCTCGTGCGTTGTAGTCACCTGGAGTAGAGACTTTGCTATAATATTAAGTATAATGAATGCTATTGTAGTTTTTCTGGTTACATGTAAAATTTTAAATTTTTGACTGTAGAAATTCTAATTACTTCTTTTAAACTGCATTCTGTAGTGATTCTTCATGATTCCGACGGATCATAATCCAAAAAATTAGATTGGTAGTTGAGATGATAGAAACTTTGAATTCCCTTGTTTTGTGCATAGCGCATATGAGCAACGAACAGACCATGCAACAATGTCCATGTGACTTAATCGTCTAGGCTGCATCGAAATTCATGTCAAACCGCGCACTGGTTTGCTGTATCGTGAAACTTGATAGTGGGCTAGGCTAGGATGTGGGACCCAACTAGCCTTAATCAGCCATTACTAGTAAAAGTTGATCAACTACAATTCAGTTTTAGTTAGATTACCTTGGTCATACCCAGGGTCGAGAAGAAGCCGGACAGGTAATTGACCACACCAAGTTTTAGTTAAGATTTACTAATAATAATACATAATTAGATTAATCACATGCTTTACAGATTGCTTAGACTAGAAAAGTTGAGATTAGTAGCTTGAACTAAGTCGCAAGTATAAGCGATTGGCTTAAACAAATTCAGTTCAGTTTTATTCTTTAAATTCATGTTCATGCATATGTTATTTAGTTGTATCTAATTTTAGAAATACTTGCAACACTCAAACAAAGAACACAAACTATAATAATGATATAGGCTCGTAGTTGAGTGCCAAGAGTGAGTTTCTTATTAATAAACCCGTGCTCTAGCTCTAAGATGAGCAAAATTGTTAATGAAAGCCTATTAGTGATGATAGATGTGAAAGTATGCACATGCATTGAATTGATTGAGCACAATGGTTGTTTATTTATTTTATGTAATGTTTGCTCATAGTGATGATAGATGTGAAAGTATGCACATGCATTGAATTGATTGAGCACAATGGTTGTTTATTTATTTTATGTAATGTTTGCTCATGGCCTGAGATATCATTTTGTTGTGGGAAACGGCATAGGTCCGGTTTCATATTTTCAAGTTGATGGTATAAGGAAAAGTCTGAGAGTAGCCAAATATATTGAAAATGAAAGGTCTAAGATAAGTATTTGGGTTGATGGTATAAAGGAAAGTCAGAGAGCAGCCTAGTATACGAAAAATGAAAAATAATTGGCACATGTTGTGACTATAAAGAGTAAAACTTAACTGTAAAACATAAAAAGGGCCAGGCTAGGCGGTAAAGGGGTCTGGAGATCCATGTGATTAGAACCTTCCCTAAATGCATAGTAAAATTATGCCAATATTCCTAGTGACTCAATGTTTGGGACTGTAAGCTGTGCAACGGTCCACCCTAAATACACCAATGAGCTGGGTGGCACTATATGATTTTGCTCAGTGAGTGCGTATATATGCATCATTAAAATTCATGCTATTATAAATTGATAATCTATTTATCTATTTTTAAATTGTTTTTACTGCTGATAATGATGTAATCAATTAACTATGTGACTTAGATTGAGTCTGATTCACTAGAATGCCAAAGAGATTGGCAAACTAAACTTAGTGAGAACCTTTTGAACTATGACAAAGTATTATCGCCAGTGTTGTAGTGAGCTTGCCTACAGTGATAATAGTCACTCATTATTATTTTAATAGTTAATACAATACATATACTTTGCACAAATGATATATTTGAGATCTTGTTATGGTTTTCATTGTACTCAATGCTGATGCTATGACTATCTACCTTCACTAGGTTCTCATTACGTAGCAGATGATGCTCATCGATTGGGCAGTTAAAAGGATGAGAGATTGTTGAGAAGCAATGCAACTATTCATATGCATTTTCCCTATGCACTTATGTTTATACATACTTGTACAACTTTTTGGTTGTTTGAAACTTAGACTTAAAGTCGTGGCTCTCTGACATATGTTAAAGTAATGCTTTTATTAATATGGTTTTTTTTTAGAAATATTAATTGTTAGGACAGATCGTATTGTGCGATAATTATGCAGGCATGTTATCTTTACGCAATAGACAGATCGAGCCTATGCCAACTTTATATCTATTTCCTTTTAATGTTTAATTGTGTATAACGTTGGAGTGTTACAACTTCTCTTTTTCTTTCTTTCTCTCTCTCTCTCTTCCCTCACCTCACTTGATACCTAGAATGTTCAATTTATTTTTGTTTTATGTTCTTTGGTGGTTGAGTGTTTTTTATTATTTACATTGTTCGCTCTTGTTTCTTTGTTATATTATGTGTGATTCTATTGGGATTTTATCAAATAAATTGGTTTCTGCCACTTTATTTGATGTTTTTCCATGGTAGATTACTGAGGTTGTTTCTCTTTATTTTTTATTTTTTTGTTTATGTTCTGCAGTTCATCGTTAGGAAGTTACGAACTTCAATGCTTAAAAGCAAGAAAAGAAAATACACTATAAAAGTTAATGTAGAAAAAAATTATGGCCAAACCCAAGCGAGTTGTCGACTCAACTCACTAACTCGGTGTCCGTGCCGAGTCCTAAGTTTGTCAGCTATGCTTTGCACTCAATAAGCTCATTTTCCTTGGGTGTCTGCAGGCAAAAGTACCGATGTACAATACCATGTTGCTTTAGGAACTATTCAAAGCTATTGTTACAAAATTCCCTCCAATTCCGGGGAGACAACCAGCTGAATCTTCAAAAATTTTCTACTATCAGCAGATAAAACTGATATCCTCCTCTTCCCACAACCCAAGGGATATCCCAGACATCACCGATTCACCATGTAGCAACTCCAACAGTTTAGACGCCTTAAAATCTGATTGGCTAAAAGGATGCTTTTTAGACTTCCCAATGGTACAATGTTCATGGATGAAGTGGCCACCTTACCTCTTATCGGAATCAGGTTCCTAGACTATAGACCTTGGTGTGGCCAAGACTTGCGCTAACTTGTGTATGATGCTTCCGTTTCAGTGGCAACCAAAGCTACCTCTGGTCGAGATTGAGCCTTAATTGGGTAGAGTTTGGCAGGTGTCTTCTTCCCTTTGGGCCTAATCCTTCCCGTCAAACTATCCTTAACAACAAAGGCCGAGAAAATTCAGGGACATGAAAAGTGTCTTTCAAAATAAACGAAGAATTGGTATATAGCGTTTAATTTCCAGGAAGCGCAATAGGCATAGATGAGCTATTACCGACTATTATGCAGCTCCTGTGCTAATGTGCAGACTTGTTTTCCAGCTGCCGATCAAAGTGAATGATGTTATTTGTAGCACTGGTATCCGGATTATTTGTAGCCCTGGTATCCGAATACCAGTACTCACCTTTCTCTCGACGGTTCATGGTTAAAAGCGCATTCGAGATGTGCCAGCAAGACTTTGCAGAACAACCATTTCTACAAGCAATAGGAGGACGTTGGGAGTAATTTTGATTACTTTTTTGGTGTTGATCATTCCCATTAGTGCGGTCCTTGACAACGGCCATGACCTGAAAAATTCTACATCCATGACTTCTTCCATGAGAAGTGTTGAAAGCAACCTGCATAGTTTCATTGCTCTCTACCACCTTCTTTTTCAACATCTCCAAACACATTTCCTGGTTAATAAATCATAAAGATCTTGGAAAATATAAAATAAATGAAGTGGAGCCTACAGTTAATGTTTTGATGAAGCCTTCATATTCTGCAGTCTAACTGTTCAGTGATATTTGAATGAGCCCCTCATCAGGCGCCTTATGTCCAACAGCATGTTAAGTGTTAAGACACTTGATTTTGTCTAAACACTAGTGTCCAGGTTCCTTTTCGCTGAAAAGTACTTGGGACGTCACCAACCGAGTATGGTGCAGCCAGTGGCTCACACTCTATTTTCTTGTAGTGAACATGTAATCTGCTTCTATTCCACAGTCTGGTGCAGCCAGTGGCTCACACTCTATTTTCTTGTAGTGAACATATAATCTGCTTCTATTCGACAGTCTGGTGCAGCCAGAGGCTCACACTCTATGTGTGTGTGTGTGAGAAGAAAACTTAAATCAGCTGGATGACAAATGTTGTTGGATGATTAAAATTTTTTAAAAATATCAATGAAGCTTTTAGTTATAAGGGCATATTTAGACTTATACTGTAGAAACCTTTTATAGTACTTTTAGTAATAGTTGTTGGTTTTGTGACAGATTTGATTTTATTAGTCGTCCAACAATGTCTAATAGCCAGCTGATTTGAGTACGTAAGTAGAACTTGGTAGGTACCATAGCCTTAGTTGCTATACTTAACCTTTGAATTTTGCTGCAAGATGAATTGTTGAGAGACAAACAAGAAGAAAAAATTGATAATTAATGCTATATGATCAAAATATTATATTTCTTTTTTTTTCTGTTTTCCGATATTGAAAAGATCAACAACCATAATAAATTTATGCTTTTCTCTCAACTAATCATATAAAAGATCGGCAGTCATGATAATTTCATGTTGGTTTAGCACTGAGGGTCCAACACTTACCAGTATCTCATATATATATATATATATATATATATATATATATATGCATATTATCGTCCATGCGGGGCAGTAAGCGCAGTGTCCGGTCTAGTGGTTTGGGGGCCCGCATGAGACCTTATCTTCCAACCATCCAATGGAAAGCTAACATGTCATCGCAGCGAATCTATCAGATCCTGCTTTTCATTTCGGACCACATGCTTCCCTGTGGCTGTGGCTTCCACTTGTTCCTCCCAATATTATTAATAAGGTCCAGTAAAAAACGGATGCAGAAAAGGTCACGGATCTTGGTAGAGGCAGAAGGCAAATTGAGGAGTGGAGAAGAGAAGATACTCGGCCATGGCGACCAGGCTAGCTTCTCCCAACGCTGTCATGGCTTCCATTCCTCACTTCCACGGGCTTAAAGCCAAAAGCCGAGCAGATACTCTGGTAAAAGAGAAACGCCCCTTCTTCCCATCGTGTTCTGCACTAGCTTTCGTAGATGTTCTTATTCCTCTCCTGAAATTAATACACTGGCGTTAGTGCATTTAGAAGCTTATACTTGTGATTGTCTATAGCAAATGGGAGTGATTGAAGGGATTACTTTGTGGCAATTGTTCATCAGTGAATCAATCGCTAAATCATATCATATTTTCTACAAAAGAATGCATTGTCTCATCTTAAAAAGAAAAAAAGAAGTCACTGTTTCAAACACGGTGGCGGGTGTTTTAGATCCATACTGTACGCATGGTTTTGGAATGTTCGCATTCATTTGAAAGGATACTCGAATAGAGGTGGTTTGATTAGGTTTTCATTTTTCTAAAGCAAGCCAAGAACTAGATATTCCATAGTCACAGACCACCTTTCTTTTTAAGTGATCATTTTCTAATAATTTCTTTTAAGGAAGATAAAATTTCAAATTGGCTTTCGTTTCCCAAGTTTTATCATGAAAAAGATACTCAGAGCCGTTTTAAACAACCTTGCGATCGGTCGAGCTACATATATAGTTAGAAAGCAGTGTAGGAAGGAAATTAATAAAGCGGATCTACTTATCTACTGTCAATTAGCTAGCTGAAAAGAAGAAAGGGTCCATGATAACAATGGCGGGGACACTAACTCTTAATTGGGAAAAAAAAAATACAGGCACTGCCCCAAGCAGTTTCATACAAGGGCAAAGGTGCCATTGGCGCTCGCTGCGGTGACTTCATCGGCTCTCCCACGAACCTGGTAAGTAACAATTGATTAATACTGTGGCAGTTCATGGATGGAGGACCTGGATGTTGTTTCCTTTGTTGATTGTTCTTTGGTGACTAAATAGATAATGGTGACGTCGACGACGTTGATGCTGGTGGCTGGACGATTCGGGTTGGCTCCATCGGCGAACAGGAAGGCGACGGCGGGACTGAGGCTGGTGGCGAGGGAGTCTGGCCTCCAAACCGGCGACCCTGCCGGCTTCACCGGCACCGACACCCTTGCCTGTGGCGTTGTTGGTCACATCATCGGCGTCGGCGTTGTCCTTGGCTTCAAATACTTGGGTGTCATCTAAATTACCGTGTTATCATTCGGTTCCAACTACTGCATGTATTTAATCCATCAGTTCGATCTCCTTCTTCCATTTAAATTCAGTGTGCAGCTAAGCCTATATATCGAGTGCTCTTATATCTTCTTCCACTCCAAAATAATGGCGTGCAGAATATGAAAACCTGCAGACCTACAGTCGGGTTAACACCCACAATAAATTGTTAGTATACGTTGTAGGGCAGATTCATTGGACTCTGTAATATAGTGTTCCATGAATCTACCTCACATTTTGAGACAGAATAACAATCTATTATGAGTGCCAAAAGGCCGCTGAATAAAGGATAAAATAGACATTCTTGACTAATGTGACAAGCAAGCTTTTAGGGAAATGTGAATGGATGTCCCTAAGCTCACAAAATATAATATCCATACCCAAGTGAAACAATTTATTCGACAGTGTCAAGACCTTGAACAATCTTCAACAACAAATTTGGTAAAAGAATCATTTGATCAAATATTAACAGCTCATGTAGAAGAGAAACCGTGATATGCAAACCCATTTAATTGAAATAGGGACAAACAATATTTTGGAAAATAAATTACCACAGGAAGTAAAACTCACAGCTTAGTGAGCACATCAGTTTACAACATGATACTTTTAAGATGGCAAGATGACCATACTAGCTCACATAAGAGCTATCACAACACTTCACACACTATTTAACACTCAAAATGAATGGCTAATTTGTAGGGATGAAAGAGGCAACGATGGAAATTTCCACCACCTTGTGCACATTTTCCATGTCTTTTTTATTATGTTATTTTTTATTAGTGGTTGTCCCAACAAAAAGTGCCTCTAACTCAATGAGGGGCTCAAGTTGGTTTTTAATTTCTGAGACTGTTCAGAAGGAGTTTGTGGTGCCTCTTGTAGTCTTCCACTTATTTTTGACTCATAGCTTATAACATCTTCTAAAAAATGACAAACAATTTCACAAAATTAAATTATGCAAAAATTCATATTCTAATGGTCATGAACATCCATGCTGGTGTTCAACTTGATTTGTCTAATACAAAACACTAAACATGGGCAAAAGATCATGAACCCCAAAAACACACAAAAACAAAATACCTAAAACTAAAACAACTACATGAACAAATCTATTGGGACACATCACACCTCTCCTGCCCAAATATAAGAATAATCAATATAATATAAACTAATTAAATTACAAACAAATGAATCAAGAGCCACATGGAAAAACTAACTATAATGCTAACTAAGACTCTAGATAATGAGACCACAGAGTTACATCTATGTTCTGCATGACAAAAATATCAAATAACTAATGAAAATGATGGAAATGTTCTTACAATATACAATAACCATTTTTTAGGATTATCATTGGGCCAGGACAAGGGGCTATAAATGTCAAAAAACACATATATAGTTTCATGGAAAGCTGACATGATAGAGGAAACATTCTATTTTATAGAATGTAAAAATCATTTATTCTTTAGAGATATGGCAATTCAAAACTAGAGAATTTTGTAATTTCAATTTATCCAACTAGGATTTTATGAAAACCCAAGGCAAAGTTGTCCTAAAATATATAAAACAAGTTCTAATTGCGATGGGTACTTGTCCCTTTTACCACTAAAATTGTGTTGACATTCATTTTCCTAATCATATGATTTTGTCAAATTGTACAAAATCATGGTTTTTCAAAAAAATAGTGAATCACATTAGACTAAAGTGTTAAAATATTAATTGGAAATTGTTTCTGGATTTGATATTCAAAATCTAGTTTTGAAACTGAAGGGTTTGTTTGGTGAAAATTTTTAACTCTATCTCTTTAGAATTTACCAAGAGGTGTGATGCTTGATTTGAAATGGTCAATCTTTTTATAGAGGGTTGTAGAGTTCCTTTTGGGACTCTATACAAAGCTCTTTTCTCTTTGTAAGAAGATATCTCCATTATTTCTCCAATAAAAAATATATTGAGTGCACTTGTGCAAGAGTGAGAAAGACTTTTTTATTTGTTTCTTCTCAACAATAGTTCCAAATCAACATTTTTTGGATTGATCGAGACCATTTACTAGATCCCAATTGGACAATTTACGGATCAGACAAGACCGCTGATTCAGTTCCAAGTCCAACAATTTTGTAACTACCCAGTTGCAGAAACGGCAAATTTCTAAAATTTACTTGATTTTGCCCAAATTTACCGTTATGTGCAGAACAATTTTTTTGTGTTTTCTATGATGTTTGAAAACTTATTTTGTCTAAGTGATTAGTTTTTGTTTGATGAATGGTTTTTATAGCAATTTTATGAAATTGGAATGGTTTTAGACCTGTTTGCATCATTGTCTGCAAAGCAATGTCACTTATGTTTGTGCTAAAATTTTGTTTTTAATATTATATTCCTAGCCTAGGATTTATCTAGTTTTAGGTTGTTTTTTAGGTTTTTGAAGTAGGTAGGTTGCATCATGTATGTGCATCATTATCTGACATCTTTGTGAAGTGCATGAAAGGGAAGAGATGACTGCAAGGAGAAACTAGAGAACTATTGGAGGATCTCAAAGCCTTATCTTAGAAGCATTGTGGAAGAAAACCAATGGTTAACAAAGGAAATGATCATGTGAAAGGCAATGACAATGCCCATGTAGATTTCTTAAGTGGTATTTTGTGCTTACATGATTCTTGCAGTAGGATATTGTCATTTTGATGAATTTTTTGGAATAAGCAAATGCAAATCCAACAATTTCAGGATCAGGTAAGACCATTGATCCAAGCCTACTACCAGTTGCAAATGCAACAATGTCTAGATCAAATAAGACCATTGATCCTAGCCCACTACTAGTTTCAAATATAACAATTTTTTGATCATATATGACCATTGACCTAGACCCCCTGTTAGATCCTGATCCAATAATTTTTGGATCAGATGAGACCACTGATTGAGGGCTACACCAAGATCCAAATCTAATAATTTTCAGATCAGATAAGACCACTGATCTACACCCATTACCCGATCCAAGTCCAACAATTTTTAGACCAGACCCACAACCATATCCAATTCAATAACCTTTGGATGAGATAAGACTACAGATGGAAACCCACTACCAATTCCAAATCCAAATATTTTTTGTTATGTTTTTGCTTGGAGTAGGTCAGATCATAACTTCCTGATTTATGCATGTTTTTTTTATTTTGTAAGTTGTTGTTGATTTTTGTCGTCCATGAAATCTACAATAGACCAATTTCAAGGAAACCGAGTTGATTTGATGGCATCATTGTTCCAATTGTTGTCATGGAGCTATTAAGTCAATCTTGTTTTTGTCATTTGTGTTCATGCCTTAAGTTTGTGACTTTTACCCCATGCACATTTTTTCAATCCATAAAATTTTGTTGATTCTTTGTTATATGGAAATTCTATGGACCAAATTCAGATCTATCCCCATTGGTTTGTTATGGTCAGTCTGACCAAATGTGGTCATTTAATCTATTTTACAGATTTTGTTGTCTATAATTTTGAGTTTCCCCTATAGGTTTCTAGTCCTATATCTTATAGGCCTAAGAAAAATTTTCAAAGAAAAACTTTCAAATATACCATTTGGAATTAATGGTCCAATGTACAAATGGTGATTCTCTAAAAGATATTATCGTTTATAGGAGAAGAAGTCATGCAACTCAAGAAACAAATCAATCCAACCTTAGAAGGTCCCAAAGGCATATTAGGTCTCCCCAAAGATTTATTTCGTATGATTCTTTTCCTCCTAAATACCGAGCTTATCTTATGACACATCATTCTTTTTATGAGTCTTCATCTTATATTGAGTCTAAGGAAGATCCAAATTGGATTGAAGCCATGAATCATGAGCTTAAAGCCTTCGAAAGTAATGAGACTTGAGAAAATTATTTCTTTACTTATAGCAAAAAAGACTATAGAATGTAGGTGGATCTATAAAGTCAAAACTGGAAGTGATGAGACATTAGAAATGTATAAGGTTAGACTTGTCGCTAAGGGCTATGCCCAAAAATATGGGATTGACTATGAAGAAACCTTTGCTTTGGTTGCTTGTATGACATCTGTTAGAACTCTTATTGCAGTTGTTTCTACTAAATAATGGTCCATTTTTCAAATAAGCGTTAAAAATATTTTTTCTAAAGGGCAATTTAGATGAAGAAGTTTTTATAAGCACCGCTCCTGGAGTTGACTTGCTTTAGGACAAAGTTTTACAACTTAAGAAAGCTCTTTATGGTTTAAAACAAGCTCCCAATGCTTGATTTGACAAGTTTAGTAATGTCATGTTTGATCAATGTTTTTAATCATGCTATTCAAATACTGCCATGTTTGTGAAAAACACTTCTATAGACATAATTGTATTGTTGTTATATATTGATGATATGGTAAGTATAGGCATGATGATGAAATAATCATAGAAGTAAAACAATTTCTTAAAAATTACTTTCAAGTGACTGATTTGGGAATACTAATGTATTTTCTTGGAAATAAAGTTGCCTATAGCAAAAGAGGTTATTTGTTTTCACAAATGAAGTTTGTTAGTGAGATAATTGATAGAGCAGAGATTTCAAATGACAAAATTGTAGACACTTCAGAAGCTTTGGGAGTAAAAATAATGATTGATGATGGAGAGATATTAGAGAACCCCACTCCATTTCGACAAATTGTTGGTGCTCTTTCTTATCTCTCTATCACCATACCAGATATCGCTCATGTGGTTCATGTTATAAGCCAATTCTAACAAAGACCCACTTCAGTACATATGGAGGCGGCTAATATCTTTAAGTAACTCTTCAGGTGTTTCTATTTGAGGTTTGATTTACAGATCGATCACTTTATCCAGCAAGATATCAATAGGGAAAACTAGAAGATTTAGTTATGGGTCATTTGTCGCATTTTTTCATGCACAGATCAAAGAAATCTAGGGTTAGATGGGCAAAGGAATCCCATTTTCAAGTCATTTGCTATCTCATTTATAAATAAAAAATTCAAAAAATTAGATGCAGTTGAGCTGATAGATCAATATTTGGTTGTCCCTTAAGTTTATGGTGTTTGTCACGACAATTGACATGGTAAATGCCTAACATTGTTTTTTTCTAATCATTTGTGGTGCTTTTGTGGCAACAGGTTGAGGAAATTGGATGTAGGACAACAGAGGTTTTAGTTGATATGGAGAGAGAAAGATAGATTGAATTGACCCCCTTCCTATGTCAACCATTGAGTGACATTGGGAGAATGAGGATATCAAGCTCCTCCCATGAGACCATGGGTGAGTAGTGCTGATGGGCAATGTTGATGGTTGCATTGGCTTTCCTTGCATGGATCTATTTTGGGCAAAGAAACAAGAAATATAAAAGTTTTGCTTCAAAACTTAGCAAACGGAAACATCTGAGTCGAAAGCAAGAAATGTAAGTTGACCATCATTTGGAGAGGAAGTAGGAGCATTACTTGCATCAAGACATAAGGACATGAACTCAAAATTGGAAAAAAAGTTTGTTGTTGAAGCACTAGAACGTAACTTATGAGGTCATTTGATAAGTGTCCCACTATGCAGAATAGACAAGACATCTTATCCACCACACCATTATCATGTCCATCATGTTAGTGGTGATTACTATACATTGTTTATTGGTTTTAGGAACAGAACACTTATTTTCTATTTTGTCTAATGTTTGTTTTTTTGTTTTATATGTTCTGCACATCTTGTTTGTGCTGTCCAACATTTAATTTTTCATTCTAATGTTTTTGTATGTTTTGTTCATTGTAGTATGTTATGTCTATTCTATCAATTTCTTATTAAAGAAAAAACACTTTTTGTTAGTTTTGCTTGTCTGTTCTATCTATTTTGTAGTTGTAAACATTCTATAGATTAGTTTTGCTTATTTTGTCAATTGTTCTTACAAAGCTCATGTCATAAAAATCATTCGTCATATTTATGTTCAACAAAAACATATTGTATCAATTTCACCAAATCCATAACATTAACTTGTTCAAACAAAATCAACATATTCAATAACAAAATCATGTTGAATTAAAATCATACATATACTAGTAATATAGTAAAATATACTCATTCACTCTTTATCTAATGAAAACATCACTAGTGTTAAATGTTCAAATAGCCGACATTATCAAATAAAACCATAAAACATCAACACACAAACTGTTTGGGGCTACATGCCTACGTACATCGGTAAGTTGATCCAAAGGTTCATAAACTTGAAAACTACAAAATAAGACCTACTACAAATACACAAACAACCATGACAACTCTTTAGTATTTGGTGTTCTACCCACTACAATAGTTGACTTTGTTTTCATGTGTTGTGTATATGCCTCTAGCCTTCCTATAAAAAACTATGTAATACTTGGGACAAAGGATCGTTGTCTAGATCTTGCATTTAAGAAATTTGAAAACAAACTTGTATTTAAGAAATTAAAAAAACAAAAAAACAATTAGATTACATGCGTGAAGTATGAAAATAGTCAAGTATAATTGAAACAATTTTACATAACATGATGAGGTTATCGTACTTGATATATAATCATCCTACATTATTGAATTAATATACTCACGAAGTTCATTATTACTAGCATGTGTTTGTGTTTATAAAATATGATAATCATTATTTACAATTTCATTTACTTCACTATCAGTCAATTTATTAGAAATAAATTGTTCAATGTTTAAATTGTGGTGGATTATGAAATAGTGAAAAAACATATGATATTTATACAATGTAACCTACATGAATCTTGGATAACACATGATTTTTTTTAATGGAAAACCTTGCCTTAAGCAAACCAAATACTATTTTTATGGTGGTGTGCAAAAATGAGTTCTTGTAGTTATATAATTTTTGCTTCACTTCAATTTGCCTAGCTCTAAGAACATTAAACTTATATAGATAATTTGACATTTTCTATATGAAGTGAAATGGTCGATAATCTTTGGGTAGCCAACATCTGCAAGATAATATTTACATATTTCATAATTGTTTTGTTAATCAAATAGTGTCATTCATCATAGTAAAATTATACTGCTAGTGTTTAGAGTCTTACCTTTTGGAATCTCTAAAAGATGATCATTAATATCCAATGCATTCTACAATACTTTTGTATCTACAATACTTTCCACTTAATTAGCTAATATGTAGTGAAACCACATGTTGAATCCCATCATAGCTAAGACGTTTTGCAACACGAATGCTTTTTAATTTTGCCAATGATTTTGTCCATATCTTGAGACGTACACTAGAATAATGTATGCCATTTATTGCTCGTAAACAGTATATAAATAGATAGTATGTGTCAATAATATTTGACATACTATAAACAAATAATTAATAAATATACTTAATTGTGGTTGTTTGCCTTAAAATATGAAAAAAAATCCTAAATCTCCTCTAATATAGGGTGGAGTGTTGACTTTTCTACGTCCCAAGTATTCATGTGCAATATAGAGAATTGCTTTCAAGATTAAGTTCATGTCCTTAGTAATTATTTGTCATAAGTGTTGAAAATTGGATTGAGTCTATCGATTTCATTGATCATGTTCCTGAGTAATGAAAAATATTGTTACTTATTCTTCAACATTGATTTCTCATGCATCAAGCAACAACCCTCTACCTTTCAACATCTCATACAATAGATACCACATATGTTTTTTGGACCACCCTTAATAGATCTTAGACAATGTCTTAGGTGTTTGTGCATGCAATCGTATTAAAATTGAGCACTTGCTGGTTGTTTGCATCCCAAAAAATGTTTGCTTTCAGAGTGTTCCAGAAAAATGAGGTTTTATTTTAAATGAGAGAGAAAGGGTCTTGCCCGTCGGTACAAGGATTGATCATTTTACTGGGGGTAATCAATCCAATGGCTATGTTTCTTCTTGATGTATTTTGTTTTGGCTTAAACATCTTTTTCATTCTAAATAAAGTATAGTGTTTGATAAAAATATTGAAGATTTGATGTTTTAAGATTTTGAGAAAGTTTTGAAGAGTGTAAAACATTTTGGTTTGGAAAATCTTGAGCAGAAAAATCTTTATAAATATCATTTGGAAACCTTTGAAGATCACTTTTGGAAATCACTTTGGTGTTCTTTCAAGACTTTAAGTATGTTTGAGGTTTTGCTCTAATTCGATTACTACTTAGTTCTTTTGAAGAGGTACTTGTGATCGTAAATGATGTTAAGTAAATGTGGATGTACGAACGCATTGGTCCTACATTATTAGAAGGGAATAATTCATTCCTACCATAACATTCATCTAAAAGCATTCCTACCATTACATACAACTAAGTTTCTCATTCTTATAATTGCTATAATTACTTTTATGAAAAGAGAAAAGTTTTTGAAAATAGAATGGGGTTGTAGACCATCAAGTATGATTATAATATTGAGTCATTACTTGAGTTTTTATCTTAGTGAAGTCAGCAAATGAGAAGTTAAAACTTTAGATCTTTGAAGAAAAATATCCAAAAAAATGGAAAAAATGAAATATACCCAAAGAATGAAAGAGAGAGAGAGAGAAAGAGATTTTAAAGAACACTAAATAAAATACTTAAAAAGAGAGAGATACGTATCTTTATACATATTTTATATGTATATACATACATGTACATATGTAAATATATACATATATGTGCATGTATCTATATGAAAATTTGTGAAAAGCAAATATTAAATCAAATGGAGAGGGAAAGAAAATCTTAGAAAGAGAGAGAGAGAGAGAGAGAGAGAAAGATTTTAGAGAAAAGAGATAGAGACATATATATATATATATATATATATATATATATATATATATATATATATATATATATATATATATATAAAGTTTGTAAAAGAAGACATTTAATTTGAAGAGAGAAACAAAGGATTCTAAAGAGGAAAAATAGAACACACGTATATACGTATTCACGTCTATATAAAAATTCATAAAATAATAGTAGAACAATAGAGAGAGAAGGATAAAAAAATCATCATGTGTACATATACGTATATAACATGTATATATATATATATATGTCTTCACGCTAGTGGAAATCAAGAAATGACTTAAAAATATCCGACTTTGATTTTTATGTATGCTGGAAAGGAACTTGGGCTCATACAAGAGCCTAAGCTAAGTCTCCAAAGCCTCATTAGAGAGGGTTCTTGCTTTCGAAAAATATTTTGAAAAAACATAATTTCAAATATTTTTATACATGAACATAAAACATAATTATTTTGTTTATTAGGAGAGAATATATTTCTCCCACCATTGAGTAAGAAAGAAAATCAAGCAATGTAATAAGACACTCATTGGGGTCTTAATCGGGTGATGAAGAAGGAAACTAAACATAAGAATGACATAAAGATACATTTTTAACATGTACATATTTGTGAATGGCTTTTCGGGGTTGGACAAACCCCAACCTCAAAATCAACATAATAATACAGAAAAATCTCAACCCAAACACTCATTCTTACCGTTCATTCATATATAAATGGGAAAAATTAATCAACTATGCATGAATAATATCTCAAAACAAAGCAACATTCAAGAAAAGAGAAAACATGTTTCAATCCTAAAATGAAATCTTATTACTTCTTTTTATGCTCCCAGTGCACTCAAGAATAACTTATTGACTCCAAAGAGGATATTTGAGAGTTATTTTATATGACCATGAGAAGATAAAGAAGTGAGAAAGTAAAGAAAAGAAATGGAGAGAGATATTGAATACATATCTCTTCTTATGCTCCCTTGAAGAGTTGAACCTTGAAGAAGTTTGCTCCCAAGGTTGGAGAAGAAGAAGAAGAAAAAAAAATAGAAATAGAGAAAGAAAGCTAAGGGAAAACTCTAAGTCTTCAAGTGAGAATGAACTAGAGGTTATTTAAGGGTTAGCTCATGCCAAAAAAAAAAAGATTGTGAGGGTATTTATAGGGAGTTTTGGAGCCAAAATTCAAATTTTATTTTTTTTAATTTCACAACATTTTCATGTGAATTCCAAGTATTTTTTGAATACTTTTCAATTTTTTTTTAAAATAAGTTTTGACTAAGTGGGATTGACCATTATCCCTGCAAATGCCCTTTTGGGTTGTGGCAAGGCTAATGTGAACCCAACAGGCCAAAAACTGCCACCCAAGGGGTGGTTTTAGCATGGAAATGGGGCATGTGCTGTGTGCAGGGCCCGGCTCGACCACAGGCACGTACCAGGCGTGCGTCAGCGAACAGTGTGTGGCGGCATGCTGCTGCACACGCACATGGTCACACATGCGATAGCGTGTCGCACGGCACGCTGCGCGGCTCACAGTCGAGCGTCGCGTGGCACGCGTTTGCGCTTCATATCACCCGAGTGTGCAACAACTTGTCGCGTGAGCTTTTTTTCTTTTTTTAAAAGGAGTTGTTCATATACAGAGCATAAAACCATTTTTTTATTTAAAATGTGTACAAAATTAGTTTTTGTTACAAATGGGTGGCTGACTTTGTTTTTGAGTGACTCTGGGCTCGTTTTAAGTCCGGATTGGGTTTAGTTGGTTGTCGATGTACTCTAGTGGGAGATTTAGGCTCAAAAACACATTTTTGGCATGAGAGCAAGATATATACTCAAAAGTAGGGTCCGTACATGTGTGTGTGGTGCCTGATAGCATCAAAGTTTGTTGTTTTGATATCGGCTTTAGATTTTAAGTTTGAAATTCTGGATTTGGATCTAAACTTGTATTTTGGATCTAATTCGGATCCGATAGTTGGGTTTTGAATTTCTTCCATCTAAAGTTAGGTTTTGAATTTGAATTTTGTGTTAGGGTTTGGACAAGGGTTTAGAGATTGTTTTTGGATCGAATAGTTGCGAACCTATTTGGGGTCTAGGATTTGACTTAAGGTCTAAAAATAAAATACAATCATTTGAGAAAAATTTGGGGTGATAACAAATGCCCTCTTTGGTACTAAGCCGGCATTAGTCACGCTTTGTAACAAAGATAAGCACCATAGATTGTTCAAACAAAACATATTTGGAGTGATATTTCATGTTTAACCTCTTACCTGAATGTGTTATTTGGGCTAAATTGAGTTCAGGTTTGACCCCTTTTCTGAGCGGGTTTGGGCAAGATTGAGTTCAGGTTTGGCACCTGAGTGGGTGGCCTTGCATTGCAAATTTTAACCTCCTACTTGCATGGGTTGCTTTGCATCGCAGGTTTAACCCCTTACCTGCATGGGATGCTTTGCATCGTAGGTTTAAACCCTTACCTGTATGGGTTGCTTTGTATTGCAAGTTTTAACCTCTTACCTGCATGGGTTGCTCTCGAGTTTTGAGTGATAATAATAATAATAAAATAAAAAAATGTCCAAGTGTAATCGTTACGTTTTACGACTGAGAAGAATCCAAAATGAATAATAAATTGAATGTGGAGAAGAAAAATATTTGGCATTGATTGAAAAGTGAATACAACAGGGCTAGGTGTAGAATTTCTTGAGGTGAAAAGCATTAACAGGATCGGCAAGTTCCCCATCAGCATCAATAAATCGGTATGAATTACGGGCAAGGCTTCCTTAATAACTTATGAGCCTTTTCATTTCGGTGCCCACTTACCTTGTGGCCATCCTCTGAGCTATACCACAAATCGAAGGACCAAGTCGTGCACTTTGAAATGTCTCTCGATAACTGACTTGACAAATTGTCTAGCAAATCAAGCTGCATTAGCCTTTTTTGCTGATATTGATTTAGAGGAAGCTCTATGAGAGAAGTGAACTTCAAAGCGAGTTTTAGTACATGAAATAGTAGAACCACTTCTGTTCCATAGACTAGCTCTATTGGAGTACCATTTGTTAGAGTTCTCATAGTGGTGCGATGTGCCTACATCGTTATGCATCTTTTCATGCCAGTCTGTCCACTCCAAAATGCAGATCAGGATCTTATTGGTAGCCTCTGCTTGCCCATTACCTTAGGGGTAGTAAAGAGCTGAAAAATGATGTATGATATGGTACTTACTGCACAACTGCCTCATCTTTTTATTTTTAAAATGAGTCTCATTATCATATATTATATAATGAGAGACTCCAAATTTACGAAGAAGATTTTTGTGAATGAAGAACACTACGTGATGCCTTTCTACTGTTCTGAGTATGATGACTTCTACCCATTTGGTAAAATAGTCCGCTGCAGCAAGAAAATACTTATGACCATTAAAAGCTGCAAGTATATTGGTCTGACTACATCGAATGCTCACATTGGAAATGGCCAAGGAGACGTTAAAGAATTCAAGTGAGAGGCTGGTGCGTAAACCATTGAAGCATGCAGTTGACATTCTTTACATCTTTTGATGAGTTGATAACAATCTTTTTGCATATGGGCCAATAATATCCTACTCGAACTATTTGCTTGGTAAGGGTTTGGTATCTGACATAGCCCCCACAGTCTCCTCGATGAAACTCTTCGATGACTTTCTTTGCATCATTTCTATCAAGGCACCGAGAGTATTCAGTACTAAACTCACGCCTGTACAACATTCCTGCAAGAACAAAGTACCTGGTTGACATACGTTACATTGTTTTTTGTTCATTTTTTGTCATTTCCTCGAGAATTCTCCGTTCTCAATGTACCTTTTGATGTCATGATACCAAGGCGTATTCCCTTCTTGGATATGATGAACGTGTTTCACCTCTTCAAAAGTAGGACATTCTAATTTTCTAATCTCGAAAGAACAGATTACTTCATTGGTTTGAAAGGAGATAGTGGATCCTAGACTTGCAAGGCCATTTGTAATAGGATGTTTATACCTGCTCCCATTATGTTTTTGAATCCATCAAAGTACATCTTCTATATTGGAACTGCTTCTAATCTTAGTACATATTTGTGTCTAGAAACTCATTGTTTGTTCTGATATCCTCATACTGGGAAAAGTCTACTAACTAATATGCAATCGCTTGTCCTTGGATTGACTTCTGGGACACATGTTCAAGATCATATTGTATCAGCAAAACTTGCCATTTGGCGATGCACTCATTAAGGAGGGCTGTTTTAAGTTGCACTTAAGAGGATTTAGCTTGGAGAGTATCTTGACCTCGCAAGCCAATAGATAATGTCTTAGTTTCTGACACATCCAAACCAATGCTAGACAAATTTTTTTCATGGGAGAGTACTTCTTTTCATAATGGACAAAAGTTTTGTTAATATAATAAATTACATGTTCAATACGACTTCTTTCTTCATATTGTGCCAAAAAGCTACCACATGTCGACTTATTCACTGTAATGTAAAGCAACAATGGTCTACCCAACACCAGGGGTTTTAGAATTGGTGGATTTAGAAGGTATTTCTTGATCTTTTCAAATGACTGTTGGTACTAAAAACCTCATTCAAACTTGACATCTTTCCTCAACAGCTGGTTGAACGGTTCGCATGCCATGGCTAGATTGGAAATGAATTGTCTGATGGACTGGATCTGTTCTTGCAAACTTTGGAGTTCTTTGATATTGGTAGGTGGTGACATATCAATGATTGTTTTAGTTTTGGTGCCTCAGAGTGTAGTAAAAGCAACTTTAGGTTGATCTTTGACTGCTAATTTGATTTGGTTATATCCTGAATATCCATCCATAAAAGAGAACATGACATGACCTGCAGTTTTGTCTACCAATAAATCAATGTTTGGAAGTGAGTAATTGTCTTTTAGTGTGGCTTTATTCAAGTCTTGAAATTCGATGCACAACCTGACTTTGCCACTTTTCTTGGGAACCACCACAATATTAGCCAACCATTCGGGGTAATCGATGGCGTGAATGAATTTTTCCTTTAGTAGGCCCTTTCAAGGATCAAGCTTGCACAATTTTTGTTTAACTAACTTGCAATTGAGACTTAAGGGAAAATAATGTTCAATCAACTGGGGGTTTTAGCCTGGCATATCTTCATAGGTCCATGCAAAAACTTCTTGATTACTTATAAGAAAGTCCTCCAATTTTTTCTTCTTGACTATTGACAAACTGGTGCTAATTTGCAGGATCTTTGTATTTTCTCTAGTTTCAATGTTAATCTCTTTAATTAGATCATTAACTAAGGATGAGAGATGTTCTTGTTTCTAAATCTGAGCGAATTATGGTAAGTCTGACTTGAAGTATTGTCGTAGGTTTTACTTCACAGATTGTCTGTTCGATAAATGCTTTCTGGGAGGATTTTCAAGGAAAAAGAAAAAACTAAGGCTTAACATCATGTAAAGAGAAGGATAAAGGAAAACTGAATAAAATTAAAATTAATAACAAAAGATTACTTGCATTGTATATCAAAAGTTCTTAGTTCATAAAGGGGGGTCATCTCATGAGACCAGACAAGTATAAGTTAAGATTACAAAATTCATGGAATGATTTGAAAACAATCAACAAGATCTTCTTCAAATTTCCTTATGGTATCCAAATCCTTTGGTGTTCATCTGAAAAGGGATGTCATCTCCATTCTTTTCGAGGCCAGTGAATGGACAATAGCCACTTTTTAAAAATAACTGAAATCCCTTAGGGTTTCTCACGAAATGAGCATACAAATGATGTTTTTGGTAACTCACACGACTGTTTGAAATAGTATGGGCACTCCTAGATGATTTACCTATATCCATGCTCCGCATTCATTTTTCCAAAGGTCCTTCCTTCGTTGTTTTTATTTTGGGCATGTCCACCAAATCAATTGACCTAGGGAGCATTGGTTGTACCTCTCGACTAGATCCTCAGCACTTACGATGATGACTAATGAGCCAAAATTTCATTTGAGGCATTGATGAAAAGTGGACGGGATTCCATGTACTTCGTGAATCCAAGGCCGTTCTAAAAGCAAGTTATATGACGGTGGTGCATTCACCACATGGAATGTAATGCAATGACTGATGCATTCAATGATCACATCCATGTTGAGGGTACCTTTGCTATTCATACTTCGGTTGTCGTATCTATAGATCTTGGTATCATCAGGGTGATATTTGCCTATACCAAATCCCAAAGCTTTGGCCATGAGATCAAGACAAATATATAAATGACTTCCTCCATCACTTAATACATGTGGCAGTCTTCTTGTTAATCTGGACGACATGTAAAGAGCATCTTCATGATAATATCCTCATTTTGAAAGGTCCTTTTTTTAAAAGGTAATTGACTGTTCCTGATCGAATCCAGTTTTCCTCAATCCTACATTCTTCCAAAGAAAAGACATCATCCAAGTAGCATGGATCTTCATTCAAGGAGTCATCTGATGATTCATCATCGCCGCCTCGTAAAATAAAATCTTTGGAATTATGGTAGGTTTTTTGGATGAACTTTCTATCTTATTGTTTATCATAACAATAAAATCTAGAGGTTTCTTACTTTGATTCATCATCATGACTTTGTGTGAACTGTTTCCATCACAAGGTTGGATGTGCTCTTGCGGATGATATGGGAGTGGAGTGCCTGTGGTAATCGTGGCTACTACTGCCTTTCCATGATTAGAAAATAAATTTCTTAATACCTCAAAGATGCTATCATCATCAATCTTGAGATCCTTGTTGATGAAATCTTGGATAATGTTTTTGAGGACAAAACAATCATCGGTGTCATGACCAGGGGCACGATGAAACTTACATAGTTTTTTTTATTTCTTCTCATCATTTTCGGAGGCTCTGACATTTTCAGCAAGCCGACGGTTCCTTTGAAGAGGAGGTACTTTAGGATCTTCTCGCGAGACTGAGTGAGAGGAGTGAACTTCTGGTCATAACTCTAGCCTGGGTGTTTGTACCTCCCTTCTTCATTTCCTTTGGACAGTTGTGTGTTCTTCTTGTGGTTGGCTTCTTTGTCATGCTTATTACTACTGCCATTGTCTTTTCGAATGCCGGCATTTGCTATGAAGTGTGCAAGAAACAATGTCCTCCCTCATTTCTTACCTTCTTCTTTGTACTTGGGAGCAATGGTTCCATCAAAATCGCCTTCCTCAATTCCTTCCTCTATTGAATCCGCTTGTTCAATCAACTCTATAAAGGTCTTGATTGGAGCATTGCGAATAAGACTTTTCAAGGGTTGGGTGAGATTTTTCTAGTAAGTGACAAAACTTGTGTTTCAGAAATGGGCTCCTTCATCTTGTTGCATTGAATTCTCTATTTTTGAATGAATTCTCGAGCCTGTTTCCCTCATTTTTTATAGAGACTGCAAATGGTATTGATGGTTCGAGTGGGAACATTTTGCTCAAATCTCTCGACAAACATGATAACCAATCGATCAAATTCCTACAGTTCAACTGAGTTGACATTTTCTTTATACCATTGTGTGGCAATGCCGTCAAGGCTTCTTGAAAAGTAGCAAAACAAAGCTTTGTTGTTTGCCTGAATCTTGTAGTAATCATTGATGAATATTGAAAGATGAACATGTAGGCATGTGGTTCTATTATATTTGACAAACTCCTTGAGCAAACCCTTCACATCTTCATCTCCTTCAATGCCAAGGTAGTAATCCTTGCATGAGTATGAGCATTTTCTTTTTCCTTAAGTTCCAGGTTGCTCATTCTTTTCTCCATTTCGTAAAACTTGCGTTTGGTTGGACTTTTATCATCATTTGATTTAACCAATTCTGGCTTTGTCTTTTTCTTCTTACCCTTGATCTCTTTTACTTTCTCTTTAGACTCTCTACTACTTGTGATCTACTTCTTTGCGTTTTGCCTTTTTTGGCAGGCTTTCTCTTTATTTTTGGCTTCTCTTCCGAACTTTCGCTTGTGAGAGGGTTAGGTGAAATGCTTTCCTCTACAATTTCTTTTCCTTTCTTACTTTTCTTCATTGTCTTTTTCTTCTTAAGATGGAGCATTCGGGCTTTTCCTCCTTACTAGTTGCTGAGTATGAATCTAGATGACCTTTATCTCGATCTATAGGAGAAGATTTGTTGTCATTCTTGTTTGTCGTTTGTTTAGCCGACCTTTTAGTTTCTGGTTTTAGAGTAACTTTCAGGGCCTTTTGTCCTTCTTGCTCCCTCATGAATCATTCTATAAACAACCAAAACATATGATAACCTTTTGGCTTGATTACTGAAAAGTCCAACGCTTTTGGCATAGGATCAGAAGATGAAACCTCATTCTGAGGAGCCTGCTTAGCTTGTGTCGTGGTTTCAACCATCTTGTTGGCTTTCAATATTCACCTTGTGAGACAGGAAAATGAAGAGTCATTGAAAGAAAATGATGACAAAATGAATGTTCATATTGCATGAAGAGTTTTAAAAGCTCAATCTAAAGAAAACACTAACAAAGATGACAACGACTAAGGATGAAATGGGGAGTGCAAAGTTAACAACAAAAACTTCATGATGGATGGTGGTTGGTTGACATCCCACCACTCGGTGTATTCCTTCTTTACCACTAGGCCTGTGAACCAAGTGCATGATATCTGTGTCTTCCACTCTTATCGAGCTACTGCAATTAATGCATGCACTAAAACCATCTTTTGTCTCTGAGAGAATTGTCTCATGCATCTATCAACAAAATAATTGACTATGAAATAAGGGTCCAAGTGTGTGGTACGCCCATGATAATGGTGAGTATATTGAGGCGGACTCTAACAACGACCACAATATTCCCAAATGATCTCTTCTCCATTCAACTTCTCGATCAAACAACGGTATTGCTCTAAGATGGTGATTAAAATAAATAGAAAAGCAAGCATTGTTTTCAATCAAACTTTAATTGAGGAGGGTTGTATTTGATCATACATATAGGTGTGGTACGATTAATCATCTTCAATTAGTCTTATATGGAAGAAAGCAAATAGAATCACCAAACAATGTAATAAAATGCCAATAGAGTCAAAGCCAAAGATGAGGACATGCTTTATCATCGGAGATATGTAAAATGTTCAAGTTAATAAAAATGCATCAATGTTAATGATAGCCAAATGATAACGACCATGGTCGCCATCTGTTCGCATCTCCAAAAATGTTTGGTTTTTGGAGTGTTTTAGAAAAATGAAGTTTTATTTTAAATAAGAGAGAAATTGACTCACCCGTCGGTACGAGGATTGATCGTCCCCAGCACCTTTACCAGGGGTAATCAATCCAAGGGCCATGTTTATTCTTGATACATTTCGTTTTGGCTTAAACATCTTTTTCATTCTAAATACAGTGTAGTGTTTGAAAAAAATGTTGAAGGTTTGATGTTTTAAGATTTTAAGAAAGTTTTGTAAAGAGTGTAAAACATTTTGGTTTGAAAAATCTTGAGTCGGAAAATCTTTATAAATATCATTTGGAAACCATTAAAGATCACTTTCAGAAATCACTTTGGTATTCTCTCAAGACTTTAAGTAGGTTTGAAGTTTGCTCTAATTCGGTTACTATATAGTTAGAGCTCCATCTCTTCTGCTTAAGTTTTTTTGGAGAGGTACTTATGATCATAAGTGATGTTAAGTGAACATGGATGTATGAATGAATTGATCCTACATTATTAGAAGGAAATAATTCATTCCTACTATAACATTAATCTAAAAGCATTCCTACCATCACATACATGTAAGTTACTCATTCTTATAATTGCTATAAGTACTTTTATGAAAAGAGAAAAGTTTTTAAAAATGAAATGAGATTGTAGACATCAAGTATGATTCTAATATTAGGTCAGTACTTGAGTTTTGGTCTTAATGAAGTTGGTAAATGAGAAATTAAAACCATAGATCTTTGGAGAAAAATATCCAAAAGAATGGAAAAGATGAAATACTCCCAAAGAAAGAAAGAATGAATGAAAGAAAGATTTTAAAGATCACTAAATAAAAGATTCAAAAGGAGATGGAGATATGTATCTTTATATGCATTTTATATGGATATACGTACATGTATATATATAAATATATACATACGTGTGCGTGTATGTATATAAAAATTTGTGAAAAGCAAGTACTAAGTCAAATGGAGAGGTAAAGAAAATCTTAGAAAAAAAGAAAGAGAAAGAGATTTTAGAGAAAAGAGATAGAAAAATATATGTATAGAAAGTTTGTAAAAGAAGACATTTAATTTGAAAAAAGAAACAAAGGATTCTAGAGAGGGAAAATAGAACACATATATATACACATTCATGTGTATATGAAAATTCTTAAAATAATATGTAGAACCATAGAGAGAGAAGGATAAAGAAATATCATCTTGTGCACATATATGTATATAACATGTATATACGTATATGACTTCATGCGATTGAAAATCAAGAAATTACTTAAAAATATCTGACTTCCATTTTCATATAGGCCGAAGAGGAACTTGGGCTCATCATGCAAGAGCCTAAGTTAAATGTCTAAAGCCTCATTAGAGAATGTTCTTGTTTTCGAAAATCTTTTAAAAAACATGATTTCAAATATTTTTATACATGAACATAAAACATAATTATTTCATTTATTACGAAAAGATATATTTCTCTCATCATTGGGTATAGAAGAAAATCAAGCAACATAAAAAGACACTCATTGGGGTTTCTAATTGGGTGATTAAGAAGGAAACTAAACGTAAGAATGATATGAAGATGTATTTTAACATGTACATATTCGTGAATGGATTTCCGTGGTTGGACAAACTCCAACCTGAAAATCAACATAATAATAGAGAAGAATCTCAACCAAAACACTCATTTTCACCGTTCATTCATATATAAATGAGAAAAATTAATCAACTATGCATGAATAATGCCTCAAAGTAAAGCAACATTCAAGAAAAGAGAAAATATGTTTCAATCCTAAAATGAAATCTTATTTTTTTTTTATCATGCTCCCGGTGCACTCAAGAATAACTTATTGACTCCGATGAGGATATTTGAGAGTTGTCTTATATAGCCATGGGGAGATGAAGAATGGAGAAAGTAAATGTCACACCCCGACCTTTTTAACCCTCAAACTATATTTTTGTTTTCTAAACATAAGGCATCGATGTGTGACTACCCAATAATTCAAAAAGACGATGAGCCAAGCAATTCAAAACAGTGGGGCGAACTTTCATTGATATAACCATTTTGTTTCATACAAATTCACATCTATGTGCATAACCAAAATGCCCCAAAATCACTAACATTGATGCCTAACAAAAAGAAGACATCAATAAAACCAAAACATGACGCGCCGGCACTACAAACGACAATCCCAAAACCACCCCATTAGGACGTGAGTGAAGCCATCTGCTCAACCTGTTGCCCCGGGTCCGCCAAAACCTGAAAAAGAAAACAACTGAAGGCTCAGCCTTCGCAGTATGGCAACAAGCCAGGAAAATGCCAAACCCTCTCAAGTACGGCTCAAATATACAAGCAAACGTCAGAACGATCTATCATTATGTCGTGTCAGGATACGACATGCAGAGGCCACTCAATTTCTACAATAACATAATTTCAATCACATGCAAAGCATCATCAACATGTCACTTGCATTCATAAGCACAACAGTCACATGTACAACAATCCTATACATTTCAATCACATACATTTCAGTTTCATTACTATCAGTGAATTTATAGTTCATGTGGGTGCAAACACAGGCACGTGCACACCGCGGGCAGCCCACAGCCGAGAGACAACCCCCGTGGTGGCCCAGAACAGTATGGATCCATCTATCCGCTGCAGCGGTAGAGCACTCATCCATGGATGTGTGAATTCCAAGGAGAGATACTCAGTCTTCCCTAGGACACCCAGGTTGGGAAGGCGGGAGCCTACGCTCCAACCACATCACACAACAGTACCCTGGGGCCTTGCACCGCCTGCGCTCCGAACAGGCGAGACCAGTGGCGAAAGCGGGACAACTCCCATACACATAGTCACATCCCACTGGCCTCTCATCTCTTATTCTTTCATTCTTATACTTATACTTGCACAAACACATTTAACTGGCTAGCTCCTGAGGTTGGTTCACAAAAACGCGTGCTACAAGCTCACTAAAACGGTCCTAAATCTTCCCCACAACCTCACAAACTCTACCATGTTTCCCCTAATGCTTCGAAAATTAATCTATCATGCTTAAATGATCATCCAATATATGAATCTTCGCTTCCCAACATAATCGCAAGCTTTTCCCCAAAAACGAAATCACTAACGTGTGTTCCAAATAATCAATTCTAAGCTCTAGCATGCTCAAACAATAATTATACGCGTTCCAAAGAAAAATATATCATAAAATAGGTTCAATTTCGCCTTCCTCACCCCGATTGAAGGTCTAAACTGCTGTAATCCTCCCGGCAGCCACCTCACGCGTCCAAGTGGTCCCCAAACGGCTAAAATCCTCCAATGCCGCCACTACCAAGGCCTTCTCTAATTGCTGTTACGAGGGGGAGGATAAATCCCCAAGCTGAAAACGGATCCAACAGTGATAGCATAGTGAAAATCAGTGAGAGAAAGTGCTTGATTGGAGAAAATAGAAAACGAGCAGAAAATAGGGAGAGAGCGTGAAGCGTGGACAGAGAGGGAGGTCGAATAGAGGGAGAAAGAGGGGAAAACGGAGGGGGACTGATAGGGGAGAGGGTTCGGTCAAAAGGGGAAAAGAAGGCAGTGAGGGGAGAGGACGGGAGAGAAGAGAGAGACGGTGGAGAGTGAGGGGAGTCGTTCGGTGGAGAGGGGAGACGAGAGACAGTGGGAGAGGGAGGAGGGAAAAGAAAACGGGAAGGAGAAGAAAAGAGAAGAGAGGAAGAGGCAGGGGACGACAGGGTTCACCTCAATGCCGCCGTCGTCGCCATCGCCGCCGCCATCGTCGCCGCTGCCGTCGTTGCCGTCGCCTTCTTCCCTGAGCTCCGGTCGTGGGTAAGGAAGAGACGGTAAGAGGAAAGCGAGGGAGAAGAGAAAGCGAGGGAGGAGGGACAGCGTCGGGCTCCTCTCGCGTGGGGCTAGGGTTCGGGTCTGGACCCTGACCCGACCCGCTTCGCCGAAACGCCGCGCGTTACAGTAAAGAAAAGAAATAGAGTGGGATATTGATTACACACCTCCAATAAGAATGATTGTAGAAAATGAATCTCTTACTTCAAATGATCATAAGGTTGCTTTAGGTGAATCTCCAAGGTGATAAAGATATGTCTCCAGGAGATCTTCTTGTGCTTTGTTAAAGAATTGAACCTTGAAGAAGTTTTCTCCCATGGTTGGAGAAGAAAGAGCAGAAAAGAAGGAGACAAAAGAAGAAGAGACAAAAGAAGAAGAGAGAAATGGAGAAAGAGAGTTAGGGGAAAGCTCTAAGTCATCAAGTGAGAATACACTAGAGATTCTCCAAGAGTTAGTTAATGCCCAAATGAGAAGATTATGGGGGTATTTATAAGAAGTTTTAGAGCCAAAACTCAAAATTTGATTTTTTTTTTTTATTTCACAACATTTTCATGCGAATTTCAAGTATTTTTTTGAATAATTTTAATTTTTTTTTAAATAAGTTTTGACTAAGTGGGATTGGCCATTAGCCTAGCAAATACCCTTTTGGGGTGTGCGCAGGGCTAATGCCCACCCAGCAGGCCCAAAACTGCCACCCAACTGATGGCTTTTGCATGGAAATGGGGCCCATGTCGTGTGCAGGCCCTGGCTCGACCATAGGCGCGCGCTGCAGCGCACACACTCGGTCGTATTCGCGGTCGTGTGTCCCGCGACACGTGTTTGTGCACGATTTCATATCACCCAGGCACGCGACATCTTGTCGCACGAGTTTTTTTTCTTTTTTTTAATACAAAATAAATATGAAATGAAATATAATGAGATAAAATAAGATAAGATAAAATGGACAAATAAATAAATAAAAGGGGTCTGTTCATATAAAGAGCATAAAACCATTTTTTTATTTAAAATGTGTACAAAACTAGCTTTTGTTACAAATGGGTGGCAGACTCTCTTTTTGAGTGATTCTGGGCTCGTTTTAAATCCGAATTGGGTTTAATTGGTTGCCGATGTACTCTAGTGAGCAATTTAGGCTAAAAACACATTTTTGGCATGAGAGCGAGATATATACTCAAAAGGAGGGTCTGCGCATGTGCTTGTGGTGCCCGATAGCATCAAAGTTTGTCGTTTTGAACTCCGTTTTGGATTTTGAGTTCGAAATTCTCGATTTGGATCTAGACTTGTATTTTCAATCTAATTTAGGTTTGATAGTTGGGTTTTGGATTTGAATCTTGTGTCTAATGTTGGGTTTTGAATTTGAATTTTGTGTTTGGGTTTAGACAAGGGTTTAGAGATTCATTTTGGATCGATAGACATGAACTTGTTTTGGGACTAGGATTTGGCTTAGGGTCTAAGATTAAAATACAATTTTTGAGAAATTTTTGGGGTGATAACACTGGTCTACATGTGTGTACTACATTTATGGTAGGTTTGCCTTTCAGATATTCAATAAAGACATAGACAAGGCACAAAGACAACTTCAGTTATTTTGTCCATCCTGCTAATTAAATAAACATATATATGAAAACAACATAAAACAAATATATGCAACAGTATCATGGAACACAAAAGATATGCAACATCCAAAGATAGCAACGCAACTTTAACAATGTGAGAAAAGTACAACATGAAACAAATAAAGAAATATCTTCAACATGTACATAGTAACGTCAATATAAAACATGAGAATAATAAACGTTACATGTTGTTAGCCAATCCATTACGGCAGGACTGGAGCCATTCTTATTAGCAGTAACAACGATTTGGGTGCCATTATTTTCATTTTAGTACTTTCTAAAAGTGTGTACACCATAAATATCTTTTTTAAGATTGTCTGTGTGTGTATATATGTACACACACACACATATATATAAAGAAGCTAAGAGAGACTAGAGAGGGTGATCCCGCAAAAGAGGGTTGGGTAACCCTAGACCTGACTCACCATTTAATAAAACATGTAAAAAACTTTTTTAAAGCTAAAACTTGTTTGAGCAAAATTGAAACCAATAAAGAAAATGTTGTGAAAAATATAAAAGAACAAAACTTTTGCAAAATTTTCATCTGGAATTACCTTATATGTTTGTCCCTCTCTTTCATTTTTTTTGGATCATGTGACTCGAGTTCTTGAAAGGAGTGATGGAGAAATTAAAAGTAACCTGAGAGTAACTTCCTTTGTCGCAAATTCATCTCTTGAGTTGAAGTGTATCGACCTGTGTCAGTAGGGTGCGGCAGAAATGGACCCGCACCCGCGTCGACGCAATGCAGGTGCTGATTCAGGTGCGAGTGCGACCAAGATTCGCACCCAAACCGCATCTGATCAGAAGCTCGCACCCAAACCGCACCGTAAGGAGAGAGGGCGGCGGTAGGGAGAGGGAGAGAGTGCGGGAAAGGGGCACGATTTGGGGGAAAGGGAGAGCAAGGTTGAGGGGGGATGAACGCCAGAGGAAGAGAGGGCGAGGGAGGATGGGAGGAAGAGAGGTGAGGACGGGAGGAAGAGAGGTGAGGACGGGAGGGGGAAACAGAGGTGAGGACGGGAGGAAGAGAGGGCTCGAGAGAGGGGGAAACAGTTGGGAGAGAGAGGAAGAGAGGTGAGGATGGGAGGAAGAGAGGTGAGGACCGGAGGGGGAAACAGAGGTGAGGATGGGAGGAAGAGAGGGCTCGAGAGAGGGGGAAACAGTTGGGAGAGAGAGGAAGAGAGGTGAGGATGGGAGGAAGAGAGGTGAGGACGGGAGGAAGATCTAGTTACCCAAATCGCCACGGCCGCCACTGCTCCTTCCTTCTTCTTCTCTGTGTCAATGCTCACCTGCGGAATGAGAGATTGAGAGGGCAGCGAAGAGGGAGATAGAGAGGAAGACGAGGAAGAGAATGAGGAAGATGAGGAAGGGGAACCCGTCGGGGTTCCTCTTCGAGCGATAGAGTTCGGGTCCGGATTTGGATTATGATCCAATTCGACTTACCCAAAACCAAATAGTTATAGAATACCCTTAGTGAACAACAGACTAACAGAGCGCTTCGCCCCGTCCCTCCGACCCCGAACCTAACCTCTTTATTAAGAAAGAAAGGAAGGTACAATTTTGATTTTGATATTTAATAATTTTGTGATTTAGAGATAATTTTGTCATATATATTAATATTTATTATTATTATAAATTAATAATAATAATAATAATAAATAGTCTTCCCGCACCGCTGCACCTAAATTTTTTAAGATCTGCCGTATCGGCACCCGCACCCACATCCCGCACCTTGGTGACATAGGTATCGACCATCATCAGAAGTTGGGTTGAGTATTAGGGACCTTTTGGAGACGAATAATGCAGAGGAACAATGCTCTTCACGTGAAGTTAGGTTGGATTTGTTTAAGCATATCGGATAATTCATAATCTACCCTTCATGCAGCAGAAGTATGAACGTCCGCAACTTAATTTAGAGGAAAAATCATTGAAGGAATCACTCTTGTAGTTGAAAAGATCTTTAAAGTCCATATATTACGATGGAGTCCAATGAATCGAGCAGGAAGCTGGAGAATCTCCAACAACCGTTGCGTTGATAGGTACATCCTATTGTCGAAATGAAAGAGCAATTTTAGCACCTGAGACGTTTGGGAGGCAAAAAAGAGGGGTCTAATTAATTTTGAATCTGAAAAGTTTACATGGTTCCGCACGCGTGTTTCAAGGTCCATTATGACTCGTAGATTTTCAATCGGAGGCCAACTTTGGAAAGCAGATCAGATTAAGAAGGATTGCCTTGGTTCCACGATAGCACCTAGAAGAAATCGTGGATAAATTGTTTTTCTTCTCCACCAACATTGACAAATGTGTTCAGTAACTTGGACAAGAATCCTGCTTTATATCATGCTTTATTTTTTCCCCAAGCATGAAAGAACAGCATAGCATGGACAGCATTGATCTTCAAACCCTGCAGATCTCATGATAGGAAAAACACAAAATTCAAACCCATCCCAGAACTCGTAATTTCATTTATCAATTACTAAATTTGATACTGATACGCACAAAATCATGTGAAGAGACATCTATATCCTCAAAAGGGGTCCCATAAAAATGGTTACAAGATGGTATACCCAAATTTTTCTAGGACAAAAACGCTGAGTTTGGAGAATAGCCTTTTCTGTGAAATCTCAGCATCTACCAAATCTGTTGGCTGTAAAAATCTGAAGCCTCGTGCAGCAGATCCAGGAAAAACCTTTACTACTCTGTCTCAAAGGCCATGCCGGTTGATCACAACTCGTCATGCAATGCAGTCTCACTTTTTCCATCATCCCTCTGTGAACTATCTACATCTTTGTTAGCTTCTTTTTCATTTTTTCCATCACTCGGTGAACCATCTGCATCTGGAGTAGGCGTGCTTTCTTCCATTGAAGGTTCAACTGGAGATGCTGACTCAGAACTATCCGGATCCTTAGTTTTGTTATTTGCTGTGACGTTCTTAAGAGGTTTCTCAATCTTTGGCTTCGGCTTGGGGATTCTGTTTACACTTGCGACCTACATGGATTGCAATACATAAGAAATTGCATAAGAACTCCAGTTCACACTTCTACATAATGAACTTTAGTGTTTGCAAGATCACAGGCGGAGAAATCAAGTTGAAAGTACCTTCTCTTGAACATTTGCTAGTCTCTCATACACTTCTTCTGATGTAAACATAGGCTTACTGAATTCAGAAGTCCTAAGAATAAAATGAAATTGAGAATCAGAAATGCAGCATCTAAATGTGATGAGCAATTATTTAAACGTTACAACAAGGAGTTAAACACTAAGTAATACACAAAGCAACAACAAGCTCTTCAAGCAGTAACAGGGAGATAATCAGGTCGTTCTACAAGCTAAGAAAGCTTCCAAAGTTAAAAGGAAAAAACCTAAAATTGAGCATTTAAAATCAGGTTTGTGGAAATTAATTGCCACTCAATGGAGATGATAGAAAGAAACTAGTGGTCTAGTTGGTTGGTGATGGAACTGCTCAAAACAGCATAGCCATAAGAACATAAAAATCTAATTGTGAAGGAAGATCTTCACTTCCAACACCTCTGACTGCTATGCAATTCTTATTAACTAGAGGAATTGACACCGAAGTTCATTACAATAGTCAAATGTAGTGGAGGAAGTATAGCTAGTCATCACTGACAGAGTTGCTTGTTACCATTCACGTGATGTCACAAGTTGGGTTCCAACTACGCAACACACAGTGGGACGACCCATTTATTACTAATTTCAAGTAATATGTGCTCTTCAGATCACATTTTTGTAAATATTCCCCAATATTTTTGCTTATTGCATACTTGATAATTTCCTAAGTAATATGTGCTCTTCAGATCACCTTTTTTGTAAATATTCCCTAATATTTTTGTTTGTTGCATGTTACCCTGGGAAGATCAACGTTATGGTATAGATGAATCTTAATCATTTAGTGAAGAAGAGAAAAATCCTCTTTGTTTCAAGTCAGTTACACAAAATTTCATCTTTAGTTCCTCTGTAATCAGTGAATAGGAAGTTTCTTCCAATATCTTAAAACTCTCAAATCAATGGGCAAAGGCCCAAATAGATCAGCTAAAATCCTCAATATAACCCCACAAAACAGTCAAAGTTGAAACCAGTGCCATGATTTCTGTTGTTCGCAGCCTTAAACCGAATTTCTTCGAATAAAAATAATTGCCATGCTAACTGGAAAGGCATAAATGAGATATGGAGAGCGACTAGCAAGTCCTTTCAATCAAAAAGTAAAACAAAATGAAAAATAGGTGGCTTTTAGATCTGGAAGGCGGCCATGAGATTTTCTTTAAAGGTGTAACAACCCAGCCCACTTTTGGGGTGTACAGAAACTATACCTATATTTATGGACATCACTATAGAAGCAACCAAATAAATTTCTTTCAGATGAAGAACGTACTTTCCCTGCTCATCTTCTTTCTCCACCAACCAGTTCTTTGTGTTCTCAGCTTCTCTCAAAACCTGAAAGAACAATGTAAAATTTTTACACATCAAAATATTGCCAGTATTTTGAGCATTTGAAAAGTTGAGGGTATTACCTCCTCAATTCTGGATCTTGGGATCCAAGTCCTTTTTTCTTCCCAATCACTTACAATCTGCAGGGAATCTCTTGTTTAGATCTACTGGAGTCTAGAAATAGAAACTAGATGTCTGGAAACATCATTTTCATCACAAGCATATTATCATACAAATGTATCCACTGATACAGGATATTTTACTCTACCAGTCTTCAGACAACATGAGTAAGTGAAACATATACTACTTTAGTACCTTTTCAAGGCCATCGAAATATTTTTTTGCAAGTTCGCATGAAGCTGGTCGTGCAGTTAGCTCACTCAATCTGCAAAAAGGTTCTACCAACATTACAATTGCCAGGCTGGGGATCACAATCTGTTGCTTAAAGGTATAATTATTTACAGGCTTACAGCACCTAAAAAAGATCGGGTCACCAACTGATTTGAGCAAATCCAGGTGATTCTTGAATTCACCAGCAGGAGCATTTTCTCCATCAGTATACAGCCATTCTTGCACCTGAAATAGTAAGTCACTAACATATCTAAATGATAGTATGAACATATTTTATCATGTCAGCTAGCATCTAGAGCCATACCTCATTAAGCTTCTCCAAGAAAGACAAACGCTCCTGTTCGGTTGAAACCTTTTCAATATCTCCAGAAGCTTCTAGCTGGCATGATAACAAAACAGAATCAGAATTTTGCAAGGAGTCATGCATGGGATCAACTAGTAAAACTCAAAGTAGGCAACAATGCATTCAGGATATGAAACTCAGACCAAAGAAAAATGTATGAGCAGAATTTGAGTTTTCATGTTGTGAAAGGATGCATAACCTATGAACTAATCAGAAACATGACAAAATGGGACCTACTTTTCCAAATAAAAACAGCAGACAAGAATTCCACATAGCTACAAATATCATTCTTGGGTTTTTAACAGCGAGGTTTTTCTCTGTCATTTTCAGGATTTTTTTTTTTTTGGAAAAATTTAGGGATAATCTCAACAAATTTTTTAAAATGAAAAAATCATAGAATTTAGGTAAAATTAAAACAAATGACAAACTAATAAGAAGACATCAAAAGACTATGTAGAATGACAAAAATTAATGTCTTAGTGATGATAATTAATGATAATAAATAATTTACCTTAAGTTTAAAGGCGAATCCATGATGTCACTAACCTTAAAAAAGAGAAAAACAGGAAAATGGCAGGAAAAACGTGAAAAAAAAGTGCAATTAAATGTTTTCCCCAAAAGAGATGTTTCTTCCAGTTTTTTCCTTTTTGTCATTTTTCTTATTAATATTGAGATACTTTCAGAAATATCACGATATCTGTGGGTATGCAGCAACGCAAGCTAAAAACCAGTGTGGTTGTAGCATAAAGAGAAAGGGATAAAAAAACTCATATCATAATTGAGTGGTAAGACGTTTGTCAGAGACGTATCTTTTCATAACATAAATCTACAACACATCAAAAGCTGAGGACAGTACACTCAAGCTGAGCTATTGTGCAACAGAAAATTGCATACCTTTTCTCTTGTAGCATAAATATATTCTTCTAGGTTGTTTTTAAGTTCTGCAGTTCTTCTCCGTTCTGCATCCTTCTTATCCAAAGCCTCCAGTCTTGATCGGGCTTCAGCAAGAAACTCTTTTGACAGAGGCATTCCAGGACCAACTGTCTTGTCTATTATCTAGAGTAAACAAATAAGAAACTTAGAACATAAGAAAGTACCTGGACCACTCATCTAAAATTTCAATTGCAGTGAACAACTAGTAGTAAAAATAATAAGATAAATCACATGGGTGCAGGTACAGCAGCACAGGCTCAGACACATCAATCTTGAAAATTATGGTTTTAGGAGTATGGAAAACTATACAAACATGTGTACAAATTACCATCTTTTGTTTGAGGACAGTGAAGAAAAACATCTATCCAGAATATATTAAGAAAGTCAGCCAGTAACTTGTAATTTTTCCAAAGTTGAAATTATTTTTGTAATAAAAGCAAAGCTTAAATAGTAGTAAAGAAAGTTTAAAATGAAAAGAAAAGGACAGGTCATAACTTTTAAAAGGCCTAAAATGCTTCCATATGCTTGCTGCATTGTGCTCTCTCTCTCTCTCTCCCCCCTCTCTCTCGTTGGTGACTCTCCCTCCTAATCTCTCTCTCCCTCTAGTTAGTGATAGGGATGCAGCAAGGGAGACTTGGAGGCCATCCAACCCACAAAGAACATGACAGGTTGGGCATCCTTGTGTTTCCTCCCCTTGAAACTGTAAGAGAAAAATGAAAGCAGAGAAAACAATATTGACACTGACAGAGTGTGCATGTCACTCAAATAAAGGTAGAGCATCTCCCTCTCTCTCTCTCTCTCTCTCTCTGTGAACTGTGAGCAGCAGGCACCATAAGCAGCAAGCAAAGCATCAAACAAAAGGTGGTGAATCTTTTTCTTTCTTTCTTTTTTTTTGCTGTTTTAAAACATTTACCACATGGTCAGGTATAACGTGGCAACAAATGGCATACCAGCAAGGGGTATGCTTGGCCATCTCACATACTATGGTACTTAGATAACAATTTATAAATGAAAAAACAAAATTGATCAAAAAAATGCCATATGGTCCTGAAAATTGGTGCTTCACATTGCACCTTTAATGGAACTCTAAAAGTGCGCCTTTTCAACTTCTTCTCAGTCACAACTTCTGTCTTATTCTTCTCATCCATATTAGTGCTGGATTGGTTAAGGTTGACAGTCTCATTTTCCAAGTTCTCTTTGCTTTCATCTGAAACTCCTTCATTATTTGCCTCACTAGAAATATTCAATGTTAACACACTTGAGTTCTCCAATGTTGTATTTTTCACAGGAATTTCCACCCATTCTGAAATTTCAATAACAGCCTCAGCCCGATCAAGTGAAAGGACCCCACTTCTGCTAAGTGAGAAGTGCAGGTTTGTCTTGATAGGAGATGAGAGATTGCGAGAGCCATACCTGGAAGTAAAGTACAAAAGTTAGAACACAAGATATGAAAACTCTAGAGGCAGTCAGGAAATGATGCCTCAAACAACATTAACTATCTTTGAAAAATTTTAATCGTTTTTTCATACTTATCACTTGCAGCTGTCAATCCAGAAATTTCATATCGAGAGATCTCTGCTGTGGAAATTCCCGGAGGCAATGCCTCTGAAGTGTCATAACTAAGCAAAATTTCAAAATCTTTGGAGTGAATAAGAGACCTGAACATCTGCATAAATCAGAAAGATCAAATTCCTTTGCAAGTCTAGGATAAGTTTATTGGCCTATGAACCCAGTGAATGAGGCAGGTCAAGCCATAAAGCTACACCAGTATTTACCTTACTAGGGAGTTTCTTCATTCGTGGCACAAGCAATTCTTTGCTATTCTTCTCCAGCACTAGATCAGGACCTCCATATTCAATCACTAGTGCATAAGAAGCACCATCAAGTATTCCAAGCTTGCGATTCAATTTTATCCCATCACTTATATTGGCAGCATGCAACGCTGCTCCAAGTACTATAGCTTCATCTGCATCAAGGTGCTTATCCAGTTCTTTTCTTCCCAAAAATTCCTGAAGCACTGCCTGCAATAAACTAAGAAGACTTTTAAGTAGGTAAAGAAAAGAAGCCAACAATGTTCCTCCAAGATAATTTTCCCACACCAAAATAACTACGTCACAAATTTACTATTCTCAATATTTAAATGAGGGACAACTTCCAATGAGGTTTATTCATTAAAATAACTTAAAGAGGTCTTTTTAGATTTCTTGACCATTTCTCTTTCAGGTAAAGTGTAACAAGTTTTGTGTTGAAAGATGACTTATATTATCTTGACTGGTTGGATACGAGTCTCCTAAAAAAAGAAAAGGGCAGAGTATACACATCGGTGAATGATGAATCAACGTTGTGGCATCAAAGGTTGAGACATGTTTCAGCATCTAGATTGAAACATGTTCTGGAACTTTTTGATGGGTCAAAAGTTGTAATATCTAATGATGTGAAGAATTGTGAGAGTTGTAGGCTAGCAAAGATTCATGTTTGTCATTTTCTCATAAAGAAATTGAGTCAGAAAAGGACACTTGATTTAGTTCATTCAGATGTCTGGGGTCCATCTCCCATTTTGTCAAAGTGGGGATCAACGTATTTGTAACTTTCATAGGTGATTGTACTAGGTTTACTTGGATCTATTTTATGAAAAATAGAAATGAACTTTTTGACATCTTTGAGAAATTTTGTGTTATGGTGGAAACGTAGTTTGCAATTAAAATCAAAACTTTGCGCTTAGATTCAGGGGGAGAGTATGTTAGTCAACTTTTTGAAAGTAATTTGTAAATGAAAGGGATATTACATCAAAAATCTTGTGCCTACACTCCTAAATAAAATAGAGTGGCTGAAGGAAAGAATAGACATATACTTGAAACCACGAGATCTCTTCAGTTTGATACTAATGTTCCAAAAATTTATTGGGCAGATGTTGTGTGTATGGTAGTATATCAAATAAATCAAATGCCATCAGGGGTGTTGAATGGAATATCTCCATACGAGAAGTTGTATGGGCGGAAGCCAAGCCAAACTATGACATGTTAAACGTTTTTGGTTGCACATGCTTTGTACTTATACCAAAACAATTGAGAGACAAATTGTCACCAAGAGAAGAAAAATGTTGTTTTTTGGGTATAGTAGATGTTGAAATAGTAAAAAACAAGAAGAACAATTGATGTAACATGGAAAACCCTCAACAAGAGGGAGAAAAAACCACGGGTGAGGAGGTCGGTGCCCACTAGCCGCCACTCTCTCTCTTAAAACTTCATTAACCTTTTAGATTAGGGTTTACAATAATATAAGTATGCCCTAACTAGGACATACTGGATCGGGTCCAGACCTAGACCCATACACCAAGATCCGTCAACACTTCCCTCAAGTTGGGCATTCATATCAAACATGCCCAACTTGAATACATTTCTCTCGAATGAAGTTGAAGATAGAACTTTCGTCAGAACATCAGTTTGGTCTTTAGACTTCAGGTAAGGTAAGATTAACTCTTTAGCATCAATCCTTTCACGAATGAAGTGACGATCAACCTCAACATGCTTTGTTCTGTCGTGTAGAACAGAGTTGTTGGCTAAGTTGATTGCAGATTTGTTGTCACAGTACATCTTCATTGGTCCTTCAACCTCTATTCCGATATCAGTCAGCAATATTTTCAGTCATAGTAGCTCTGACACTCCCATAGCAATAGCTCTATACTCTGCCTCTGCACTAGATCGAGAACACACATCATGCCTCTTGCTCCTCCAGACAACAAGATTTCCTCCTAAGTAGACACAATACCCTGTGGTAGACCGTCTAGTATCAACACAACCTGCCCAGTCTGCATCGGAATACCCCTCAATCTCTAGAGTCTCTTGTTTTACATACAAGAGTCCCTGTTAAGTCTGTATGTATAAGGGATCGGGTCTGTTCAGACCCGATCCACTTTCTTTCTAACTTAACGCCTAAACACATTAGGTGGTGGTATCTCTTGTAATTACTTCATGTTTTATTCCTTTTGTTGTAACCTGATTAGGTCATGTTAATAATAGAGATCAAGCATCGTGCGGCTGTATTGGCCGACGGCATTCTTTCCTTCATTGCTTCCCTTCTATTATCTATTCTCAATCCCTCTTATTTTCAGACAGAGAGACGTGGTTTTGTGGTATTTTGTGAAGATTCTTACATGGTATCAGAGCCAGGTTGCATCGTCCTCCGGTGAGTGATTTCAGTTTGATGTAATCTGCCCTAAATTCTATTTTCTGCCGTGATTATTCCTAAGTTTTGTTTCTGCCCTAAATCCCACGATTTGCCCTAATTTCGGTTGCTACAATTTGCCCTAATTTCTGTCGTGGCTTTTAAATTCTGCCCTAAATCCCACGATTTGCCCTAATTTCGGTTGCTACAATTTGCCCTAATTTCTATCGTTGGTTTTAAATTCTGCCCAAATAGCCTGCACTACTCCTCTCTTTTCAGTCATGGATCAGCCAACCCCTTCTCTTCTATCCTCCAGTTTTCTCTCCCAACTCATCTCTCAAAAACTGAACCATAGTAATTATTTGACTTGGAAACGTCAAATTGTCCCATTTATTAAAAGCCATAGACTGTATGGGCACATCGATGGGACTACTCCAGCACCTCCAAAGTATATTGACCGTGAAGTAAAGAAGACAGTCGTGGGAGATAAAGGTGAAATTAGTTTTGAATATGAAACTCTTACTGAGAACAATCCCGAATATCAAGTTTGGCTGGCTCACGACCAGTCTCTTGTTGCTTATATCACTTCTACCTTGTCAGAGGAGGTATTCGGAGGTATTGATGATGATTTAACTGCCCTAGAGTTGTGATCTACCCTTGCCACAACATATTCTCAAGTCTCGGAAGCACGTTTTCTACAATTAAGAAGGCAATTTCAGGACATCAAGCATGGGACGCGTACAGTTTTGGAATACTTGAATGAAATCAAGAGTGTTAGTGATCAGCTTGCAGCAATTGGACATCCCGTCAGCGACAAGGACAAAGTCCAACAAGCCTTGAGTGGACTGAGAACAGAATTTGATATTTTCTGCACAGCCTTGGAAGTCCTACCTATTCTCCCATCTTTTAAAGTTTTGAAGGCCAAGCTTTTTCAACACGAAGCTAGTCGTGTTCAGCGACAGAATTTGATTCCTTCCAACAGCCACAATGTACTGATCACAGAGACACATGCACTGCAAGGGAATCGCACTCGTCCTTGGACTTCTCAGGCAGGAATGGGAAGAGGGATTCTCCCAACACCACCAGGCATGAATACTACCTCTGCCACATCTAGAAGGGTTCCAACTTGTTTCTATTGCAACAAGAGGGGGCATGTAAAATCAGAATGTTGGCACAACCCTCAAAACAAAAATAATCAGGTTAGGCGTGAGAACAAGGCAGCAGCAGGGTCAGCTTCATCAACATCTAGCTCAAATCAAACATCAAATGTTTCAGCAGACGTGCAACAACTTCTCATGACAGCCCTATCTAAGCTCCACTTGAAACAAAACGAGCAAGGAGAGTGGTATGTGGACTCTAGAGCAGCAGCCCATGTTACTGGTGACACAGGTAATCTCTCTAGTGTTTTCCCTTATTTAGATCAAGGCTCAGTTGTTACGGGAGATGGTTCCCATCACACAATATCGCACATTGGAAATGCACAAATATCTATGGGTTCTTCTTCCATTCCATTAAAGAATGTCCTTGTTGTTCCAAGTGTCAAGAAAAATATTATCTCAGTGTCTAAACTTATTGATGATACTCACTCCTCTGTTGAATTCACACTGTCTTCTGTTTATGTCAAGGATGCTCGAACCAAGAAGACATTCGCTGAGGGCACTCGCAAAGGAAATATGTATATCCTTGAAGGAGCGCGACAGCTGTCAAAACCTCACTCTTCAGATTCATGTTTTCCAAATCATAGTGAAGTCAATGTCGCAGAGTATAATAAGCCATCCATTTGGCATGGTCGGTTGGCTCATTGTAGTCAGTCTTTTGTTCGAAGTCTTGTTGCAGACGGACTCTTAGATAAGTCCAGTCTAAATTCAGTTAGTGAGTCCAGCATGTGCTCAAGTTGTCATATCTGTAAGAGTCATGCCCTTCCTTTTCAATTAATCAATAAAAGAGCTTCAAAGGTTTTTGACACCATATATTCTGATGTTTGGGGGCCTGCTCCAATTCCTTCTTCTTCTGGGAGTAGATGCTATGTCATTTTTATTGATTCATATTCCCGATATACTTAAGAGTCATGCCCTTCCTTTTCAATTAATCAATAAAAGAGCTTCAAAGGTTTTTGACACCATATATTCTGATGTTTGGGGGCCTGCTCCAATTCCTTCTTCTTCTGGGAGTAGATGCTATGTCATTTTTATTGATTCATATTCCCGATATACTTGGATCCATTTCATGAAACACAAATCAGTAGTTTTCCGCTTATTCACTCAATTTCATGTCTTGGTTCGGAATAAATACTCCAGTAATATTGTGCATTTTCAATGTGACGGTGGTGGTGAATTTATTTCTAATGAATTTACTGAGTACTTACTAGATAATGGGATTACTACACAAATTTCATGCCCGCATACTCCTCAGCAAAACGGAATTGCTGAAAGGAAACATAGACATATTGTTGAAAGCGCTCTCAGCATGATGCATGACACAGACTTACCCATGACATTGTGGACCGAGGCTTTTCATACGGCTGTCCATGTTATAAATCGACTGCCATTGGCTTTGCTTGATGGACAATCACCATATTTATATTACATCAAGAGCAGCCACACTATGAGGAATTGCGTGTTTTTGGATGTGTTTGCTATGTGCATGTTGATGTTTCTCTACGAAACAAGTTTCAAGATCGTGCTATTTTGTGCATATTTATAGGGTATGCAGAAAATTACAAGGGTTATAGATGTTACAACCCTAAAACTGGTCGTGTTCATATTTCGCGGCATGTTGTTTTTGATGAAAGCAAGTTACAAGATCCCAAGGCCACTTGTATAACACTCAAGGACAAAAATGAGGTTTATGACACTTGGCTACATGCTGAAATCTTAAAACAAGGGGCACGTTTGACTGAGCACAAGGAGCAAGGTGTTAATGAGCCCGAGACACTTGTGAGTAGTTCCTTGGACAGCATGCCCTCATCTTCTCACAATGATCCACCTGTACATAGTCGGTTCTCAGGGCTGGTGTACTCTAGGCGATCAGCTCCTACTGCAATCCCACGTCAATGACAACGTGTGCGACATCTCATTAATCGATGGGTGAGTTATAACAACTTTTCTTTAGATTTTCAGTTGTTTATGACAGAAGTGAGCAAAAAGGTGGAACCAAAATCCTATCACCATGCGAGTAAGGAAAAATGTTGGGTTGAAGCTATGAATGAAGAAATGGCAGCCTTGCATGAGTGTCAGACTTGGCAGATTGTCCCTCATCCAGATGATAAGAATGTTGTGGGCTCCAAATGGGTTTACAAACTGAAATATAAGCCAGATGGTAGCATTGATCGACATAAAGCACGTCTTGTGGCGCGCGGTTTCACTCAGCAATATGGGGAAGATTATGATGAAACATTCAGTCCTGTTATCAAGATGGGCACAATACGTGTGATTATTTCTCTTGCTGTCTCATATGGATGGCCTCTTTACCAGTTAGACGTAAAAAATGCTTTTCTTCATGGGATTCTTAAGGAAGAGGCATCCATGAAGCAACCTCCCAGCTATACTACTCATGATCCTCACAAATGGGTTTGTAAGTTACACAAGTTTTTATATGGGCTGAAGCAAGCTTCTAGATCATGGTTCGATCGGTTTTCTCATCATATACAACAAGTTGGTTTTCTACGAAGTTCTCTCGATCATTCCTTGTTTATTTTTCATACCGGAGAAGCTACCACTTGGTTACTTATATATGTAGATGATATTGTTATAACTGGGAATTCTTCTTCAAATATATCTTATGTTAAGGGTATGTTGCAGCAAGAATTCAAGATGAAGGATCTCGGCGAACTACGGTACTTCTTGGGTGTTGAACTTGACAGGACGAATGATCGATTGACTCTTACCCAGCATAAATATACCCTTGATATTTTGGACAGGGCAGGTATGATTAATTGCAAACCCATAACTACTCCTAGTGTTCTGAACACTAAATTGGCTGCCTCTGATGGAACCGCTGCCTATTCAAATCCTATCTTCTACGCAGCATTATTGGTATGTTACAATACCTCACTTTTACTCGCCCAGACATAGTATATGTTGTAAATCAGATCTCTCAGTTTATGCATGCACCCACAGAAGGACATATGGATGCCGCTAAGCGGATCTTACGGTATCTCAAAGCTACCCTTGGGGATGGACTGGTCTATACAAAGTGTCCCAATGTTTCTCTTGGACATAGCATATATACTTATATTGATGCAGACTGGGCAGGAGATCCCGATGACCGACGCTCAGTTTCAGGTTTCTGTCTTTTTCTTAATTCTAATCTCATTGTTGGAGCAGTAAAAAGCAGCGTGCAGTTGCACGATCCAGCACTGAGGCAGAGTATAGAGCAATGGCTGCAGGGATAACTGAGGCGTCATGGTTACGGCATTTGCTTGGAGAGCTCAATCTTCCGATTGTTCAGTCATCATTACTATGTGACAATCAAAGCGCAATCAAAATTGCCTACAACCCCATTTTGCATAATTGTACCAAACACATTGGGATTGATCAACACTTCATTCATCAGAAGGTTGAAGAAGCCGAGATCTTGCCTACTTATTTCTCCACCAGTGAACAGATAGCGGATCTTTTTACCAAAGGACTCACAGGGCAATACTTTTGGGATTTGAAAAACAAGTTGTGCATGATCAAATCTCATGCACAACTTGAGGGGGGCTGTTAAGTCTGTATGTATAAGGGATCGGGTCTATTCAGACCCGATCCACTTTCTTTCTAACTTAACGCCTAAACACATTAGGCGGTGGTATCTCTTGTAATTACTTCATGTTTTATTCCTTTTGTTGTAACCTGATTAGGTCATGTTAATAATAGAGATCAAGCATCATGCGGCTGTATTGGCCGACGGCATTCTTTCCTTCATTGCTTCCCTTCTATTCTCTATTCTCAATCCCTCTTATTTTCAGACGGGGAGACGTGGTTTTGTGGTATTTTGTGAAGATTCTTACAGTCCCTTGCCAGGATTTCTCTTCAAATAGCACAATATTCTATCCACAGCCTTCAGGTGTGTATCAGTAAGTGCATGCATGAATTGACTCAGTACATTCACCGCAAACGTGATATCTGTTCTTGTAAGGATAAGATAAATCAACTTTCTGACCATACGTTGATATCTTCCCTTAGCTTCTTCACAGAGCAGCTATCCATCTCTAAGGCTTAACTTGTGTCCAATATCAAGTGGGGTAGAAGCGGGTCTACATCCCAGTTTACCAGACTCCTTCAACAGATGTAATATATATTTCCTTTGGTTTAGCACAAGGCCAGTACTGGATCTAGCAATCTCAATACCAAGAAAATACTTCAGTTTGCCAAGATCCTTGAGATCAAATTCAGCAGCCAGTAACACTTTTAACTTGAAGATCTCCTGCTTATCATCACCTGTGACAATCATGTCATTCTGCCCTTTCTTTTTTTCACAAATAGAGTGTGGTCTCTATTCCCTTGATTGTACCCATGATGTTGCATCACTCGTCTGAGTCGTTCGAACCATGCTCTAGGCGACTGCTTGAGGCCATATAAAATCTTTTTCAGCTTAAAGCATTTCTCTGGTTCTTCATATCCTGGGGGCATACGCATATACACTTCTTCTTCGAGATCACCATTTAAAAAAGCATTCTTAACATCGAGTTGGTACATCCTCCACTCCTTCATCACAGCTAGGAACATAACAACTCTAACTGTCTTCATTTTAGCAATTGGAGCAAAAGTCTCTAAATAATCAATCCCATATTTTTCATCGGGGTCCACCGGAACTTCACGCGGACAGAAACTCTCACCAAACAGAGTCGAGGGTTCTTCGTCAAATCTGAACAGTGATCTCAGAAAATGGTTGTCTCTGATACCATGTTGAAATAGTAAAAAACAAGAACAATTGATGTAACGTGGAAAACCCTCAACAAGAGGGAGAAAAAGCCATGGGTGAGGAGGTCGGTGCCCACTAGCCACCAGACACTCTCTCTCTTAAAACTTCATTAACCTTTTAGATTAGGGTTTACAATGATATAAGTATGCCTAAACTAGGACATACTAGATCGGGTCCAGACCCGGACCCATACACCAAGATTCGTCAACAGTAGAAGATAAGAAAGGCTACAAATGTTATGACCAATTGGAAAGAAAATGATGGTTTCAAGACATGTAGAATTTCATGAGCAAAAACCATACATTCTTAATGACATATCCTTCAAGAAAGAATTCTGATGAAAAGGAGGCCAGCTGGAGGATTCAAGTGAGAATAATCATAATGACAAAGAAAGAGAAAAGAATAATAGTAAAGTATATCAAGGAAGGAAAAAACAATTATACATGTGCCATTTCTTGAGCAGTCTAAGACGTTGGAAGAAGAATTTGAAGGGGCCAATTCCAGTCCGACTCCATCTGCTGGTCCTAAACCTCCAACTACGAGAGAACATCTCACTACATCATCCTCTTCCTTGTCACCTTCGCTCTCTCAAAGTCTCAGGTACGTCATAGTTCTAGAATCTCCATCCCTCCTTCTCATTTTGTGTCTTATGATTCCTTTTCACCTTAACATCGTGTTTTTCTTTCTTTGATTTGTTCATATAATGAGCCTAAGTCCTATTCCAAGGAGGAATGACAACTAGCTATGGCAAAAGAGTTGAATGCTTTAGAACGAATGAAGGCATGGGATCTTGTGAAACTTCCTCTAGGGAAGAATGTTATGGGTTGCAAGTGGGTGTTCAAAATTAAGACCAAAGTAGATGGATCAATTGAGCGTTACAATCAGCAATTTGGAACAAATTACTCAGAGACTTTTGCACCAGTGGCACATATGACTACCATCAAAACCAATGTTGTAAAAAGTGTATCGTAAGCCGTATCGGTCTGACTTTAAGATACGCTGTATCGTAAAATATCGTAACGTATCGTAACCGTATCGTTTTTTTTAATAAATCAGAAAAAATAGGAAAAAAATTCAAAAACTTCATAAAAAATCAGTAAAAAAACAAGAATAATATGTTCTTTATAAAAAACACATAGATTTATAAGTCATAATGTCCATAAGTCTATGAGATACCACATCAAAAAACAAGTTTTAGATGTTATGTATTACATCACAAGATGATAATGAAATTGTGAAAATGTTCAATGTCAATACATATAAAATGAAAGCACTCACGACTCTCATTCATAACTTCTCATCCTTATCTCCATCTTCTTCTTCATTTTCATCTTCACAATTTTAAAAAACCTCTTTCCTGCCAACGAGAATCAACCACCCACGCACAAATCCCTGGTTTAATCGATGATTTTATTTTGAAAATCGATGATTTAACGATAGAAATCGATAATTTCCCTCCACGGCAGCACAATCTCTAGTTTAAAAATGAAGAAGGGCCGGGTTTTAAAAAAAAAAAACTCAAAAAGGGCGGGTTCCAGCACCCATTTTTTGAAATCAACCCATATCGTACGATACGGGGCGTGTATCGTATCGTATTTTGTAAAAGATACGTATCGTATCGTACGTATCGGCCCCGTATCGTACGTATCGTACAACACTGATCAAAACTCTTCTAGCAGTTGCATCAGCAATTTCTGGCAACTAAATGTAAAGAATGCATTTTTGTATGGAGATATAGAAGAAGAAGTTTATATGCAGCTTCCATCAGGTGTTGAAGATACAGAAGGCAAAGTATGCAAATTAAAGAGGGTCTGTTATGGGCTAAAACAGGCCCCACAAGCATGGCTTGAAAAGTTTAGCAAGCTGTCAAGGAATTGGATTTAAGCAAAGCCCTCACGACCTTGCATTGTTTGTATCTTCTTCAGAAAAAGGCAAATGTTTATGGCTTCTGTATGTTGATGATATGATTATCACTGGAGATGATCATAGAATTACTGATGAAACGAAGGAAAGGCTTGCACAAACATTTGAAATGAAAGATCTTGATTTCTTAAAGTATTTCTTGGGTTTAGAAGTTGCTTACTCAAGAAGAGGACTGTTTCTATCCCAACACAAATATGAAGCAGATATTGTGGCCAAAGCTAGACTACATGATGATAATACAAGAGTGGAAACTCCTATGAAAGCAAATGTCAAGCTAAGACTTTTTGAAGGAAAGAAATTAGAAGATCCTACAATTTTCAGACAACTTGTTGGAAGCTTGATCTATCTAACCATTTCTAGACCCTAACCATTTCTAGACCTGATATAACATATACAGTCCATGTAGTAAGTCAATTCATGAATGCTCCTTCATCAGTCCATCTTGTGGTTGTATTAAGAATTATAAGGTATGTGAGAGGTACAATGGATTATGGAATGTCTTTTTCTTCTTCAAATTCTGAAGAACTTGTAGCCTTTTGTGATGCTGATTTTGGTGGATCAATAAGTGATCGGTTGTCTACAACAGAATTTTCCATCTTCTTTGGCATGTCTACAATCTCTTGAAAAAGCAAGAAACCAATGTTGTACGTATCGTACGATACGTATCGTTGCGTTTCAAAAATACGATACGATACACCACCTGTATCGTAAAGTTACGATACAGTTATGATACTTTACGATACAGCTACGATATAGTTACGATACGTTATGTACTTATGTTATGTTCCTTGTTGTGCTTTCTAGATTGATATTGACATATTGTTATGAATTTTGATGTTTATGAATGATGAAGTAATGAACCGTAACTTTATAGCAATAATAAGTCTATCATTCTGTAAAACATGTTTTTTATGAAGAACATATTATTCTTGATTCTTTTATGATTTTTTTAGAATTTTTCCTATTTTTTCTGATTATTTTTTTTAAAAAAATACAATACAGTTACGATACGTTATGATATTTTATGATACGGTGTATCTTAAAGCCAAACAGATACGGCTTACGATCCACTTTTTACAACATTGCAAGAAACAACAAAGAGTAGCTTTATCTACGACTGAGACTGAATATAGGGCTATGGCCCAAAATACGGTTAAAATAATACAGATAAGATGGTTGCTAAATGAGATTGAAATTCTTATGATTGATAAGACTAAACTGATTTGTGACAACATGAGTGCAATTCATATTGCCAAAAAACCAGAATTTCATGAAACAAATCAGCACATTGATTGCCACTTTACAAGAAGAGCATATGAAGAAGGATTGATTTCTCTTGAGCACACAAGAACTGAAGACCAGGTTGCTGACATGTTTACAAAGAGTTTGCCACCATTGAAGTTTAGAAAATTTGTTAGCAAACTTTGCATTATGTCACTCAATCATGCCAAGTTTGACGGGAAGTGTTAAAATTCTAGAGTCAAACTTTTCCTCTTGGTCAAAGTCTATTCTTGCCTACTTTATTATAATGTGTTTTAACATGTTTTACTATTTTACCCCTTGTAAGTGAGGACAATTAGGTACTTTATCTATTTTCTGTATCTTAATTTAGGGTTTTTGCCCTCAGGAACTTGACGGTTCATTTTTTTACTGTGTTATGTTGGCTGTTGCTGCTGCTATAAAGCCGCTTGAAGACTAATGGAGATTTCATCTTAAGAGTTGCATTTTCTCTTCAATCTTGGTTTGGGTTTGATATTCTAATAAGAGCCTCTTTTCACTAAGACATTAAAACTTTGGCTTGCAAGGTAACATAGACCATAAAAGCAGGAACAAAATGACATACTTAAGATCTCAGAACATCAAGAGAATGAAACTTTATTAATGATAATCAAAGGATCTTTATGTTTCTGCATGAGAGAGAGAGAAAGGGATCATTAGGAAAACAAACCTGCAATTTAGGCACTCGGGTTGCTCCACCTATTAATTCTACTGCATACAAATCACTGACTTTGAGACCTGAACTTTCCAGAATCTCTTTCACAGGGATCAGAGAGTTCTCCCACAGATCTCCACACAATTCTTCAAATTTTTCACGAGTGATAGTACTCCTACACAATCAACAAATTGAACCTTTTAGATTGTCCTTTACTTAAAAGTTAAAACATAATGAAACTGGAAAGCATTTACAGTTGCAACCAAATGAAAGTGAAGGCATGCCACCTTCTCCATGACATAATGATATCATTAGTGCTTCCTTACAATTGGACATTTTGGAACATATAGTTTTAGAAAAATACTTTTGTGGCTTTCATATTAGAGGAATAGTCTACGAGTTATGACAAAATGCATGGAGGGATATGGAAATGCCGGTTACATACATCTAGATTTATACAACAAAATAAAGGAACAGTATAAAGCCAAGAAGGTAAGTGCAGAAGTGAAGAAACCACCACCCTAAATCCACCAATAAATAAGTTCTATAAAATTGAGACAAAAAACTACTCTCACCCACCTAAAGTCACGATCATCATAAAGAGATTCTACTGATATAGGTGATACAGTATTTGCACTTAAAATTTCTTTTGTACGCTTAACTTGCTTCTTTAGTTTAGCCATTGCCTTAGGGAACTTCCTCACATCGACTTCATTTCCAATTTGAGCATTGAACTCATCTGCAAAATGTTCCACCAACCGTAGTTCCATGCTTTGGCCTCCAAGTTCTGCAATCCATCTTACATCTTTAATCTGCAGCAAGTTCAAATTGGGTAATGGAAAAAGATAACTCCTAAAAAAACAACTGAGAAATTGAGAATACAGAGGAGGTGAAAAAAGGGCAAAGTGCAGCACTTCCTTTTATTCACTCTTACTTGGATTTATGTGATAATGCTTTTCCTTAAAATACATACTGTGTTTCCTTAATGCAGTTACGAAAAATTCAAATATTACAAGCCATGAGCAGTCCAAAAACAGTGTGAGAATTGACAAATTTGACAATTCTATGATACCAGATCAACAAAGGGCAAGCCTAATTTACCAGTTGTAAATTTGACATATAATCTTATTTATCTGATGATGATCAACTGGTAAATAATTTGAATTCGTGAACATTTTCAATTTTATTTGTATATCCTATCTAGTTTCTTTTTGAAACTTCTTCTATAATCATTTTCCTTTCAAAAATCCTTTTGGTTCCTCAAATTCAGCAAAAATTATGTTAACTTACATAAATTAAAAATGCAGGAAAATGTGATCCAGAGGATCAGTAATTCTTACTTACCCGTTCAAACACATATTCATAGCTCATATGTTGCTTTAGAAAAAAAAATAAATAAAAGCATGCATATGCTGGATAGTTGTTAGACCAAATTAATGCCCACTGACATTGACTGACTTGAAATAGGATAAGGAGCGCACCATCCATCAGATGGGCTCAGCGTGGTGAAAGCTTGCATTCTAGTTATGTTACATGATTCTGGTGCAGTTGTAAATTTGAGGACATAAGAAGCCAATGACGGACAGTACATGAAACAGTCTGAAAAGGACTTGTTTATGAAAAAAAACAAATCATTGTTTAAAATGCAATTCTGAGACGATAGAATGATTAAAAACTGAAACCAAAGCAACAGGGAACAGTCTTCAAAAAGGAAATAAATGAATCAAGTAGAAAGAGAAATGACAATCTAACAGCTCAAGCTTCAAATACAAAGTTCTTTTCCTATTTTACTAGTCCTGGAATTGAGATAGTTGAAAAGGGAAACATGGAAAAAGGGCTCTGAAAAAGTTCTCTGCTCGATATCAGAATAATTTTTGAAATCTTCTGGCTTTCATGAAATCTGGAATTCTGAACCGCTATCATTGCTTAAGAATATAAAGTTGATCGATTGTGAATCACTTCATTATGAAAACATTCGAATAGCCTCAATCTCCATTTATTCACATCAGAGAACTCCTGAAGAGGTAATAATTAACTCAAGCAGGCTATTGTCGTCAAACATGAAAAGCTTGCAGGTCTCTTAGCTGGCACTCTCAATTTTTCTTCTTGGCAGCTTAACGTAATGCTAACCAGATCATATAATGAAAATATACCATTTCCCATAGCAGCGATTTCGATATCAAGCAAAAATAGCCACAAATAGAAAACTTACTTGAAATTGGTTGATGGAAACTTGCCTCCCGAACTCCTTGGCCGGATAAGATGAGAAATACGCCAGGGCAGCATAAGTACCGCTGGAACCCATGTGGTAAAAAAGAACATGCCGCGACTCATTTGAAAAGTCCTTGTCTATTCCGTATTGCAATGCCGCACCCGAATGCTCGTTAATTAATCCGAGAACATTGATCCCAGCCAGCTGAGCAGCTTGAATCAACTCCTTTCTCTCACTCTGCCCAAAATATGGTGGCACGGCGATCACAGCGTCCTTTATCCCTATCTTTGCATGGGAACCCGCCAAATTCCTCCCATAACTCAGTACCATTGCGACCAATTCCTCAGCGGAATATACGACCCCATCTTCGACCCTTACCCCGGCACTTCCTCTAGAATCCTCAACCAAATCATAGGAAAGATACAACGAATCCACCAAAGTCTTGACATACTGAAATGGCTTCGCGAGTATATCACGGGTTCGTGAATATACTTTTTCTGGGTACCTTGCAGAGATTCCAAAAGCCTCTTCTCCAAGCAGACGGTCGCCACCGAGGAAGGCAACAAGTCCTGGGGATTTCCTTTTGGACATCTCATTAATGGCTACTGAGATTGGCGGTTGTCCTGGTTTCAAATTCACAACAGCCACCTTCATCCATTCCGAACCGAGATCTATGCTAGAAACGGCAGATTCGGATGGAGCTAAACGGTCTAAAGAAACAATACAAACAATCAGAAAGATCTTCCACAAAATGCCTATTTTCTTCATCATGGCCTCAAAACCCTATCAGATCCAGCTAGGGTATCGTCGTCCCAAACTCCTACCTTCTCCCCGGATGATCTGCGATTACAATAACCTTAGCTTTGGGGTGAGGGCGGGGGGAGTAAAGAGAGAGGAAGAGAGTCGCACGAGAACGAAGTTGTTCTCGCGCTCACGAAAACTTTGGAAAGGAAAAGAAGGAAACGGGACGAAGGAAGGTTTGTGCCACGTCAGGATATTTGTAGACTTCTCCTGCCACGTCACCGTTATTGCAAAGAGCGAATCAACATTGTACACGTGTAAAACGGAACACATGGCATCATGTCATCGGCCCTATGCCGTGGAGTTGGCCACCGAACCATCGTTGGCCAGAGCCCTTGCGAACCCAGAAAATTAATTGACGGTGCAAGTAAAGAAAAGCTGATGGGCAGGTTGACCGTCCCTAGGGGTTTTTGGTAAAAGTCACCCTTTGTTTGTCATTTTCTAGCAACAAAGAAAGGGTTGCTAATAATTTTCCATCTCCCAAAACTGTCAAATATCTTAGTTCTTATTGTTATAAGCAATTCATAACTAATCGAGTCGATTCAAACTCGCATTAAAAAAACTCAATCCATTTATAAACGAGTCAACCTTGAGTTTAACTTATATTCGAAACGTTAAACAAATAGAGTTTAAATCGTAAGAACTCGAGTCATTTAAGCTTGCCTGGCTCGACTATACAATTAAAACCATTTAAAAAATAAAAGTACACTGAACTAACTTAAAAGTAACGGTTACCAGCTAATGAGAAAAATAGAGTAGAAATTTAAATATTCTTAAACCAATATCGTCCAAGTCGTTTTTTGAATCAAATAGAAAAGTTAAAAAAAGTTTAGCAAATCAATAAATGGAAATGGAATAAGAATTAAAACTCGACACTATATATTTTTTTTAGATATATGCATGTAATATAAATATTTTAAATTTTTTAATTAAATGGTTAAAAGTGTACTTTAAATAAGAAAATTTTGGAAAGCATTAAGAAATCAAGCATATATAAAAAAAATTGAAAATGTATATATAAGCTTAACCGTGTTGGAAAAGGAAAAGATGATAAATAACCTTCTCTCCCGTTCATCTTTGATTCTAAATAAGTTTTTCTTTCCTACTGGTTGTTCCATATAAGTTAGTGGGGACCATTGACTCTCCTCTCTCTCTCTCTCTCTCTCTCTCTTTCTGTTTCTTCGTAAAGACACCACCCAAAAAAATTGACGAATAGCGCCTGGAAGAACCGAAGAACTTGGGTAAACGTCCGTGGAAAGAAGAGGGAGGATAAAAGAAAAAATAAGAAGGGCTCGGGCAGAGTTATAAAATTGGGAAATCGTTTAGCGACGTGTGGGAGGGGTCGCTAAAGGCCATACTTAAAAATGTCGACAACATGTGTGCGGTTGTGACAATAGAATTAACTTTTTTATTTTATCGATGCTTGCAAAATGAACTCAGTAAAGGTATTCTTACCAATGTTCTCTTCTAAACATCGATAAAAGTAAGATGTTTAGTGACAGTTTTGAGCTGGACGTTGATAAAAGCTCAACTTCATCCACATCTTAGCAGCACGCATCGAGGAAAGCTATTTTTTACTGACATTTTATTCTGGATGTAGGTAAAAGCCCAACTTCATCGACACCATAGCAGCATGCGTTAGGGCAGGCTACTTTCATCAACGCCTTGTCCCAGATGTCAGTAAAAGTTAATCTTCACTGACACTTAGAGAAGGACGTTGGTAAAGTAGCCTTTCACTGGCACTCATTTTCTCATGTGTCAGAGTGAATCTGTCTTTTTTTTTTTGTTGTATATTGTTTATAGAGAAGGATGAGAAAAAGCCCATCTATATTGGATTTGAGAGTCCTGTAAGTTTCTGATCTGTTGTTTGGTTCTGGTTATATTGCTGTTTGCATATACTGAAATGTGTAATGTATCATGATAATATATATCCTAAAAAATGATGTGCCCCCAGTGCAATTGGTTATGCTTGAACGTGATGCATGAGAAGTTGATTTTGTTAGTGAAGTAGTTCTGCACCATATAATGTCTATCAATATTAAGGAGCATATTTAGGTGATATGTACTCCAAACCATTTTTCTCTTGCCAATGTTTTGATTAAACACACCATTGAGATTATTTTGAATTATCTGAATCATGTATGTAAAGTAAGAATGTTCGATATTAGGCCCCATGAAACTATGTTGACACTCATCAAAGCTGCTTTTATTTCTTTATATAAAACAAATATTTCCACCAACAGTTTATATCTTTTGTTGAGTATTCTCTTGCTTGAATATAATCTCATCAGACCTGCTTATTCCTGTTTATCGAGAGAGAGAGAGATTTCAGGTACCATGCTTCGTGGTATGCTTGCAATCGTGCAAGTTGCTTGTACTTCTGGTTATTTAATCTTAAGTAATTATCAATGTGATTTTAGTGAGCTGCATGAATCTCCTGCCTTTTTCCAGTCTATTGTATTAATGCTTGTTCGGTATCAACCTTGAATGTTTTGATCGTTTATCACTCTTTGTTTTTTCTCCCACATTCATGTTCAACTTCATGGTACAATGTTCTTATATTTTGTGAATTTGAAACTAATGGTTGCTTTTGTTCTCCTTTTTTGGGTATATTTGAAGCCTGTTCAACAACCAGATATGATGACTAGAAACTGTAAACTGTATGCATACTAATTGTGAATTTGTCAGTAGCAGAATGTAATGACTTTGTGTATTCGCTTGACAACTGCCCTCACGATTGGCTTTTCTTGCATTGTGCTGATGTAGTAAGATTACTTGAAAGTAGCCATCATTTTTTTTGTTTTGAGTTGTTGACCAAAGGGCAAAAAAAAAAGTACAACTTGGATTAGATGGGTTGGTCTCTTTGCCTTATGTTATCAGCTTGCCGCTTGGGAATCAAATTAAAGTTTAGTCAAGATATCTCATTTGTTCCTTGTAGGTTCATCATGGTGGCGCGGGGGCAACAGCTGCTGGGCTTAAGGCTGGGGTTACTGCCACATATATCATCATAGAAATTTGTCTCTTGGGTAGCTAGATACAATCTGATTCAACAGGGATAACCGCTTGTTGGGGATCATAAAAATCCCCAACGGGTGTGGCGGTTGGGAATTATCCGTTGGGAATTACAAGATTTTCGAATTACTGTTTTAGAATTCCCGACGGCTCTAGCCGGTGGTAATGTGTGTATGCTAACGGTTGTAATCCGTGGGGAATAACTATGGATAATACCAACGGTTTAGGCTGTGGGCAATTCTACTGCCCACCGGAGCATTTACGGTCACGAGCCGTTGCTAAGGCCGTTGCCGATGCACAAGAATGCTGTAGTGTGTGACTCTCCCTACACAAATGTGGAATAAATATAAACAGTTCTTATTTATTTGAGTCTCACTTTAATTGGAGCATATGTACGAGCAGGTTTACGCATGAGTCAATCACCAGTTCTATGATTGCACATTTGTTTTGAAATGAACTTATGGGAGTGGGTATCATACAAGTTACTAGGATTGGCATTGAGCAGAGGTTTTTATTAATTCATTTTTATTTTTGAAGTGTTGAAGGTTGCTAATGCGGTCTGATTTGGCCGCAAATAAATCTGTTTTCCTTCATTGTATTGCATACTAGTGCGTACTTTCTTACCGTTACTAGAGTGCAGTCATGAAGTTCAAATCATTATCAGCTTCGTTCAGATCAGTTGGGACCATAGTCCGGGGGCACACTGGGAATTAGCAGGTAAAATATATTGGTACTTTAGAAATTATGCCAATTCTAATTGAGAATGTCGATTCACCTTCGCCTTATAAAAACCATAATGCACTGGACGTTAAACGCACAGTGGAAGGTCGTCCTTTGCAATGGTTAAAAGCAATAGGGAATTTTAATACCCCATCTGAATCAAACACGAAAATACAATATCGAGCGTTTGATGACCTAGAATTTTGATTCAAGACTGAAAAATCCATAATTGTAATTCCTCCTCAAATTGGGATAGAATCAAAATTCCAGGTTTCAATTTCTTAATTCTAGCAACAAAATACCCCATTTGTTTAGCCATTCTAATAAGTATTTTGATTCTAAACTTCTATGATTCTAGATATATAAATCGACAAGAAAAAGTACGAGGCATTCACACGAATTGGGGTTCAACGGGTCATTGAACCTGAAACTTTTTAGTTCCGCCCTCACAAATGCCTGGTATTAACTACCAGGCATGTTAATGCCACAAATTCAGACGCCTCCTAATGGCATTTCGAAGTTTATGGTATAAAAGTGCAAAAACAAGTTGAGCCTAAAGGCTAGGCAGCATTAGGTAAATCAAGTAGTTTGAAGAAAAAGAAAACAACCGAAAATATAAAATATTATTTTTTAGTTAACAACAAAATTAAATCAAAGCGGGTTTCAGCACATGTAATGGCAGAACCACTTCCGTTTCATAGACTAGCTCTGTTGGGGTAGCATTAGTTGGAGTTCTCATAGTGGTGCGATATGCCCATAGAGCGTTATGCATCTTTTCATGCCAGCCTCTTCCAGTTTCTACTGTCTATTCCAGGATGCGGATTAGGATTTTGTTTGTGGCCTCTGCTTGCCCATTGCTTTGGGGATAATAAGGAGCTGAAAAATGATGCATGATGTTGTACTTGTTGCACAATTGCCTCATCTTTTCATTATTGAAATGGGTCCCGTTGTCAGATATTATATCATGAGAGACTCCAAATCTGCAAAGAAGATTTTTATGAACGAAGGACACTACATGACGTCCTTCCACTGTTCTGAGTGTGACGACTTCTACCCATTTGGTAAAATAATCTGTTGCAGTAAGAAAATACTTATGACCATTACAAGCTGTAGGGGATATCAGTTCGACTACGTCAAATGCCCAACATTGAAAATGGCCAATGAGATGTCACAGAATGCAAATGAGAGGCTGAGGCATGGATCACTGGAGCATGTAGTTGACATTCTTTGCATCTCTTGACGAATTGGTGACAATCTTTTTGCATAGTAGGTCAATAATATCCTGCTCGAATTATCTGTTTGGTGAGGGTTTGGTAACCGACGTGACCTCCACAGTCTCCTTGATGTGACTCTTCGACGACTTTCTTTGTCTCATCTTCATCAAGGTACCAAGAGTATTTAGTACTAAATCCACGTCTATATAGCACTCCTGCAAGAATAAAATACATTGCTGACATACGTTGAATTGCTTTTTGTTCATTTTTGGACATTCCGATCGAGAATTCTCCACTTTCAATATACCTTTTGATGTCATGATACCAAGGCGTATTCCCCTCTTAAATATGATGAATATGCTTCATTGCTTCAAAAGCAGGGTGCTCCAATCTTCCAATCTCAAAAGAACAGATTGCTTCATTGGCATGCACCATTTTTACTTGAAAACTCAATAAAGAACAAAGTCTTTGAATGAGGGCTTCATATTCTGTCATGTTATGGGTACATGGAAAGTCGAGTTTCAAGGAATAAGGGATCATTTCATCTTCTGAAGTGATGAGTAGGATGCCTATTCCTGCTCCCATCACATTTCTGGATCCATCAAAGTACATCTTTCATATTGAAACAATTTCCAATCTTAATACATGTTCGTTTGGAAACTCATCATTCGTTCTGATTTCCTCGTATTGGAGAAAGTCTGCTAATTGGTCCACAATTGCTTGTCACTTTATTGACTTTTGAGACACGTATTCAAGATCATATTGCATCAACAGAACTTGCCATTTGGCGATGCGCCCATTAAGGAATGGTTGTTCCAAGATGTACTTGAGTGGATTTAGATTGGAGAGTATCTTGACCTCACAAGCTAATAAATAATGTCTCAACTTTTGACACATCCAAACCAATGCTAAACAAGTTTTCTCTATTGAAGAGTACTTCTTCTCGTATTGCACAAAAGTTTTGCTAATGTAATAAATTGCATGCTCGATGCGACTTCCTTCCTCATATTGTGCCAAAAAGCCGCCACATGCTGACTCATTCACTATGATGTGAAGCAGCAATGGTCTACCCAACACTGGAAGTTTTAGAATTGGTGGATTTAAGAGGTATTTCTTAATCTTCTCAAATGACTGTTGGCATTCAAAACCCCATTCAAACTTGGCACATTTCCTTAACAGCTGGTTGAATGGTTAGCATCTCATAGTCAAATTTGAAATGAATCGTCTGATGGATTCGTCCTTGAAAACTTCACAGTTCCTTGATATTGGTAGGTGGTGACATATCGATGATTGCTTTAGCTTTGGTAAGATCTATCTTGATTCCCCTCTTACTGACCATGAAACCCAAGAGTTTGTCTGATTCAACTCCAAATACACATTTTTGAGGATTCAAATGAAGCCTGTACTATAAGAGCCTCTCAAACACCTAGGCAAGAGTTTCAATGTGGTCTTCTCTCACTTTAGATTTAATCAATATGTCATCGATATATGCATTCATGATTTTGTGCATCTGATCATGGAAGATAGCGGTCATAGCTCTTTGATAAGTTTCTCCAGCATTTTTCAACCCAAACAACATCACCGTATAACAGAAAGTGCCCCAAGGTATAGTAAAAGCAGTCTTAGGTTGATCCTTGACTGCTAATTTGATTTGGTTATAGCCTGAATATCTATCCATAAAAGAGAACATTGCATGTCCTGTGGTACTATCAACCAATAGATCGATGTTTGGAAGTGGATAATCATCTTTTGGTGTGGCTTTGTTTAGGTCTCAAAAGTTAATGTATAATATGGCTTTGCCATTTTTCTTGAGGACAACCACGATATTAGCCAACCACTCAGGGTAGTCGATGACACGAATGAATTTTGCCCTTAGTAGGTCTTCTAATCCTTCTTTTACAAGTCCTTCTAGTCGAGGATCGAACTTGCGCAACTTTTGCTTAATTAGCTTGCAACTTGGATTTAAGGGCAAATGGTGTTCAACCAACTGGGGGTCTAAGCCTGACATATCTTCATAAGTCCAAGCAAAAGCTTCTTGGTTACTTACAAGAAAGCCCACCAATATTTTCTTCTCGTCTACTGACAAACTGGTACCAATTTGAAGGATTTTAGGATTCTCACTAGTTTCAATATTAATCTCTTCAATTGGATCATTAACTAAGGACGAGGGATGTTCTTGTTTTTAAATTTGAGTAAATTATCTGGCTTGGATATTGTCATAGATTCCATTTCACCGACTGCTTGTTTGACAAATGCTTTCTGGGAGGACTTCCGAGGAAAAAGAAGAAATTGAGACATGTTGAATTCTGACATCCTATAAAGAGGGGGATAAAGGGAAAATTCAACAAAGTTAAAATTGATAATAAAATATTACTTTGCATTGCATATTGAAACGAGGTTCTTAGTTCATAGAGGGGGTCCTTTCATGAGACCAGATAAAAAGAAGTACAAAAGTGAACATTATCAGCCCACAAGATCTTCTTCAAATTTTTTCATGGTATTCTAGTCCCCTGGTATTTATCTGAAATGGGATACTCATCGGCTGCAAGATGCCATCTTCATCCTTCTCGAGGCCAGTGAATGGACGATAGCCACTTTTCAAAAGCAACAGAAATCCCTTAGGATTTTTCATGAAATGAACATATAAGGGATGTTTTTGATAACTTGCACGATTGCTTGAAATAGTATGGACACTCTCAGATGATTCCCCTATCTCTATGTTCTGCATCCATTCTTCCAAAGGTCTGTCCTTTGTTGTTCTTATGCTTGGTACATCCACCAGATTAATTGGCCTAGGAAGCATGGGTTGCACCAACCTCTCGACCAGATCCTCAGCACGTACGGTGATAACTGATGGACCAAAATTCCATTTGAGGCATTGATGAAGAGTGGATGGGATCCCTCGTACTTGGTGGATCCAAGGTCGTCCCAGAAGCAAATTATATGATGGTAGTACATCTACTACATGGAATACAATGCGATGACTAACGTTTTCAATGATCACGTTCATGTCAATGGTACCTTTGCTTCTCATGCCTCGACCAGCATATCTGTAGATCTTGATATCATCAAAGTGGTATTTGTCTTCACGAAACCCCAAAGCTTTGGCCGTAAGATCAGGACAAATATTCAAGCCATTTCCTCCATCGATCAATACATGTGGCACGGTCATCTCATTGACCTGGACGACGATGTAAAGAGCTTCTTCATGATAATACTCCCATTTTGAAAGGTCTCTTTCTGAAAAGGTAATTGACTGGTCCTTAAATGCCTGAATCCACTCTCCTTCAACGATGCGCTCTTCCAAGGGGAGGACCTCACCCAAGTAGCACGAATCTCCATCCGAAGAGTCACTTGACAATTTATCATCGCCGTTTTGCAGAACAAAAGTCTCTGGGATTACAGAAGTTCTTTTGGGTGAACTTTCTGTCTTGTTACTCATCATAGCAATAAAATTCTGTGGTTTTTCACCTTGATCTGTCATCATGAGCTCGTGTGAACTGCTTCCATTACAAGGTTGGATGTGCTCCTGTGGATGATATGAGAGTAGAGTGCCTGTGGTGATCATGGCCACTGCCGCCTTCCCATGGTCAGGAAATGGATTCCTCAGCACCTCAGGGACGCTATCATCACCAACTTGGAGATCCTTGTTGATGAAGTCCTAGATAATATTTTTGAGGACAAAACAATTCTCAGTATCATGACTAGGGGCCCGATGAAACTTATACAGTTTTTCTTTATTTCCTCTCATCATTTTCGGAGGCTCTGACATATTTGGCAAGACTATTCCCTTGGCAAGGAGATATTTCAGGATCTTCTCACGGGACTGACTAAGAGGGGTGAATTTTTTGTCGTAACTCCAACCTGGGTATTTGTTTTTTCTATCGTCATTGCTTTTGGGAAACTGCGTATTCTTCTTGAGATTGACTTCCTTGTCATGCTTATAGCTGTTGTTATTGTCCTTTCGAATGCCAGCATTAGCTATGAAGTGTGCAGGCAACTGTGTCCTTCCTCTTTTCTTACCATCTTCCTTGTATTTAGGAGCAATGATTTCATCAAAATCTCTTTCCTCAATTCCTTCATCTATTGAATTTGCTTGTTCAATCAACTCAGTAAAGGTCTTGATTGAGGCATTGCGGATAAGACTTTTCAAGGGCTGGGCAAGATTCTTCCTAATGAGCGACAGAGCTTGCATTTCAGAAATGGGCTCCTTCATCTTGTTGCATTGAATTCTCCATTTTTGGATGAATTCTCGAGCTTTTTCTCATTGTTTTTAACGGAGACTGCAAATGGTACTAAGGGTTGGAGCCATGGGAGCATTCTGCTCGAATCTTTCGACAAACATGTTAATCAACTTGTCAAATTCCTTGAGTCCAACTGGGTTGACATTTTCTTTGTACCACTGTGCGGCGATGTCTTCAAGACTTCTTGGAAAATAGCGAAACAATGCTCTGTTATTTGCCCGAATTTTGTAGCAATCATTGAAGAAAGTTGAAAGATGAACATGCGGGCAGATGGTTCCATCATATCTGACGAACTTCCTAGGTAAGCCTTTCACGTCCTCGTCTCCTTCAATACTGATGAGTATGAGCGTTTTCCTCTCCCCCTAAGTTCAAGATTGTTCATTATTTTCTCCATTTCATAGAACATGCGTTTAGTTGGACTTTCATCATCACTTGACTGGATTAATTCTGGTTTTATATTTTTCTTTTTTCCTTCGATCTCCTTTACTTTTTCTGCCGAACTTTCACTGTCTGAGCTACTGCTGGGGATGTACTTCCTTGTCTTTTTGCCCCTCTTGGTTGGCTTTCTCTTTCTCTTAGGTTTCTCTTCTGAACTTCCAGTGGTGATAGGGCTAGGTGAGCAGCTTTTTCATTTTTTGGCTTTGGAGCAATCATCAAGGCCTTTTGTTCTTCTTGTTCCCTTAGGAATCATTCCATGAACAACCGAAATATAGGGTAACCTTCTGGTTCTATTGCTGGGAGGCCAAGTGTTTTTTGCCTAAGTTCAGAAGAGAGCAGTCTGCTTAGTTTGTGCTCTAGTCTCAACCATCTTGTTGGCTTTCAAGTATTCATTTTGTGAGATAGAAAAACGAAGAGTTATTGAAGGGAAATAGTGACAAAATGAAGGTTCATATCGCATTAGGAGTTTTAAAAGTTACATCAAAGATACTAATAAAGATGACAACGACTAAAGACGACATAAGAAATACAAATTTAACAACATAAACTTCTAGGGAAGGATGGATAGTGGTCGGTTGGCATCCCACCACTCAGCATATTCCTTCTTTACCACACTGGGCTTGTGAACCAAGTGTATAATATTTGTGTCTTTCATTCTTGTCGAGCCACTGCGAACAATGCTGCCCATTGAGGAGAGCTGAGGTCAAATTCCGAAATAGCTCCAATTGGTGCATGCACAGAAACCATCTTCTGCCTCTAAGAGAATTATCCTATACATCTATCAACACAACAATTAACTATGAAATAAGAGCCCAAGAGTGTGGTACGTCCATGATAATGATAAGTGTATCGAGTTGGATTCTGACGATGATTACAATAGTCCCAAATGATCTCCTCTCCATCAGTGTTTCTGAATAGACTGGCTTGGGGTCCCGCATGCTTGAGAAACCACAATTGCAAAGCATACTTGCGTCCTTCTATGAAGTCGGTATCTTCAATGGTGAAACGGGCGAGTCCTCGATAAAGGAAGGCTAAGGCTGTCATTGCTACTGACAAGTGTCGGGTCTCATTATGCCCCCATACCCAAAAAAATTGAGCAACACAGACATCTAAGAGGTCACTTCCATCGGTGAAAAGGGTCACTCTTACTGTGCAGAGAATCATGCAATGTTTAATTCTCCCTACGGCTTTTCGAGGTAGGGTAGAAGGTTCAACATATGCTCCAAATTCTTCATATAATTTTTTCAAGTTGATGCTTTGGCTCTCGTGGTTTTCCATTAAGGGCCAAGTTTTTCTTCCAGTAAAGTGGCCTATAAGGTCATTTGAATTAACCTTAGTCAGGTTTAGTCAGGTTCATGAGGAATTGTTTATTTAATGGTTCATTTGGGTCACAGGTTGGGGTAGGAAGGTCTAGTATTTCAGTAAATTCATCTAGTAATATTGTCATTTCTTCCCATGAAAACCAAAACGAGGAGGTCCTTGGGTTCCAACGCTCGGTGATTGAATGTACTAAATTTTCATCAACTGACCGCATTCCTTTGGCTGCCACTGTCTTTAGCCCACATTCTTCAAAGTATGAAGGAAACATCCAAGAGAAGGTGGGTTGCCAAGACGGATATCATTCGGGAGCCAAAGGTTTACCTTCCCTAAAGTGGATGTGGTCATAAGGGAAGGTGACACCACGTTGGAAAGAATACATCTTGAATGATGACTCTCTAAAGACAAAGATTGAATTAGTGGAAAAGATTGACTAGGTTGACAAAGACAATGTGAAGTAGATGAATGTAATGAGGTTGTAAAGCATCACACAAGGTTTTATGCACATCCACATGTCATTTGAATTTTCTTTTTTTTTTTTAGAAAAATTGGCATAGGGACCTAATTGAGATAATTTTATGTCACGATAGTCCAATGTCAAGTTATGCTTATATACCTTAGCCAAATGTCTTAGTACGAGCATAGATTCTTCCTTAGACAACTAAGGATAGAGTTCATCAACTTCTTCTTGATCAGTCGTCGATATACTACAAATTACCACTCATGGTACTAACGAAGGGGCTTTCCCGCCCAAGGTGTGGTCTAGTTGTAAGGCTTAGTCTTGTGCTACCGCCAAAAACCAAGCCCGACAACATGATGATCGGGGCAAATAGGTATAATAAATTTTGAAATATGAAAAATAATGTAAAATGAGTTGTCTCTAATGCAGTGTTGCCTGAGATGATGATTAAAATAAATAGAAGAGCAAACATTGTCTTTAAACAACTCTTAAATTGAGGAGGGTTGTATTTGATACTAGATGTAGGTGAACATGATTAATCATCCTCCATTAGTCTTATGTGCAAGGAAGCAAACACAATTACCAAGTAATGCAATGAAGTACCAATAGGGTCAAGGCCAAAATAGGGGACATGCTTTATCATTGGCAATATATGAGATGTCAAGTTAATAAAAAAGCATCAATTATAACCATAGCCAAACGATGACGGGTCCCATCACGGTCGCCATTGGTTCGCATCCCCAAAATTTTTGGTATTTGGAGTACTCCAGAAAAATGAGATTTTTATTTGAAAATAAGAGAGAGAGGGACTCACTCGTTGGTACGAGGATCAACCGTTCCCAAAACTTTTACTAGGAGTAATGAATCCAATGGCTATGTTTATTATTGATGCATTTCCTTTTACCTTAAACATCTTTTCTATATGCGGTGTAGAAGAATATTGAAAGTTTGATATTTCAAACTTTTGAGAAGGTTCTGAAGAATTACTTGAGAATGTAAAACATTTTGAGAAAAACTAGAGTTGAAAAATCTTTGTAAATATCATTGGGAAAGTTTGGGAAAACATTTTGAAGTCATTTTAGTGTTCTCTTAAGTCTTTAAGTAGGCTTGAGATTTTGCTTTAATTCGGTTACCACCTAGTTAGTGCTTCATCTCATCTTGCTTAAGTTCTTTTAGAGATGTGATTGTGCTTATTGATGATATTAAGTGCATGTGAATGCATGAATGCATTGACATATATGATTAAAAGAGAATGAAGTATTCCTACCACAACATTCATCTAAGATATTCCTACCATAACATTCATCTAAGGCATTCCTACCATATCATGCATCTAAGATTTTTTGTTTTATAGTTAACAAAAACATTTTCACAAAAACATTTTCACAAAGAAAGAAAAGTTTTTGAAATTAGATTGAGATTGTAGACCATCAAGCATGAATCCAATATTGGGTCATTACTTGAAATGTGGTCTTAGTGAAGTCGGTAGATGAAAATGATCTTAGAGAAAAAAAAATATCCAAAAGAATGCAAAAGATGAGATACTTGATTATAAGAAAAATTAGAAAAGGAGAAAGAGAAAGAGGTCTTGAAAATTACAAAATCAAAGATTTGAAAGAAAGAGAGATATGCATTCATATACATATATACATATAAATATACATATACATATACATATATATGTATATCTATATATGTATAGATACATATATGTGAGGTTTGAATTTAAGTAGAGAGGAAAAATGAAACTTTCAAAAAAAAAAAGAGAAAAAGAGGGCGTTAGAGAAGATGCACATACATGTGTATATACTATCACATATACACATATAAAAGATTGTAAAAACTTCATTGATTTGCATAAAGAGGGAGATTTTAGAGGAAAAGAAATGGAATATATATATATATATATATATATATATAAGAAATTTGTAGATGAAGGCATTTGACTTGAAAAGATAAAAAAGTTTTAGAGAGAGAAAGTAGGAGATTCATATATATACATGCATTCATATTGATACGAAAATTTGTAAAATGAAATATGTGAACATAGAGAGAGAATGATAAAAATCATCATGTGTACACACATGTATATAACATGCATATACATGTACGTCTTCATGAGATTAAAGATAAATTAAACATCCGACTTTAATTTTGATGTAGGCCGAAGGAGGGCTCGGACTCATGCAAGAGTCTAAGTTAAGTCTCCAAAGCCATATTAAGAAGGGTTCTTTTGAAAATATTTTGGAGAACATGATTATAAACACAAAACATAGTTATTTCATTGGTTGCAAGGGAATATGTTTCTTCCACCGTTGGGTATGGAAGAAACTCAAACCACACGATAGGGTGCTCACTAGGGTTCCTAATCTATCGATTAAAAGGAAACTTATGCAAAATGATATGAAAATGCACTTTAACATGTACAAATTTGTGAAGGTTCTTTCCGGGTTGAATAAACCTCAACCTCAAAAATTAATCAACACAATAATAATAAAAGAATCTCAAACCACACTGTCATTCTCACCGTGCATTCACATATAAATGGAAAATTAAGCAAGCATGCATTGATAGCATATAGACAATATTCAAGGAAGAAAAGCGAGAGAGAGAGAGAGCACGATGGAGGGAGAAAGAGAGAGAGAACATGATGGAGTGAAGGAGAGAAAAAGCATGATGTAAAGAGAGATAGGACATGGAGTAACTATGAAATGATATACCATTTTATATTTCCATGCTCCCGGTGCACTCAAGCATAGTCTCTTATCTTTAAAATATAGATTGGGTGCTATCTCCTTTGGCCATGAGGAGATAAAGATGAGAAGAACATGAAAAATGAAAGGCAATGCCATATTTAATAAAATAGAAAGCATGATTTAAGCTTGAAATAAAAGATCATTTCATCTTTCCATGATCCCGGTGCACTCGAGCATAACCTATTGTCTTTAAAATAGAGATTGAGTGCTATCTCCTTTGGTCATGTGGAGATGAAGATGAGAAGAACATGAAAAATGAAAGACAATGTCGTATTTAATAAAATAAAAAGTATGATTTAAGCTTGAAACGAAAGATCATCTCATCTTTTCATGCTCCTCGTGCACTCGAGCATAACCTCTTGTCTCTAAAATAGAGATTGAGTGTTATCTCCTTTGGCCATGGGGAGAGGAAGAAGAGAAAAATGAAAAAAGAAAGAGGTGAGTTATTGATTACATACCTCTAGTGAGAATAACTTTTGAAAAAATGAACACCTTGGAGATCCCCTTGAGTGAAGCTCCAAGATGATGCCTCCAAGAGGGTTGTGACTTGATGAAGCTTGCTTCCCAGTTCGAGAGAAATGAAAATAGGAAGAGAGAGAGAGAGAGAGAGAGAGAAACTCCAAGTCTTCAAGTGAGAATATACTAGAATTTCTCCCAAGGGCCAACTCTTGCCCAAGAGGGGGGAAGTGAGAGGTATTTATAGAGGATTTTTTAGCCAAACCTCAAATTTTGAATTTTTTTGAATTTCACCCCATTTTTATCCGAATTTCACATAATTTTGAATTTTTTTTTTATTTTATTTTTTTTAAAAAAAAGGTTTTGACTAAGTGAGATTGGCCCTTAGCCCTGCAAATACCCCTTTGGGGTGTGGGCAGGGTTAATGGCCACCTAAAAAAATAAAAAACCGACCCGCAAGGGCCGGTTTTGCAAAAAAATGGGGGCCTATACTGTGTTACGCGATCGCGCACCACGATCGTTATCTTGTTCGAGCATGCACGCGAGGTTGTGCGCGCGTGTGGCGACGCGATATCGCGCGTGCACGATGCGATATCGCGCGTGTGCACGACGGGATATCGCGCGACGCGAGCTCTTGTGTCGCGTGACGCGTGATCGTGTGTCGCGCGATTGCGCGTCGCGCGACGCTCGATGGACCTCTTTTTTTTAAATTAAATGAAATTCAATAAAATATATAAAAAATGCTATTTATATAGGAAGCATAATAATTTTTTATTTAAAATATAAAAAAAAGGTTTTCCAAGTAAAAGCATAAGAATTCATTTTTTTTGTTTGATTTATCTAAAAGGCATATCAAAATCATTTTTGTTCTTATAAAAGGACGGTTGACTCCATTTTGAGTGACTTCGAACTCACTCCAAATCCGATTTTTTTTTTGTTGGTTGTTGACTCGTTTGAGCATGCGACTTTGATTAGAAAGCGTTTTGCTGTGAAAAATGAGTTCTTAAAGCAAAGGGAAGGTCCACGCATGCGCGACGCACAAATTTTGTCGTTTCGAATGCGACTCGCATTTTGGGTTTGAAATGCTCGATTTGGATCCGAACTTTGGTTTTGTACACTAGTACATGTTTGTACCTCAATAAATTATAAGTTTTATCTTTCCATCAAATCGTAAATTTAACATGCAAGTCTACATAAGTACTCATTCCCCCCATGCATTGCAATATCCAACAAAAGATAGCATTGATCGACACCCCTCTAAAACAATCTTAAACTCCACGATATTATAAAAAATCTCTACCATGCTCCCTAATTGCTTCAAATATATATTCAAATATATATAAGCAACATACTAATATCCATACACACTAATCTAAAATTAGAAAATATAATAAATAACAGCACACACAATTAAATTGAGCATACATCATTACATCTAACCAATTAAATTGAGCATACATCATTACATCTAACTAGGATACATCTAAAATGAATCAAAATGCAAGATAACCAATTCATGCAACTAAAAAAAAATAATAAAGTAAACATAACAGTTAACTGGTAACAACTCTATCATGAATTCAACTTCCCCTGTTGGAGAAAAACTTATCAACTCTTCAGAAAACTTCTCATTTCTGTCCTTTGACTTTCAATTTTGGATTGATTAAAAAGGGGTTAAAACCTCTCCTCCACTCTTTCCTTCCATCAAATCAACCCTATGTTAACATTTTCCATTCCTTTCCACCCATTGCCCTTCATCCAAGCACAGACTTATTGTAGGCAAACCCCGCCAAGTCATTGCCAATGCTGAAAAGGATAGAAAATGGCCTCCCCCACTCCCACTGCCTTTGTTGGTAAGTTTTTCTTGAAAAGAACCTTATTAAAAGAGATATCCATTTTTTCTCAGTTAAAAGTTAACCTAACCTGACAAAAAGTAAAATTTGTCCCTCACGATCATTAGCGTCAAGCTGATATTTGTTAAACTCAGCTTAGCAGTCTAGCGGTTCTTTGTGTTACATTGAAAAACTAAGGGCAGCTGCTCATAAAGTGTCAAAAGTAAGGTAATTCTTTTGGAAACATATTTAATGTTGGGCACCTTTTTGCTACTTAGCCAATCGGTATATGGTTCAGTAGCAACCATAGCAAAACATATCTAATGGAAAGTGAGACCAGAAAAGGAATGTAGTTGGCATGAAGTGACAAGCCACTGACCCCACATGTGCGAAGAAAAAGAACAGACATATTGTAACGCTTTATGTCTTGGGGGGTCGGGTTGGATCAAGGTCCAGACCTGGACCCGAACCAATCGTGTGAAATTGCCCGACGCCAGCACTCTTCGTCTTTGCTGTTCTTGCTGGCTCGACTGCGTGAGAAGCAGGAGGCGGGCGAGGGTGCTGCGGCGATGGCTGGGCCGGCGAAGGAAGGGTGATGGTGGCGCTGAGGTGAGTCATCTCGATCCCTCTCAGTTTCTTCTGTTTTCTTCTTCTTTCTCACCCTCTATCGTTGTCGTCTCTCCCTCTATCCCGACTCTTCTCTATCCAATACCTCTCTCCCGCCCTCTCGCCCGCACTGTCTTCCTCCGCTACTCTCTCATCTCTCTGCTCACATTCTCTCGCTTTCTCTTTTGTTTTCTCTTCTTCCCCTTGTCGTTCTCTATTAATCTCTCCCTCTGTCCCTATTTTTCTTACTGTTTTCTCCTCTCCTTCTTGCCATTTTCTATTGCCTCCCTTTTGTTCCGACCTCTCTCCACTCAATCTCTATCTCTCTCGCAAGCTCCCAGGTCTCGCTTTTTCTCTCGCATCCTCTCTCGCCTTCAGTCTCCCTCCCTCTTACTGTTCCCTGATTCCCCCGAGCAGTGTCGCCCCTTCTTGACTTTTCTCCCTCTCTGTTTTGGGTCTCCTCTCACTCGTAGTGTCTCTCACCTTCAGCCGAACACTCTCTCAGCATTCCCTCTCACCCTCTTTTTCTTCACACTCGATTGTTGTCTCTCTGCCATGCATGAGTCTTCTTCAGCCGAACCACCTCCCTCACAGCTATCATAGGCTTCCTTCTAATGGCAGACCCCTCTTTTGGACTCTCTTTCGCTCATTCTCACTCTATTTGGTAATGTTTCATCGAAATTGCAGATTGGGGGACGTCTTTTCCCTCATAACAGCGAATCGAAGGTGTTGGTGGAGACGACATTGTATGATTTTAGCCGCTTGGGGATCAATCGAGCATTTGAGGTGGCTGTCGAGAGCACTACAACAGTTTGCACTCTAGGAGTGGGGTGAGTGAGGCATAATCAAGCCTAAACTGTCTAATATTTTCTTTTAGTGCATATATAATTATTATTTGAGCATGTTAGATTCAAGATTGAGTGATTGAGAATGCATGTTAGCGACGTTGTTATTTTAAGAAAGGTGTAGGACTATTTTGGAGGGACAATGATCTATGTTTATAATTATCTTTCAAGCATGATGAGTTAATTTTTGAAACAGTTAGGAAGCATGGTAGAGATTTGATGTGGTTAAAAAGGTGTAGGACCATTGTTGCGAACACGTGGCGCATGCTATTATCGGTGTGCGTATTGCATTGTTGGTTGTGAAAGAGTGTGTATGTTGGGAAGACACTTTAACTAAGAAAGCAAGTGAGAATCGTATTAGTGATTGGTTAAATTGAAAGCTCAGAGCTTAAACCATTGGTTACAAACCTCAAAGAGTTGGGAAGAGATCTATTGGAGGGCCTCAATGATTTTATTTCATACTTGTATAGATTGTAAAACAAAATGAGTAGAGAATTTATCACTTGACTTTGTTTGCAGGTACTTCTGGTACGTCGAATAGACCTTGAACGACAAGATTCAAAGCTCGAGACATTTTGGGTATTTTGGGTGACGCATGGTAGGTATGGCGGCATTCCAGGCAAATTCCTGCCTGGGGCCAACTTTAGAATGTGTGCCCTTCAGGATCGTTGGATCCTATGTTTGTGTTATGATTGAATGAATATATGCATATGATTGACTTGTTATGGGATTGGTTTTGTTTTTAAAAATTACTATGCAATTGCATGTGCATATTGACAATGATAACTGTTTAGGACATATGAGATGAGATATAGATGCGAGTATCTCCTCGATCCCGATTGTGTATTAGAAAGCATCGTAGAATGATAATTGCATAGAACAGCTATGAGTGAATCACGGATCGAGATTATTCTTCGTGGTTTGACTAAATTTTGAAAGATGTGATTGATGTTCTTGATTAATGTGAATGTTGTAATATGTTTCGTATGCATTGTCGTGGGCATGATGCAAATGAATGAAATTGAAGGATAGTTGTACACGTAAAGTTATGACGACTAGCTAAGAAGGTTGACTATATGTGTAGCCCTCATGTGGAGGCATTTAGAGGTATGAGTGCACTTGTGAAGTGAACCAACCTCATGTGCTAGCCGGTCATTTTATGAATGTGCTATCATAATGATAAGTAAGAAAGATTAATAGATGAGAGGCCAGTGGGTAGTGGCAATGTGTTCGAGATATGTCCCACCTTCACCACTAGTCTCGGCTGTTCAGAGAACAGGCAGTGTAAGACCCCAGGATATCATTGTGTGATGTGCTTGGAGCGTTGGGCTTCTGTCTTCCGAACTTGGGTCTCATAGAGAAGGTTGAACAACTCTTCTTAGAATTCACACATCCATAGATGATTGCTCTACCGCTGCAACGTGAATGGATCCGTATCGTTTCGGGCCACCATGGGCTCGTGGTGTGCACGTGCATATGTTTGCATCCATAAGAACTGTCAATTCACTAAAGCATATGTAAATGAAATGATTGTAAGTGAAATGAATGTGAATGAATTGAATGTGAATGATGTGAATATGTATAAAGTGCATGTGACTATTGAATGTGTTAATTGTGGTCATTTTGTGGTCTTTACATGTTGTGGTATATGTGAACAGCTTCCAAAACAAGTCATGTGACAACATGCTCTCATTACGACATGATAATGTTTTGTTATCATATTTGTTACATTTCGAATTTCAGTCCTTACCTTAGAGGTTAGAGATTCATTTAGTTTGTTGTCATACTACGAAAGCTAAGTCTTCTATTGTTTATTTTTTTAGGTTTTGGCAGACTCTAGGCAGTAGGTTGATCAAATTGCCCAACTCACATCATATTGGAAAGATTTTGGGTCTACTTTAGTACCAGCACATCATGTTTTGGTCTCATTGATGCCTTGTTTTTTATAAGCATCAATGTTGTGGTTGGAGCATTTTTTATCATACGTATTATTAAGAAATATAATATGATTTTTATGAACTGAAATTATCATATAATGAAAAGTTGCCCCCACTGTTTTTGGTTTGCATAACAATTTTCTTTTGAATTGTTGTGTCGTCTCATCTTAACATTTTATGTTTTAACAAAAAAAAATTGCTTGAAGGTCAAAGCATTGAGGTGTGACATATCCCTCTTTCAGGTACTGTATTTTGTATTCCAGACTACTGAGACCTCAAATTCTTCATAAGCTTAACCTGAGATCCCAAACTGATGACATCCCACACTGAGGCCTCAAATTCTTCGTCAATTTTGGTAGAACTATTCTCAAAGGGCTGAAGCCAAGTGCATGAATAGTTTACAACTTTGTTTTACATGCCCCTAAGGCTGCAACCAGCCAAGTTGAGACACACCTCGATTCAACTCAAAAAACTCAAGGTAGACCTCCACTTGAACAGTTCGAGTCCTAAAGAATAAGCTCAGTGTCAAGCTCAACTCACGTTTCTGTTAATCTATTAGTTTCTTTTAACTCATTTAACTCATCAATTAGTTTAACCCATTTAATTAATTCAACTACGATGAACTGATTTTACATAGTCTAACCTGTTCGAGTTCTTACAACTGAAACTGACTCATTTAACATTTAAACTATAAATTTAAACTCGAGGTGTACTTGTTTAATTTAACCCATTTAATTAATTCAACTACAATGAACTGATTTTACGTAGTCCAGCCTAATTCAGTTCTTACAACTCAATCTCAACTCTTTTAACATTTCAACTGTAAATTTAAACTCGAGGTCAAACTTGTTTATAAACAAGTCAAGCTTGAGTCAAGTTTTTTCAAGCTGGGTTGGAGTCCAACCTGAATTAGCTCGACTCCTTGTGCAGGCCTACATAACTCCGTTCTGCCTACCAACTTTTCCAACTTTCCAGCTAAGCAGCAACATGGAGTCATCAAACTTACACTATGCCCGTCAAACAAGCCCTGATCCACCAATAAGGCGCTATATGTTTTAAGAAGATAAACTTATAAAAAGTTAGAGTATGCCCGTCTCAACACAACGAAATCTCAAACATGTGTGTGTGTGCGTGCGTGCGTGTGTGTGTGTATGAGAGAGAGAGTACATCTCCAAGGCACCCTTTTACATCATGCATCAGGTGAAAATACAATGGACCTAGAATGAGAGGGGCTAAATTCCTTTAGGATGTGTTTCCTAGGTATCAATTTAAGATACGGAAGCAGAATCCAATTTTCCAACTGCCTCCCAAGTGAGGGACATCTCATCACACCCTTATTGAGAAAGTACACAGAAATATTTAAGTCAAGATATTCTATAAGAGCATGAATTATTCTCTGAGATTTAACACTAAAGCGGGGCATTGAAAGCCCTCCAAATTGCAACAATCACAAGCCGGTGCTTGGGTTCCCAGCGTTAGCAGCTATAACACCCATTCCACCTGCATGGACCTTGGATGTTTCCAATGCTGTTGGTTCACTGGGTTTGACCAAAGGGATGCCACAGGCTTCACTTTTCTGCACGAGTTCATCAATCTTGTGGAACTGGTAAGGCCATCTCGTGTTGTATAAGAACTGGCGAAGGTCAAACCTATTATCTTCTGGTGAATAACTCTGCAGAAAGTCAATCATTCTCTATTGAGCACAAAAGTTTCGAAAACGTAACAGACAAAATCTTGAATATAGCTAGAAAATCATTAGGTTGAATGAATTTGAAAACAACCCACGGCATGCTGAAAATGACAAATCTCTTGGTCATACTGTCTGTATCAAAATAATAGCACGACACAAGCAACAATTAAATCAAATCCACATCACAACAATACCTCAGCATGATATGATGGCGTTAGAACAGTCATTTTATGCCGATTCATTGAATAGTACTTAAAGAAGTGCTTGACCTTTGCTGCCACCTCAGAAGAAGTAAGCCTGCCATGCCAGACATGGACAAGGTTCTGAAACATAAAAGGAGAAGTTACTAATCCGAATTGGGCACAGCTCCACTACAATGAATAATTTAAAAGGATCAAAGAAATATTTGCTCCTTCTGGGTGATTCCATTTTCTGACATTGTTCATCATTCCCTTTTCAGACATGATGGTAAGTTTTCACAAGAGTGCACAGTCGCCTGTTTCATTTCGAAAACCTATTATACAAGCAAATAAGGTAGCTGTTTTCTATCGAAGAAGTTTTTCCCACAGAGCTAGGCTCTGGACTTGCTTTCATTTTAAGGCTACAAGGATGCTTCAATACAGGCCCTCTCTTGGAGATTATAGTCACATATATCGATGTTACTATAAGAACATTTCAACATTATTGCTGAAAATGAATAAAATGCTTACCAAGTGGCAGTTTTTCAAAACATTGCCAATATATATATATTATATCAAAAGTGCTGCAGAATCTCCCCACAGAGAAAATATATAAGTACTCTGGTGCATTTTTTCCATTTTCTTATTGCCTTCGACTTTTTAAACTATCTTGAATTTTATCAACATTTTATAATGAAATTAGCAGAAAACTTATTTCATAATTTTTTATTTTATTCTTTACGTTCTTTACAATTTTCTGATTTTTTAATTTCAAAAGTCCGAGAAAAACTTGCCTATAGACACTTCAGAGAGTCAAAAAACATCTATGAAGATGTTTGAGACCCAAATACACCCCGAATAGCTGGAAGACTTCACATTTGGCATGAAGCAGGATTGCAGAAGAATACATGTGCTCTTCTACATGTGCAAGGACAAAGAAAACAAGAGACCATTTCATCCCATAACAATTTAACTAAATTTTTATCTGACAATATAAATAGTAGAACACAAAAGGTGACCATTTCTGAATATCTGAGATTCTGAAACCAACCTGAAACATTGACACAGGGCCACATCTGAAAATCTTTCTAAGCCGTCCATATAATGATAACTCCTCGTATGTCATGCCCATATCCACTTCATCTAACTGTGTCCAGACATAACTCATAAGATAGCAAATCTACATACTCTTCAGTGTAAGTGAATATCTTTCAACAGAAAGACGATTTATTTCATTTGCCATATGTCACATTTGTAATCTATCATTCTCTAATTATTGTACTAACTCACCCTCGATCTGCAGTTATGCAGTTAGCAAACATTCTTCTTGAACAAAAACAAACAAATAGATGACACAATGAATAAAGACCATCATGCATTTGCAAAACAATTCCCTCCACTATGAGTAATACTATTGGATATTAATGTAAATTAGAAGCACCTGTCAATAACGAACCCCAAGACCTTAAGAGAAAATAAGAATGAGCGTCAGACCTCAAAAGCACCAAAAGGTTCAAAAGAACTTAGTACACGTGCACTCAACATGCAGTATGACAAACTAAAAATAAAGAATTTTATTGAATGAATAAGAGGAAGAAAAAAAGATAAGATAGAAGAGAGAACAGTCCTCAACATATAGGATAAGCCAGCACTGAGCCAGCGAGTGATCTAGAAAAGAGTTTCGTGCAGCTGCAGACTGGAAAAGAAAATGAAAAATACAAGATAGAAATTCGAAAATGAAAGAAACATAAGAAAAGAGAATATCATGATTCAGCCCTTTATGCATATGAATATGATTAAGATATGTATGTATTTATACGTACATATGCATGTGTTATATATATATATATATATATCATATAAATGGATAAATATTAACAGTTTCTACACATATCTTAATACCCTCCCTCAAGCTTAAACTTAAAGTGCTACTGCCAAGTTTTTCAAAATCGGAAGTTCGAATGAGGAGAACACAATGCCTTGGTGAAGCATGCAATCTGAAACTTCAAGGCCACACAAGGGAGATCAATTGTCTTCTTCAAGTATTCCTTTCTAACAAAATAGACAATTTATCTTCATATGCTTTGTTCGCTCATAAAATGTGTGATTTTGAGCTTTATACAGTTATAACTGAACTCTTTTCATGACGACACAATTTTGCAGGTTTTTCCAAGTGAACACCAATGTCCTCTAACAATTGCCGAAGCCATATAACTTTTATTGTTACAGTAGCTGCTGCTCTCTACTCTAAGTCACATGGGTACTTCAGTAAGGTCCACGTACCCGTGTCGCCGTACCCGTACCCAAAATGGGTACTTTGACACTTGGGTACCTATAGATCCAAACTGCTTAATTTTATTAGGATTTAATTTTTTCCACCTTACTTTTTCTTCTATTCTTTGGATGTGAAAATTCGATTGATGTTCATATTTGACTACGGGGCTGCTTGGTTGTCCATATGTTTAAAGTTTTTCATAGGTTTCTTAAACAAACTACTGCAAGAGCCATTGATATATATTTTCTGTTATTTATTTGTTTATATTGATGTATATTCTTTATTTTGATACATATTTTCTAAGCATTTCTTATTGTTTATATATATACGGCCGTACCCCCGCACCCAAGTTTTTTGAAAATGGTCAATACCCGCACCCGCACCGGTACCCGTATCTATGTGACATAGTCCCTACTATACCCCAATAGTATATAAAAATAACTTCTGGTATTTCTTGCATCTCCAAGATACAAGAGATTATCATAGAAAGAAAAAAAAACAGTTGTGTGAATATCTAATTACCTAGAACTGGATTCCCTTTCCAAATGAACATCATTAAGCAATCAATTCAAGTGAGGAAGATAAGAGAAAAATACTTATTCATGTAAGGAAGATGAGGAAGAGCCTAACTCCATTGGGAGCAGCATCACTTTCTCAAGAGACAGAAGTGCTTCAACCTTTTTCCAAACCAGATACTCCAACTATCAATGCAGTAACCACCCCATCTCAAGATATAATTCCCTGGCTTTTAAACTCAGTAGCCCAGTCTAAATGACTCCAGTTGAATCATGTTTGTCCATATGCAAACGAGTTCATATCCCAGTGTTGTTTTTACTGCAGTAACCACTTGTTTAAAATTGAACATCTTGAAAAGGAGGTAAAAAATTCAAAGATTTTCAAATTACCAATTATTAGATGTATTGTTGAATTAAATCTCAATCTTTTTTCTATATCTTAAATTGTGGATCATGGTTTGTAATATTGCTCTCACACAAAGTCACTTGGGTATTGCAGTTCAGGCATAGTACCTGTATCGGTTGGGTACGATACCAGTATGGCTACCGATATGGCCCCAAACAGGGGTCAAGTACGAGTCAATGGGTATTGGGTACGGTCAAAGTACTTGTGACTGTATCCATAAAAAAAAAAGACTCCAGTCCTTTTTTGTCCAAAAATTAGGGCTTGAGTTTTTTTCCCTACATAAATCCTCTTGAAAACACAAGGCCCTTTGATAAGTTGTTGGATCTAATCTGATCCAAATCCAACACGTCTAACTATGTCTGATCACATTTATCTAGGCAGGGTTATGATTGTAATTTTTCTAATTGTTTTATTTTAGACTCTAGATTATTGTGTTGTTTCACTCTAGACTCTAGATTATTGTGATTATTTCATTCTAGATTATTGTAGAGGAATCATTATATAAATGGGCTGCGTGAGAATGTAGCGACTCACCTCCCTTTCTCATTTCTCTTTTCTTGTTCCCTCTCTTAACCTTTCCTTTGCTGAAACTGATCGTGGGTTATAGTTTGATACCCAAAATCGTACATGGTATCAGAGCAAGGTTTGGCTGGTTCTACCAAAGAGAATGTTTGACTAGACTTGAAATCTCCTGGTTGGTTTTCTCTTATACCCCTTCTAACATTCTACTCCTAATCCTTCATCTATCTTGACAACATTCTTATATTTCTGTTAGTACATAGTATATATCTACGTTGATAGGTATATAAATTATCATAGATATTCTCTCCCAAGACGGTATGTCATCCAACTTTTTACGACACCTTATTTCTGAAAAACTGAACCACTCCAACTACCTTACTTGGAAAAGGCAGATCACTCCTTCCATAAGGAGTCAAGATCTATACGGGCATCTTGATGGTTCCATTCCAATCCCACCATAGTTCATTCAACAAGAGATTGAGAATGAGAGAGGGGAGACAATTTCCACTCAAGAAATTTGTAGTCTTCAATTTATAACACGGATGAAACGAGATCAAAGTCTTGTTGCATATATCACATCAACGCTCTCTCAAGAAGTGTTGATTTCTCTTTCTGATGACTGTACAGCAAGATAGTTATGGGTTAGACTCACCGAAACCTATTCTCAGATTTCATAGGCACATATAATATATTTGAAGAAGGAATTTCAGAATCTCAACAAAGGGTCAATGTCGATTATAGAATATTTGGGTCATGTTAAAGGGATAGCTGACCAGTTGAGAGTTGCTATATACCTTGTTTCCAACGAAGAAAAAGTCCAGCAAACTCTTAGCGGTCTTGGACCAAATTTTTATGCCTTCACTACTGCTCTTGAAGTTTTGCCTATCTTGCCCACCTTCAATGAACTTCAGGGCAAGCTGCTTCAACATGAAATGAAAATGAAACAACTGATAGGAGGAACAAGCCAAGGTAATGCTCCCAATGCTTTAGTTATTGAAGCTGCTGCAGGTCATGGAAAAGGAAATGGGGCTCATCAAAGAGACATGAACCGTGGGCATAGGACAAAATGGCCGAGGTATTCTGCCAACACTGAGTGTTACAGGAAGATTTCAGACCAATACAATAAAGAAAAGGTGAAAACGTGTTTCCAATGTAACAAGAAGGGTCACATCAAAGCAAATTGCTGGTTCAACCCACAAAAACAAAGGCAATAAACCTGAAGTTGAATAGAATGTCAAACTCCCACGAGCCGATGTGCAACAAATATTAGTGACTGCTCTCTCCAAGATGATGATGAAACAAAATGATCAAGGCAAATGAGATTCAAGTGCTACTACTCATGCAACCGGAAATGCTGGTAAGTTACATTACCTTTTTTCTTATTCTGGTAAAAGTAATATAGTTACAGGTGACAGAAGTTTTCATCTTATCACACATGTTGGGAATGCACAAATTTCTCTTCCAACATCACCATTTCCACTATATTTGTCAAATGTTATCTTTGCTTCAAATATTAAAAAGAATATTATTTCCATTTCTAAACTTGTAGATGATACAAACTCATCTATTGAATTTACTTCTTCCTTTGTGTATGCCAAGGATCTTCTAACGAAGAAACATTCCCTAAAGGGGAACGACAAGAAAATATGTATGTCTTCAAGGAAAGTCCTTATTTCTTACAGCCCTCTTCAAGTCCAACGCAATTGACATGCTTTCCTTCCAAAGCACCTTCACAAATTCCAAGTTCTAGCTGTCTTCAATCAAATGTCATAAGCCAAATTTATGGCATGGTCGTATGGGACATTGTAGTTGTGGGTTTTTGGAAAAAATAGCATAAGATAATCTCATTCAAAATCCAGTCTATCTTTTGATTCCTATGACAAAAAATGTTTTAGTTGCAAACTATGTAAGAGTCATATACTTCATTTTCATAATATCAATAAAAGAGCTTCTAAACCTTTTGAAATTGTCTATCCTGTAGGCCAGCTCCCATTGATTCCTTGTCTGGCTCCCACTATTATGTTTTGTTCATAGATTCTTATTCTCGATATACTGGATTTGAAACAAAAATTAAAAGTGTTTAGTATCTTTCGAGAATTTCATGCCATGATTCAAACACACTTTTCGTATAAGATTGTGCATTTCCAGTGTGATGGTGGGGGAGAATATTCTTCACATGACTTTATTAACTTTTTAGGAGAAAATGGGATAACTCGACAGAATTCATGCTCATACACCCCACAGCAAAATGGCGTAGCTAAACAGAAACATCGTTACATCGTGGAAAGTGGTATGAGTATGATGCATGATAGTAACACTCCTATTACTCTATGGACAGAGACTTTTCACACTGCTGTGCTGTACATATAATAAATCGTTTGACCATGACAATTTTGGATTCAAAATCTCCTTATTTCACTCTTTTTGATCGAAATCCAAACTACAATGATTTAAGGGTTTTCGGATGTGTGTATTATGTTCACATTGACTCATCATTAAGGTTTCCGGATGTGTGTATTATGTTCACATTGACTCATCATTAAGAAAAGTCTATGGTGGCAAAGTTGCTACAGGGTCTCTCTTCTGAATACGGAGTAGCAAAGGCGCAGATGTTGACTGGAGCAGAAATCCTTGACCTAGCTAAGGCTTACAACAAACTCAACCATCTTGCTGTGACCCTTTCTCCACCTTCCGATGATGCTCCTACCTCTGCTTTGGTGGCTTCAGGAGGCCGTGGAGGTAGTGTCTCTAGAGGAAGGGACATAAGTCGAGGGTCAGGAGGAGGTCGTGAGAGATTTCAGTGCACCTACTGTGGAAAAATAGGGCATTTGAAGAACCAATGTTGGGATAAGCATAGTCGTCCTTCCGCTGCATCCCTAGGAAGAGGTGTTGCATCTAAGCAAGGCAAGAATTCATTACAGTCTCCTATTGAATCTGTCCAGGCAACTTCATTAGTAGTAGAGGGGTCTTTGTCTTCTTTCCATCCTGAGATTGTGACAGTGAATATCAACAAGTCAGAGTATGAACAGTTCTTAGCACACAAATCTATTCAGCCGTCGGCCTCCATAGTTATGATAGACAATAATGTCTGTCAATACTACTCCATATGATACAAGTACTACTTGGATTATTGATTCAGGAGCATCCGAGCACTTTTATAGTAGATTTTCATTGTTTACCTTGCACCACACATTACCTCAGACTCGTCATGTGAAACTTGCAAATAGCAGATGGTCACCCATTATGAGTTACAGAGATATTAAGATTTTCTAGTCTATGACAATTCCTAATGTGTTATATGCTCCTAAGTTTCTCATTAATCTTTTATCAGTCAGACAATTGACTAATGACTTACATTGTCGTGTTACATTTGCCTCTGGTTTATGTTCATTTCATGTGTGGGGCCCTAGTAGAGTTGCTAATAAGTCTAGATTTCGTTATTTCCTTGTTATTGTTGATGATTATTCTCGAGTCACTTGGGTTTTCCTTTTGAAAGAAATGTCTGAAGCCATATGTAGTCTCAAGAACCTTATTATTGAAATAAAAACTCAATTTGGTATTCTTGTTTAAAAGCATTCTCATTGATAACGCTCTTGAGTTCAAGACATCTACATTAATGAGATTTTACTCTGATAATGGCATTGCTTGCGATTGATAGCAATAAAGGAGTTGAAGACTTAGTGATCAGACTGCAAGTGGAGCTTTCTATGTCAAAGCTTATTGATGATACTCATTCTTCTGTTGAGTTTACACCTTCTTCTGTTTGCGTCAAAGATGCTCGAACCAAGAAGACATTCGCTGAGGGTCTTTGCAAAGGAGACATGTACATCATTGAAGAAGCTCCAAAAGTGTCCACGTCATGTGTTTCAGATTCATCTTTTTCCAGTCAGAGTGAAGTCAATATAACAGAGTGTGATAAGCCATCCATTTGGCATGGTCGTTTAGCACATTGTAGTTGGTCTTTCATTCAAAGTCTTGTTGCAGATGAACTATTACATAAGTCCAGTCTAAGTCCAGTCAATGAGTCTAGCATGTGCTCAAGCTGTCATATTTGTAAGAGTCATGCTTTTCCTTTTCAATCAATAAATAAGCGAACTTCAAAGTTATTTGATACCATATATTCTGATGTTTGGGGGCCTGCTCTCGTTTCTTCTTCTTCCAGGAGCAAGTATTATGTTGGTTTCATTGATTCTTATTCACGTTACACATGGATCCATTTCATGAAAAGTAAATCAGAGGTTTTCCGCTTATTCACTCAATTCCATGCCTTGGTCCAAAACAAATACCCTAGCAATATTGTGCATTTTCAATGTGATGGTGAGGGTGAGTTCATCTCAAATAAATTTACTAAGTATTTACTAAATCATGGGATCACTTTACAGATTTCCTCTCCACACACACAACAGCAGAATGGTGTTGCTGAAAGACAACATAGACACATAACTGAAAGCGCACTAAGTATGTTGCATGACACAGATGTGCCCATGAATTTATGGATTGAAGCCTTCCATATTGTTGTTCATGTCATTAGTCGACTGCCACTATCTATACTTGAAAGAAAATCTTCATTCTTTATTTTACATCAAGAACAACCAAATTATGATGACGTGTTTTTGGATGTGTCTGTTATGTTCATGTTGATGTTTCCTTGAGAAATAAATTTCAAGATCGAGCTATTATGTGCAGATTTGTGGGTTATGTAGAAAATTATAAGGGCTATAGACGTTACAATCCAAAAACTGTCGTGCGCAATTGTGCATATTTCACGATCTATGCCACACGAACTCTTCAAAAAAGGGGCCGCACCCATGTCGACATGATGCTGGTGCTGTAACGCTATTTGTTTTGGGCAGGTCGGGTCAGATCGGGACCCAGACTCGGACCCAAACCCATCACGAAAGAGGGTCCCGACGTCGCCCTCCCCTGCCTCTTCTTTCCCTCTTCTCCCTTGTTTCCTCTCTTCGTCTCTCCCTTTGCTACAACCTTAGCACAGAGAAGAAGAAGGCGGAGGATTGAGCAGCGGCGACAGAGGTTAACGGCGGTGGTGGCGCACAGGTGAGAAACGCCGATCCTTCCCTATCCTTTCTTTCTTCTTTTTCTCGCTCGCCCTTCACCGCACCAATCCCTCTCTCTCCCGTACTGTTTCGCCCTTTCTGCCACTCTCATGCTCTCTCTCCCTCTCCGTCTGCTCTCCATCTGTCTGAACTCTCCCTGCTCGAGCCCTCTCCCTCAACCGAACACTCCCTATGCTCTCTCTTGCTCTCTTATGCCAAACCTGTCTCCCTCACCCGATCCCTTGTTTCCCCCTCACTCACTCGTTTTCAACCTCCCACACTACTGTCGTGGGCCTCTTCTAGTGATAGACCCCTCCCTTAAACTCCATTTTCACTCATTTCAACTCTTTTGTGGCTGTTGGATGGATTGCAGTTTGGGGATGTGTTCTCCCCTTCTTAACAGTGACTAGAATATATTGGTGGTGGCGGCCTTGAAGGATTTTAGCCGTTGGAGGATCTCTCGAACTCGTGAGGTGGCTGCCAGGATTTTGTGAGTCGATACTACTTGTCGACACCCTTTTGAGGCGATGACATGCCTCAATGATTGTATTGTCAGATTTGTATTAATTGGAAAGCGGTCCGAATAGAGAAGTTATCGTTTGACTATGTTTGCAGGTACACCGGGCACGTCAAGTAGACCTTGAGCAACGCGGTTTGTAGCTCGAAGTGTTTTGAAGTATTTTGTGGACGCGCCACAGGTATGGCGGCATTCCAGGCAAATCCCTGCCTGGGGCCAACTTGAGAATGTGTGTTCCTAGGATTGTTAGATCCTATGATTGTGATGTGATTGAATGATTGTTTTGTGAGTGAATGTATGTACGCATGCGAATGATTGATATGTGATAAGCTTTGTTTTGAAAAGCTATTAGAAGCTGGTTTTGAAAACTGTTACGTATTTGCACGTGCATGCTAGAATTGATAACTACTTAGGACAGATGAGGTGAGGTATCGAGTCGAGTATCTCATCGACCCCAATCGTGCATTAGAAAGCATCATAGATTGATAACTGCCTAAGACAGCTACGAGCCAATCATGGATCGAGTCTACTCTCCGTGGTTTGGCTAAGTTTTGAAAGATGTGACTGATGTGCGTGATTGTGAATGTTGTGATTTGTTGCATATGCATTGCCATGGGCAATAATGCAATTGAATGAATTGAAGGGTAGTTGTACCCGTATTGTTATGACGACTAGCTAAGAATGTCAATGTTATGTGTAGACCTCGTGTGGAGGCAATTGGAGGTGTGGGTGCACTCGTGAAGTGGACCAACCTCATGAGCTA